>NC_142027.1:118929677-119255775 GCF_982192425.1 Myodes glareolus
CCCTTCTGTGGAAGGAGCCATGTCTCCATTGCTGGAAGCACCCAAGTTATCCCAACAGCAGCAGCCTATGGGCCAGGAAGCAGCCTAATCTTAACAGAGACACCACTGCCCATTTCTTTAATCACTGTCTTTCCAGAGGGGAGGGGAAAGGAGTGTCCCTAGCTAGGCAGAAATGGAGTATAGCTGAAGGTAACACACAAGCTAGCTCAGATGGGTGAACTGGAAACACTGACAACAGCAGCGGTGTGAGCAGCTAGTCGAGGAGGGTGACCCACCCGGATGGGTGTAGGTGCACACTAGTCTAAAAATTCTCAGGTCTCACTACGCATATAGATTCTGAGCCAGCAACTGTGGGGTGGGGGCCCAGCATGTTTGCACAAGTCCTCTAGGGGGCGCTGTTACCACTTGCAAAACCCCTGTCTAAGCTGTTACTGGGGGGAGCTGAAGGCTCATGGTAGTATCAAGGGCATGGGCATAGTTTGGAGGAGCTGCTCATGTTGACCACAACATGTCTCTTCTATGACAGTGACGATGCCAGCTTTCTCTTTTAGTTGTTTCTGTGTCTGTTTATCTTGCACAACAGCTGCTGGAAATTGCATTCATCTTTATTCTACTGCCCTGTCCTGACATGTTGGGTGCAAGGGAGCTCTGAAGGCTTCTTGTTGCAGAGATAGAGAGAAACTTTCATTCCCTTCCTTCCTGAGTTCCCAAAGGTCTCAAGATTCCTTCCAGAGGTGAGACTGCTTGATAGGGTTCCAATAATGCTTCTCCCTGCCAAGTTTTATTTGATTCACTTTACTGCCAGTTTAGGAAAACTTTATGTGAATAAGAATAAGCCTAAATAACTTGCCCAAATTAAAAATTACAGAGGCTTAGGCTGGAGAGATGGCTCAGTGGTTAGAGCACTGGCTGTTCTTACAGATATCCCAGGCTTGGTTTTCAGCATCCTTATGGTGGTTCACAACCATGTGTAACTCCAGTTCCAGGGGGTATGACTCCCTCTTCTGGTCTCTAAGGACACTGCACACACAAAGTGTACAGACATACATGTAGGCAAACACGCACACAAATAAATCTTTCTAACTAAAGAAGCTAAATAGAAAACTAAATCAAAATGTTTTTATGTGAGCAAACGAAGAGTCATGAACCAGACAGGAAGTGTTTGGAGCCATCGACAGGGATCATATGGGTGGGAGAAGCTTTCAGAAGACAGGCCAGGAAGGAGGACAAAGACCACATTGTTTGCTACAGATACAGAGTTGGTCTGATTTTGTCTAAGTAAAAGTCCCTCCCATCTCCCGGTCTTGAGAAGAACCATGATATGGTAAGAACTACAGCAGGTAAAAGTATCATTAATTGTATCAAAATAGCACACCCACTATGAGGTGAGCCATTAAAGAGTTAAACTCCAATAGCAGGCTTGCTGTTGGAAGGGTATGGAAAGAAATACTCTCCTGAATTCTTCAGAGACATCAAACCATGTACTTAGCAAGGAGGAGCCAGGGGGCATGCCTCCTCCAGCACCTCTCATCCAACAACCCCACTGAACCAAAACGTGCACTCCCATGGTCCTGTTTTAACTCAGTCGCCATGTGTGACTTGTCTCCCCACTCCGCACTTTGGGATGACATAACTGAGTTTGTCATCTGGACTCCATCTATAACTCTTGCATCTCAGAAACCCTGACACAGATCCATTGATGGCGAGGTCATGTGCCCAACCTCATTCCAGGAAGTGTTCATTAACGGATACTAAAGGGACCTGAGTGAAGCATAGTCCCCTTCCTGTTGATGTGCTATCAAGGACAGGTTCCATCTGAATGACTCAGATTATCACTTGTTTGCAGAAGCAGAGATGGGAAGATGGACTCACTATCAAGGTTTAAACTAACTAGATGAAGCCCCTGCTCTCTGGTAAACAGGAAAATTGGCCTTGAGTTCAATGGCTCATGGCCACATTATCTTCAGCCAACATGTGCAAAACAGAAGCCTGGCCTTGCCAAGAAGGGATGCTCTGTCCTTATTGGGCAGCCTTTTAAAGATGTAGAGGGCAGGCTCATGAGTCTCTATGACACTCATGGACTCTGAAGTCCGAGAAGCAACTGTGTACCATTCTCACAGCGATGGTCATGAACCTGCTCAGCCGTTCTTTCTGCTCAGTGGAGGAGGCCGACTCGTACGCTGTGACGTACCTAACACCCTCCCTAGTTTCCATTCACCAGTAGCAACTCTTCCCACTCCCCAGTCAACCACTAAAAAGATCCCCCTAAATGTATCTCTGGGGAAGCAGAGTGGAACCAGTCCTTGGTTGATCTCAATGAAAGCAAGGGCAATGGTCTCCCCGAAGAAAGTTGATCCTGCATTAGAGATGGGGACCCCCAAGTCAGATGCTCCTAATTTTACTCATAGCTCTCAATCTGAAGGCCCAATGTGTCAGGGGACCTCAAAAACAAAATATTTGTAATAAAAAATAATAGCAATATAAAAACAGATAATATTTATTAAAAGTATAATAGTTGCCAACTGTAATAAAATTCTATCTGGTTGAAGTCTCATGATACCACTGTACACTATGATTTATCCATATGCAAAAATCAAAGCTCAGAGGCGCTTAGGAACCTGTCATGGTCACACAGCCGGGGAACTGTGGTGCTGACTTTGAAGCTCATTACCTATGCCTAACCCTCAGGCCTCTACCACTAGGCTGTAGCCAGAGTGCACACCCGTGGTTAGCTCCTGCCCCACCCACGAGTCCTCCTCCTTCTAGCACCTTTATTTTGTTTCTTTCCCAGATGACCCCATATACACAGGCCCTTAACATGCTTTGGTGAGATCCATTCGCCTCTTTCAGCTTTAAGAATAGCCCACTTGCTTTTGCCGGCCATTGTAAGTAGATTAGAGATGGCTGTGTGGCCCAAACAAAGTCAAGGCAACTCAATTACAGGCCATTTACTGGACTCATTATAAGAGAGACATCTACTTTAGACTCTACGCAGGGCAAGAGGCAGGAGCCACTGGGGCTCCCTGAGCAGAAAATGAGGGCGGTAATGATAATTTGTGCCAAAGGGATGTCATTTAAGCCAGAGGCCTCTGAATCCAAATCCCCCCGCCAGTTCCATTGCAGGGGACAAAGAAAGCTCTTTTTAGTTCAAGTCAATTTGAGTTGTAACTGAACTGAATGTGACAGACACATGCCTTCCCTCTCCGTGGCTCTGTATTATCGTCTGCAGGATTGGCTGCTGAGAAGACGGGCTTTATTCCCCAAGCGCCACGGAGACACAACTGTTAGGAACCCACAAGGACCACCCGAGCCACAGCATCCAAGAAGAGCTAGAGTTTCGTTTGACTCTTGGGATCCACAGGTTCCATCCTGGCTGTGTTGGGCAAGATTGGCAGAAAAGACCTCACATTCCTCTGTCGATAGCAAGTTCTATGTTCAAAGACCCCCTCTGGGAAACTCAAGAGAAGCCTACCCATGATTGCCATGTCACGGCGATGTGGCAGTGGGGGCAGAGACTTTAGGGAAGGGAAGATGTGGTCCCTGCCTTCTGCATACTGGTGCCATGTTTCTGTCTGAGTGGGGGCATCCTGGCCTCCCAGATCGTGTCCTCCAGGGAGTGGACAGAGGAAGAAAGTCCTAGCTCATGCAAGATGGATGTAGAGACCACGAATCACGCTGGAGGGAGAGGGGAAGATAAGGATCCCAGCTCCGGGGAAGGGAGGTGGATGAGACCTGGAGAGCTGAGAGCTGTAGCCACTTCCCTTGTCCCGCTGCTGTATGGTTTCCGTCTGTCTACCTCCATGTCCCCAATGTCCCCATACAGAGCATCTGCCTTTCCAGAAAAAGTTCCTCTCAAAGTGGACGGCAGCCCACTTGTCCAGAGGGAACTTCAAGATACACGCCCAATGCCTCTAAGAATGCTGGGAACATGGACTGCAATGGCGGCCTGACTCCAGGAGTAATCATAAAGAGGCGATGTCATCAGGAAACTCTCTCATGGCCTTTCCCTCTTTGGCTAAGAGTTGGACTTGGCTAATACTGCTTAGGAAAACAAGACACGTAGTTCAGGAGCCTCAGAGAACTGACATCGGACCACAGACTAATGGGCAGTTACACCTGAAAATCCCCACAGCGCTGCACTGGGCACCGTGGCACACATTGGTCATTCCAGCACTCCCAAGGCTGTGGAGGAGGACTGTAAATTTGACACCAGCCCATGCTACATGATGTGTGCAAGGCCAGCCCCAGCAACACAGTAAGAGCCAGTCTCCATAAACAGAAACAGGCTTTGGGAAGACTCTCTAGTTGGGAAAGTGCTGAACATGCAAGCATGAAGCCCTGAGTTCAAGCCCAACACTCACATAAAACACTGGGCACGGTGGTACAGGATGGAATCCCAGCATTGGGCAGCCAGGGATGGGTAGATTCCTGGAACTCATTGGTGGGTCAGCCTCGCCTATAGGGTGAGTTTCAGGAGAGTGAGAAACCCTCCTTCAGAATAAATAAATAAATAAATAAATACCAAAACAAAACACCCCCAAACCAAAAACTAAACAGGTGGATGGAACTCCCAAAAGGTGACGTCTGAAGCTGTTCTCTGGTTTCCACAGCCATGCACATACAGGTATGCATCTCATATAACACACAAGAACACAATACACATATGCATAACAATATGCACATACTCACAATACAAACAAACACATACACAGCTCCACGATACATACATACACATACGTGCACACTTAAAATTGTGCACACTAACACACATACACGTGTGGGTACACATACATACACACAATACATGCATGCTAACATATACATATAAACATGTTGTAAGAGGCCGCTTGTTTGCTCCCAGCTGTTCAGCCCCAAAATAACCACATAGAAACTGTATTAATTATATCACTGCTTGGCCCGCTAGCTCTAGCTTCTTATTGGCTAACTCTTACATCTTAATTTGACCCATTTCTATTAATCTGTATATCGCAACAAGGCTGTGGCCTACCGGGTAAAATTCCAGTGTTTGTATCTGGTGGGGCTACATAGCTTCTCCTAACTCCACTTTCTTTCTCCTAGCATTCAGTTTAGTTACCCCCCCCAGCTCTATTCTGTTAAGCCACTGGCTGAAATAACTTCTTTATTCATTAACCAATAAAAGCAACACACAGATAGAAGGACCTTCTATGTCATAAACACACATCTATATATACATATAACATACATGCATACTAACTACACACTTACATATATAAACACACACATATATACACACAATATATATACACTCTAATGCCACACACAAATATGCAGACACAGACATATACATGCAACGCACACATGTACATACATACACACACGCACACTAACAGATACACATACACATATGCGCACACTTACATGCATATGTATATGCACATGCATACACGCACACTAGCACACATACAAACACATATGCAGACACATCCATGCTTATACATACACAGCACAACAAAGGAACAAAGGACAGAAAGGACTGAGCCTCCCTGCTGCAATTACAGCTTGATCCTTCCAGCACCTCTGCACTCTGAGAATTTCCAGAAAGACACAAGATGCCACAGGCCCATTCCTTATGGGTTAAACCGTGCACCACAGTCAAAGGCATAATTTGGGGAACTTGAGAGCCAAGATGACTTTTAAGTGGGTTAAAGAATGTGGAACAAAGGCGGCGGGTGGTGGGTCGGAAGGGCTCTCTGGCTCCTCTCTGTTCCGAGCTGGAGTCAATTTGCTGCTCAAATGTTTCCCACAACAGCAAATAGCTCTGAAAGCCTGAACCAAGGCTGGGCTGCCTGGCAACCCAGATGTGTTTGGGGGGAGCTGGGGAGGAGACGAGGGCTGGAGCAGGAAACTACTTCTTTACTTCTTCCCAAGCAGAAAGCAAACGGTTCCTTTTGTCTGTTCCGGGAGGACATGTTTAAAATGACAAGTTGGAGAAAATGAAAACAAGCCCTCGCCCTTGCCGGCGTGTGGTGGGTAGAATAACAGACATTGGACAGGGGGCGGAAAAACGAATTTCTGCAATTTTCTGATTTTCTTCCAAATGTGCCATCGATGCAAACTTGATTGTGTCTTAGGGTCTCCTCTGGAAATGGGGTGTCTGAGACCAACCCTCCCTTGACCTCACAGCTTTATGGTCAGTTGGGAAGGTAGAGGCAGAAATGGCCAGGGTGGTTCAGGTATCTGGAAAATGATTTGGTGAGGAGGAGCTGTTTTTGGTTTTTTGTTTTTGTTGTTTTCTTTCTTTCTTTCTTTTACAAATCTTCAAACATGAAAGAGATCAGAAGAGAAAAGATGTCTCTGTGAAATTGAATTATAACAGCATCAGGTGCTCAGCAATTAAGAGGAATGAACTTGAGGGTGTATGGGGGTGGGGAAGGGAGAGACCTATTTCAGACTCTGGTGCTTCCCGATAGGGGACATGGCAGCCCTCAAAGGAACCAAGGCTCGGAAGTGGCTTCTCTGGGGTGGGGTCAATGCAGCTCCCATCCCAGAACACATGCCCACATGGGGCCTTACAAGGAGACCCATCTGGGAACAGACCGAGCCTCTGTGAGGTGTTACCGGTGAGCGGGCCCTGGTACTCAATGACAATGTCCTCACAGGAGGAAGGAAGGGGGCGCTGAGATGTAAAACTCACGGGGCAGCAGCAAGAAGGAAGGTGTGACCCGCAGAAGCTGCAGTGAGCACCGCAACCACAAGCTGAGGAATGAAGACCACACTGCCAGGGGACACCAGGAGTGGGAAGAGGCCAGAAGGAATTTTCCCTAGACACTTTGCAGGCACCTTGACTTCTGATTTCTGGCCTTCAAACCTGTGAGGGAAAGAAGCTTTGCTGCTTCAAGTCACAAAGCTTGGAACTAGTTGTCATGACAGATGCAAAAATCTCATTGCTACTTTGTGTGTGTGGGGAGGGGGGGGACGGGACGGGGATACAGGGGAGGCCAAAGGCAGACATCAGGGCCTTCCTCCAGCTCTCTCCATCTTATTTTCTGGGACAGGGTTTCTCACTGAACCTGTATTCCCTGATTCAGCTGGACTGACGAGTTGGGGAGAGAGGCAAGGACCCTCTGACCTGCTTCTACCATGCTTTTACTGTGGGTTCTAGGATCCAAACTCAGGTTGGACAGAGAGCACTTCATCAACTGAGCCATCTCTCCAGCCCCTAATTATTACTTCTTGGAAAAAGAAAGGTCGCCTGCAGGTATTCGTGTCTGTGCCGTGGCAGCTGTAACAGGACTGGGCTACCTAGAGTGACAGTTGGCTTTAGCTGTCACATCAACACAACCCAGGGTCACCTGGGAAGAGAATCCTTTTTAAAAATAATATCGCATTTTAAATTACGTTAATGTGTGTGGTTCTGCATGTAGGTACGTGCACATAAGAACAGGTGCCTGAGGAGGCCAGAGGAAAATGTCAGATGATCCCCTGGAGCTGGAGTCATGGATAAGTGTGGGCCGCCATGTGGCTGCTGGGAACCACACTTAGGTCCTCAGCAAGAGCAGCAATTGCTCTTAAGTACTACTGAGCCACCTCTCTGGCCCCAGGTAAGAGATTCTTAATGAAGAATTATCTAGACTAGACTAGACTATCTAGACTGTCTTGTGGGCATGTCTGTGGGGGATTGTCTAAATGACATTGGAAGAATTTGTCCATTGTGGGCAGCATTATTCCCGAGGCAGAGTGTCTTGAACAGCAGAAGAAAAGAGAGAGCTAGATGAGAGCAAAGAACAGATTTGTTTATCTCGCATGCTCTTGACTGTGGATGTGATGTGATTTAACTGCTTGGCTTTCCCCAAATAATGGAGTGTAAACCTGAACTATCAACCAAAACCCAAATAAGCCCTTTTCCCCCTCTAACTCCCTCATCAGGATATTTTATCTCAGCAACAGAAATGAAACTATAACACTCTTCAAATGGAGGCGCTTATGAATACCCCTTTCTGGCTTCTCGTTAAAGTCACAAAGCCTGGCAGTAAACTTTTCGTTTATTACCAGTTGCTGGGGCTGTCAAGTGGCCAGTCCCTTCAGAAGCAACACTGGAGCATCCAGGGCCTGTGCCTCCTGTTTCTTTTTCCTCCCTAGGTGTGGCATATACCCTAAAGGTTGGTCACCGTGAGCGGGTAGGCAGTTGGGTGTAGAACTGCGTAGCATGCTTAATAAACCTCGCAACCCTCATGATATCTAATTCAGGATATTTTTATCAGTCCCAGAGGCTGACATCACTCCCTTCTCATCATCTGTCCTGGCCACTGATTACTGCCTCTTTCTGGTTTATCTGTTCAAGACATTTTATACAAATGAAATTACAGTCGCTAGAGTCATAAGTATGTGACTTCTTTCAGCATTGTATGTTCGAGGTTCACCTCCACAATGGCGTATCTCATAATTTAATTCCTTATCGATACTGAATTTTCTTCTACTCTGTAGGTGCCTCACATTTGCTGATTCACCTAGCAGCTGATGAGTGGTTTCTATGTCTGGCTATGACGATAACATTTCTGTACACATTTTTGTTCTCTGTGCCATTGTATAGCATGCTACCCTTTGACCTTTGGTGGGAGTCCAGGACTCTGCCCTTCATTACAAGATGACTTTATTGGATTAACCTTCCCAGATCCTTGTAAAGGAGGTAGAGCCAGCCTCAGTGCCATTTGTCAAGCTTCTCAGAAACAATCCACCTCCTCCACTTGGGAACCAATGTTCTCTTAGCCCTCTTGTAGATGAAGTCCCATGGTACAACCCTTTAGCTGCTTTCCTACATTCATCCTTTTTAGTCATTGACTGGAACATGCTAAGAACACGTCACAGTTGGGATTGGTTTTTATTTATTTATTGAAATATGTTGAGATTATACCAAGGCTATGTTGACCGGTTGGGGAACCAGGGATCACTGATTATGGTGACTGTGCCTCACTCAGCAGTCACAGGGATCACAGCAAATGATTCAGTTTGTATACAAGAGTGAGGGGAGAAAGGGGCATTGCTTCTGTACCCATCTTAGGCTACCACATCCCTTGCCTATTTTTTGGTCCCACTTCTGGAAGACAAGGCGATGAGGGGCTGGATGCTGGCTTTAGAACAGCTTTTCTTTGTCAGCCTCCATTGTTAGGATTAGCTACACACGCCATTACCATATACATATAAAAAGTTTTAAATGAAGTTACCCTCCAGCACTTGACTGTAGGACCCTTTTGCCGAAGACACTATGTACTTGAGTCATAGAACATGGAGAACTCAAACAGGTATTCACATGGAAGCTTCATTCCTACTGGAAAGCTTTCATGGTGCTAGAAGGTTCCAGGCACACTATTGGTGGAGAAGAGTAATCATCAATCTTACCTAGCTGTGAATTTCACAAATTACAATAATGACCAGTTCGGCATGACATGTCCACTGGTTTAACAGTGGCACAAACATCAGGTGTACAACCAACTACTTTCTGATTGGATTTAAAGCCCATCCCACAAGATGGAACCTATACCTGGCATCATTATTGGGACCAAGAACCTGTGTCTAGACTGGTTGTAGGCACTAAGAAGAACCTACTGCTAGCACTCTGCTAACTGAACAGACCTAACAACTTACCCTTATATCCTTAGATTAATATAGATCTCGGCCCTCATCAGAGACACTTCTCTCTACAGCAGATGGTGATTAACACAGAACCCGTAACTCTTCAATGTGCAGAGAGTAAGAGACTGGGGAGTGCTCTGACATAAATGGGACATATGTATCACATCATCTTTCTGCAAGACTCTAGGATCACTGAGGAAGAAGAGGTGGAAGGATTGCAAGAGCCAATAAATGACAGCAAACAGTGCTTTCAGGGCACAGCAGGGAAGTGTGGTGGGTAGGGATGGATTAAAATTCTCAAAGAATTAGTAACAAAATAATCCTCTTGGGGTGGGGCTGAAGAGATGAGTGAGAAGTTAAGAGCACTTGCTGCTTTTCCAGAGGACCCAGGTTGGGTTTCCAGCATCCACATGGTGGTTACAATCTGTAACTCCAGTTCCTGACATCGGATGCCCTCCTCTGATCTCCATGGTCTTGAGACAAGCATCTTGTGTGCACACATACATGCAGGCAAAAAACTCAAACACATAAAAGAGTAAAACAAAGAAATCTGAATTTTATTTATTTATTTTTTATAAAAAAAAAAACCAAACCCCTTGGGACTGATGTCTTAGGGGGATCTACTTCCCCAGCAAAGGACAGAGCAAGGTAAATGGCTCCCATGCATCCTAAGAGCTATTAGAAGGCTCAGGAAAGGAAGTAGAGATGTTTTTGCTTCTCCTCTGTGGAGGGTTGGCTTGGGCTGAGCTGGCAGCTACCTAAAAGGGGACACTTTTGCTATCCTAGGTCTCAGAGCTGGAACAAAGCTTCCTGAGGGCTGGAGAAACACAGGAGTACGTGGGAGCAAAGATACACGTGAAACAGCGAGCTTCCCTCTTCAGTTGTCACCTTCGGCTGTTCCAGAGCCTCCTGCATTTAGCGGTCTGTACTCAGTTTGGACGCTTAGTTGCTGACAGGGCTGGGAGCACATGGTCTGTTTCTTCATCTGGTCATCGTTAACTGATCCTTCTTCCATTCTGTCTCAGCATCCTCGTCCTGAACCTTTCATGACTATGCTTGTCCATTATGCTACCTTCCAGCAAGTCCTGCCTTATTTAAAATGCATTCTCGGGACTTTCTCCTCTTCTCCCTTGGTCATATTTATAGCATTTGTTTCCTTACTGGGGGCAAGGTCCCCTTCTCCCACTAGTGCCGAAAACCCACTCAGGAATGTGGTTACCCTGGTTCCTTCACTGCTATAGAACAATGCTCTGCCAAATGGCTTAGTCAATATGAGTGGAACAAAGATTTACTGAATTAAAAAGAAATGTTGCATGCACAGTGAAAATGGGAGAGTGTTGGGTCTTTCTTGGCTCATAAGAAGGTAATTATAAATATATAAAAAAACAACCTGGAAACAGAGCGATATTTTAGAATCCCAGACAGAAAAGACAACTTAGGGGCTGGGAAGAAGGCTTTCAGGGGGTAATAGTGTTGGCAATACAATCGCGAGGACCTGAGTTTGAAGCCCCAAAATTTATGTAAAAAGCTGGCATGGTTGGTAGTGCCTGTAGTTCCAGTTGTGGAGCCTAGAAATATCCAAAGACCTTGTCTCAAGGAAGTAAGGTGGCCAGTGACAGGAAGACATCCAATATCCAGCACCAGCCTCTGTGAGCATGGGCACATGCATGAAACAAACAATACAGACATGAGATAAAACATGAATAAATGAATAAACAAACAACTTGGAGAATGCAAGCCTTTCATTTGCTCATGAGCGGACTTCACATACCTGTTCTTAAGGGGTTAATTGTGGGGGTGGGTGGAGAACCAACTCCCCCTGTGGAGTAAGAGATGGATGATTCAGACAAGGGTGGCTCCGTGAGCCCCCTGGGCATCTTACAGGCACACGGCTATTTCTCCAGCCCGCTGGAGCTCAGAGCTTTCCTGCCTGGCCTGGAGGGCTCACTGCTCATAAAGTTGCTTGTGGGATGCGTTCTCTGAGCAAAGCCTCGCCTCCTTGGCTAAATGCTAAGGTCTTCACGGGTCTCTGAGATGCTCCCCAGCTTAAGGCATCTCGTGTCTGAACATGCCTGCTCATCTGACAAACACAAGGTTGAGAATGCTGGCCTTATCATCATCGTCCAGGCTGTGGTAACGGTGCCCAAACATTGTGGTCACTTCTCAGTCCAGATGTTCAACGAATGATTGGCAGAGTGGGCAGAGCGTGAGCAATTCATCAATGATGCAGAATCCTCCTCCAAATCCAGGGCCTGAAGAGGGCACCCTGCACAGGCAAAGGTCTCATCTCTCATCTGTCCACAGGGCACATCTCTTAAGGGACTCTGGACATTTCTTCCAAAATTTGGAACTGGGAAATTCTTCCAAAATATGGCAACTGGGCATATTCCCCTTTAAAAATTTCCTCAGTTACAAATAAACTTGAAAGGGATAATGTGCCTTGTGACATGAGTTTTTAATCCAAATATTACATGCAACTTAGTTAAAATGGTCAATGTGTGACTTTGAAAGCAAGGTATGGATTGGTAGATTGAGGGACGAGGCTGGGAGAAGGTGCATGGGAATGACTGAGTGACTTCTGCAGCTTGCCATAGGAGTATCAGAAAAAGAAACGACCTGCTTTTTTTGTTTGTTTGTTTGTTTTTTAGGTCTTATTATATAGCCCTGGCAGGCCTGGAACTCTCCATGTAGCCCAGGCTAGCCCTGAACTCACAGCGAACCACCTTTCGCTGCCTCTTGCATGCTAGGATTAAAGGCATGTATTGCCATGTCCCGATTTCAAAGAGAAACATAGAGCAGGCAGAGGTTGGAGAATAAGGAGATAGGAAAAGCTGAGATTTGCCATAGGGGAGCACAGAATGGAATACCATATGATAAATTGGTCAAATGGACCAATGGTCAACTCAAAGCCAGATACCAGAAAATCCCCCAGATATCTATACCGTCCATAATGCTCTTCTCACTTTATAGCATTTTATTTTCCATGTTTCATGTATTTGTGTCATTCATGTGAGTGAATGCATGTCTCAACATGTGTGTGTACATATTTTTGCAAGTGTGTAAGCACCTGGAGGCCCAAGTTGGATGATGGGAACCATTCTCCATCTCTTTTACACCTTATTCACAGAAGCAGAGTTTCTCAATCAACCCAGAGGTCATGGATGTGGCTGGTCTCCTAGCAAGCTTGTTCTGTGACTTTCCCATCTCTTTCTCCCAAGGCTGGGATTACTGGTGGGCTGCCCTGGGGACCTGAACTCCAGTCCCCAGTCTAGCATGGTGAAGGTGTGGCTCTCTGAAGAACAATTCCCAAGTCACCCTTCACCTTTTAATATGTATTTATTTATTATGTGTATTTGCCTTTGTGAGTTTATTTGTAAACATGCATGCAGGAACCCACAGAGTAGACGCCGGAGCCCCTGGAACGAGAGTTACAGGCATTTGTGAGCCACTATGTAGGTTCTGGAGACTGAACCCAGATCTTCAGCAAAACCAGTAAGTGCTCTTAACTGCTGAGTCATCTCCCCTTTATTTTTAAGCGATTTCCCTCCCCCATTTCAAATAGTAAAATTGGGTCTTTGGAATGAGAGTGGATCACTCCAAGGCAGACTGTCAGACAATACTTTTCTTTCTGGTCACTGGGTTCAGAACTGAGATGTAAGTACATGGGTCTCTAGACATAAACATGTGGGTCTCTGTGTGTGTTCTGCATATAAGCACGTGGGATTCTGCATGTGCTCTCGACGAAAGCACTTGGGTCTCTGTGTGCACTCTGGGTCTCCTGTGCTGAGGAACGTGGTGTCAAGTTTAAGGTCAGAGGCCACGTAGCTTGTGTGAGTGAGCAAGGCTTACCACCTCCTTGCACGAGGCCTGTTGTGACTTGTGATTGGAATGCTGTGAGTCAGAGTGTGGACACTAAGACACACTCAGCTCTGGGGACTTTTTCACTTCTGTGCTCTGAAAGCCCTGCTTTCTAGAAGATGATCCTTCCTAACAAAGCCAGGGTGATATGTCAATCAGTACAGCTTGGAGGACAAGCATGAGCGTCGGGGGATTCACAGCACAATGTCCCTCTGCCTCTAAAATAGAACTCAAGGGAGTTTCATAGTTTTTTTTAAAAAAAAATCTGTGGATAATATTCAATCTTCGTATGTTCGAGACACTGGTATAAACCACCCCATAAATACAGAATTACCACAGACTTGTGGAAGCAGGTAATAAAATTAAATTTATCTTTAAGATAAGGAGATTGAGGCTGGGAAGAGAAGCCTTGCTAGTCACCCAGGCTGTGTGAGGCAGGAACAGGACCAGAACAGAGGTTCTCGCTTAGGAATGAAAAATCCAGACATCATTCTGCAATAGCCAGGCCAGAGCATCTCACCTGCAACCAGACTGCCTGGTCCTTAGATCCAGGCTGTCCAGGGGGTCTCAGACTCACCCTGTAGAGCGCAGAGGCTGCACTTTCTCAAGGGGAATGCTATTTCACACACGTGGGCGACAACAAAAGGTGCCTCTGATATGTCACAACTCCCTCCAAGTGTTGCGGTTGCCTGCCCTTCAGTTCCACATCCCCACGCCAGTACTGCCTGTATTCAATTTACAAGATCCAAGAGCCCCAGGCAAAGCAATGAACTCAGATTTAAACTCAGAACTTGGATCAGTAACTTCCCTGACCAGCTTGGGGGTTGGGGGCAGGGCGAAGTGGCAGTAGCGTTGAAGCTAGATCTTCATGCTGAATCTCCACCACCTTGGCTCCTCACTGATAAGGTGATGGCACTTGCAGGAAGCCACAGACACACTTCCAGAGAATACTCTGCCCCCTGCCCAGTCCCTGCCCCCAAACCCATCCATTTCAACCCCGTGAAAGACATGGGTTTTGCAAAGGGAGGGGGTTGTATTTTAAGTCCTTCAACTACACCCAGAGCAACAGGAAATCGGACCCACAGCATCCGTCCACTCATAAATAGCAAGAAAGAACAGAGGGTGCAGCTCAGCCACCGAATGCTCGTTCAGTTAACATGAACAGATGGGACCGCGGTTTGATCACGGTTTGGTTCCTGAAGATCATGGACACAGGAAAGTGTGTATATTGATAAGACAGAGCACCCAGTAAATAATTATTGGAACCTGGGGGATTAAGAAATGCATCAAAATCTTAGAATTTGAATTCTTTATGTGACATACGCACACACACACACAAAAAGCAAAAGCTTTAAAAATAACCATCCTGGCAGTCAGACTGTGAGAATAAACCTGCACTGAAGTGTGGAATAGCAGGCTGGCATTCTGTTTTGAAAACATTTTCCCCCCAAAGCAAATCATCTGACATATATATATATATATATATATATATATATATATATATACATATATATATGTGTGTGTGTGTGTGTGTGTACACATACATACACACACATATATTTCTAAGGAGAACAAAATGCAAACCTCAACTGCCTTTCCCTACTGTGAAACTCCTGGACTCCTCTGAAGCGGCTCTGCCTCATGGGACTTTCCTCCGGCACATTATAAAACACATGTCCCTGAGCCGAGTTCCAAAACCCTCTTAGTGAGAAGCAGCCTATCAAAGCTCCTCCGGATACCCTGTGCCCAGCTCACGGTGGCCATGGAGGCAAGCTTCCCAAGATGGAGCCTTTCTGCTGTTTTGCTAGGCATACCCCTAGAATCACTGAGCTGTCCTAGCTACCAAAGGGAAACACGAAACCAATGGAACAAGATAGGTAAGACTTGAGACTCTTTTCTTAGATACAGCCCAGGTGCCATCAATACCCCTGGGCTGGGCGTGAATGTGCAAGCTCATATTACAACCCACATTCGTAGACAAGCAAATGAAGACAAAGAAAGGCTAGCCTCCTTGTCCAGTCTCATGAAACCTCAGGGCCAAAGACCCTACCATCACAACACTGAAGTTCTTCAGCTTTGCCATCCTAAGGCCATAAGCTCCAGGGATGGGAGGAAAACAATTGGTCATCTCAGCTTTGAGGTTTTGCATGACTTTTGGCCCCCAGCACAAAGGTTCCATTACTCTGAAACACAAACCCATCACCCTCATTGGTGGTGCTGGGCCACTATGACTATTGGAACACCCACAATAAGGTGGGGGCTCCCACCTTCACCCCAATTCATCAACATTACAGACAGAGAAAGCCAGTCTCTAGGAAGGTACAAAGCCTTTGAATCAATAGAAAATGAGAAAGAGGGACAATCATTGGGCGGTACACCCTAAAACAAAATAAAAACTCCCAAGCCCCTTAAAGTGGGTGGTCTCCCCACTTATGGGGCCCCTTCTTTATCTGAGAAGTCAACGACACTTGCAAGTCAATGAGCTGATCTTGCACAGGGTTGTTTCCTTGAATTTTAATTCTGTAGCTGGCAGAGAAAAAGGGGCCACCTACAAGGCAGCAATGCCCTCTTCCCGTTCATCACCCACAACAGACAGAGCCAAAGAACAGTTTCCCAGCACACCTCGGCTTGAAATCACTGGCTTCTGTATTAAGGGGCAGGTCCCTCGGGAGGTGGCAATTGCCCTACCCCACGCACGGAGTCAGACTTCACTCTGGACTCAGCATGGCAGGAAGCCAGCCTAGGCACCTACCTCAGGATAAAATGGTCCACAGTAGAGTTATTGGAGATGGTGACAGAGGCAGTGACTATGTCTCCCTGCTTGACGGGCTGGGAGGGCAGCCAGATGACCACATTGCCATCCAAACGCAGTTCGCTGAGCTGGATGCTGTCCTGGGTGCGGTGAAGGCCAATGCTGCCGATCTTCTGCAGGTGGGACGTCCTGTCTTCCTGCCCATCCTTCCCTGGACGGATGGCGTTGTCCTTTCTGGTGTCACCTCCGGTGCAATCCCCTCGCTCATCCCCTGGAAGCACAGTGTAGTACAAATCCACGAGGTTCCCTTCCGGCTGCTCCACGGGCCTCCTTTGCCCGGACATAATCATCGGGGGACTGAACCAGCCAGGCAACATCTCCAGCTGGGCTACGCACAGCCCCAGGACCCCAGCCAGCCGGCAGCTGCCCCGAACTTCCCGGGTATCTCGGAAAGCAAAGACCCTCAGGCAGGGCAGTTTCTCGGCCACCCTGTGGCCATCCCAGTCTCTGCCCACAATATGGAAGAGCACCTGAACTTTAGGCCGACTCAGGTAGACTTTCTCTTGGAGGATGTAGGCCTTGAGCCTCCAGTCAAAAGGAAACTGATTTGCGGGGCCTAAAAAGTTGGGGTTCAACATCAAGTCCAGGGGTATAACCTTTTCTGCAGAGTATGGCCCATAGCTGGCATTTAATACTGGGGGCTGCCTGGCCTTGTAGGTAAAGAAAGACTCCACCCTGGACTGCAGGCTGGCATTCCTCAGCAGGTCAGGGTTGGCCTCCTTAAGGAAGAAGGAGGTCTCAGTTCTGAGGATGTGGAAGCTCACAGGCAGGTACGGTGGTAATGAAGAGAATCTCTGGATATTATCGATGATCCGGCGACCTTCTGCCACTAAAGGGAAAGAAGAGAAGAAATGCAGTCAGTAAGAGGCGGGCGTATTCTGGTCATGATGTTCAGGCTGCAATTGAGAACAAAGGGATTAAAGTCCCAAAGTCCAGGAGATCGAAGCTGCAAAGAGAACTTCCGGAAGTAGCCAAGGCTTCCAGATGGTCCACGAATTAAGAATTTTTAAGTTCCAATATGTAAAGCAGACTGAAGTATGTAAAGCTGGGACTTGGGGAAATGACTTAACAAAGTGCTTGCCATGCAAACTTGAAGGCCTGAGTTCAGATCCCCAGATTTAAAAAAAAAAAAAAAAAAAAGGAAGAAGAAGAAGAAACGGGCAATGGTGGCACGTGTCTGTGGTCCCAACTCTTGGGAGGCAGAGACAGAAGGACCACTAAGCCTTCCTGGTCAGCTAGTCCAGTCAAATCTTAGTTAAATCCAGTCAAATCTTAGTTAAAACCTTAGGAGTAAGAAAATGACCCATGGGATGGAACAAAATCCACAAACAAACCCTAAATAAGAAAGATTTAGTTTGAGGTAAAGATCGTACCTCAAATCCTGAGGCAAAAGTATAGATTTTAATAAATACTGCTAGGGCAGTTGGGTAGATACTTGCTTCAAAAAATTAATATTAGATCCAAATATTTTTTCAATTTATTTATTATTTTATGTACATTAGTGTTTTGCCATGGGTGTCAAGTCCCCTGGAACTGGAATTACAGATCATTGTGAGCTGCCATGTGGGTGCTGGAAAATGAACACCAGGTCCACTAGGAGAACAGTCAGTTTTCTTAACCACTGAGCCATCTCTTCAGGCCCTAGATCCAAATCTTATAAGCAAGATTATACCTGAGGGCCAGAGAGATGACTCAGTAGGTAAAGTAGTTGCCAAGTGAGCCTGGAGATCGCAATTCAAATCCCCAGAAACCACGGAAAGGCCTGCACTGGGGAGGCAGAGATGGAAAGATCCCAGGGGCCAGTGTAACTGCACTGGTGAACTCCAGGTCTGGAGAGAGACTTTGCTTGAAAAATAAGCTGGAAGGCAAGCGAGGAAGACACCCAATGCCAACCTTTGGCCATCACACACCTGCATGGGTGCAAACCCTCGTGCTTCTGTGCATGCGTATGAATGCACAACACAGAGTCTCACACACACTCATACTACACATTATAATACTAAACTTTGAATGGATCCATGAAGAAGTAGAGGATAACTGAGGGAGAAGAGAAAGAGAAAAGGAAAGATAAGGAGACACCAACAGAGACACAAACAGGAAGGGAGAAGAAGAAAACCCATCTGAAGTAGATACTGTAAAATAAGAGGCATCTGACCAAAACGTAAATAAAAACAGGGACTAGAGAGATGATTCAACAGCTGTGAGTGCTGGCTGCTCTTTCAGAGGACCTAGGTTCAATTCCGAGCACCCATATGGCAGCTTAAACCTAGTTATGTCTCTAGTTCTAGAGGGACACAGCGCCCTCTTCTGGCCACCATTGGTACTGCATGCACACAGCACACAGACAAACTTAAAAGTATATTAAGTATGTGACAGGTGGATCTCTGTGAGTTTGAGGCCAGCCTAGTCTATGAAGCTAGTTCCAGGACGGGCAGCTAGTTCCAGAGATACCCTGTCTTGAAAAACCAAAAAAAAAAAAAAATACGTGGAACGTGATGTTCTTTTTACTATGTTACAACTCTTCTAGCCATTGTCAAAGCCAAAAATAAAGAAAAGCAGACATATACAGCAAAGCAAAAAAGAATGTGAGCAGGCCACCTTAGTTTTATATCCCTCATCTCCTATATACAGATCTTGCCTGCTTGTTAGGCAGAACAGTGACAGCAGAAATCCTCCTCCATTATTCAAAAACCGGGAGCAAAAACAGCTGTATTCACATGGAAGGATTTCAAGTCCTCTGGTAATGTGGACCGCTTGGGCTTGGTAACTTCAGTCATTAATCACTGAAGGCCACGTTGTCACCACTGTCTTCCTTTACAGCTGAGGACAGAGTACTCATCACCAAATGTGCAAGAGGCCGAATAAGTCAACCATCCCCTGCTTAGGAGGGAGCACTTAAAGGCCCCCGGGGCCCTTCTGGCCCCCTTCACGATTCAGCTCAGGCAGCAACCAGCACTCCTTGGTACCCGGTAGCCTGCCTACTGCCCTTTAGTCTGTTCAGATCTGGACGATGCTCGGCCCCACCTGAAAATTGATTTTGCTCAACCCACGGCATCTTACAAGATTTCTCTAAACTGGAATACCATTTTTAAAAGCGGAGAGTCTCTAGGCCTCCAGCTTCCCTCTCAATTGTAGGGAGAAAGGAAATGGCGGGGTTCTGTGTGCAAGTGAACAGAGTAAGCGATGGGCGTCTGCGTGCTGGCTGTAGTCCGGTATTCAGTCCCTGCATCCTGAGAGAGAGGCCTGCTAGACCCTCAGCATGGACTTAATGTTTATAGCCCCAGTTTAGAATCATCAGACAGTTAAGTCTGTGCCCACTGGGGCTGCTCAGATTCCACACTAAGTCAGGAATGGACAACAGGTACACCTCCCTCTTGTGTTCCTCTATCCATAACTTATCAGCCAGTGAGTAGGCTGATAGCCATTTGCTTGTCTGTGATGAGATCCCCATGAGGGCTTTGACTTCCACTGTTCAGGACATGACTAAGTCTCTGACTACATGCAGGGCTCAAGATCATGAATGCCCAACCTTGGCAGCCTCAAGTCAGCCTGCCTCCTTGCCTGGTCCTTGTGACTTCCAAGAGGTCCAAACTATCCCATCCATAACAGAGAAGCTGGGAGATCTTTCTCTTCCTCTTTCTTTCCAATCTCATTCCCCCTACCCCTCCCCCCCCCACCCCCAACCCTGCTCCCTGTCTCTCCTTCCAACAGCAGCCTGCACACCCCCCTGAGCATATGGGACATCCTGCCTGCTCTCCTCTGGAAGCATCTCTAATCCCTTCCCTGCAGGGACACTGGCAAGCAGATCAAAGCTGCCTTTTGGTTCTGCGTCCAGATGAACTTAGGTTGTCAAGATGTCTCTTCAAAGAAGTAACACTCTGTTTCTAGCCCCAGAGGCCCTGTGCTGAGGTCATCAGTGACAAGGGCACCTTCATTCCTTTCTTGTTAGGGACAGGGAGACGGCTGAGCATCTCCGGTTTAACCCACTCGGTCCTGTGCCAGCTTCAAAGACACTCAAAAGCTCTGCCAAGGTACCGCATTCCAGGAAGAGTCCTCGAGGTGTCGCAGTGACTGTTTAAGAAACTCACAAAATTTGACAAAATACCAAGAGGCAAATAGCCACATCTAGTAACTTTCATGTTAAAGAATTTAGCCCTGTCCAAAGCGGTTCTTAAGAACTTGAAGGAGAGAGAGATTTAGAGCCACTTTTATGTGGGGGAGAGTGAGCCAAGGCTGGGCAGACAAAGCAGAGCATGGGATTATAGGGTCCGTCTGTCGCAGGGAGTGCTGGGAACATGAAGCTTTGCCAACAAGTTTTGCCATCATTTTTCACTCTTCCTTCCTGCACAGAGGGGCCTCTCTCTCTCTCTTTCTCTCTCTCTCTCTCTCTCCCTCCCTCCCCCTCCCTCTCCCTGTCCATCTCTCCCTCCCTCCCTCCTTCCCTCCCTCCCTCCCTCCCTCCCTCCCCCCCTCTCTCGTATTTGTGTGTCTGTCTGTGTGTGTGTGTGCGTGCATGTGCACCCCTGAATGTTGTGTGCACACGTGCGTGTGTGCAAGTGCAAGTGCGTGAGCATGCATGTGGATATCGGAGGAACATTTCAGGTATCATTTCTGAGTCTCTACCATTTTGGAGGAATGAGGACAGGGAGGGTAGGGTCTCACGTTGGTCTGGACCCTTCGAACTAACCCCAAGAATTTGCCTTTTCTCTGCCCCCTCCCCACAACCCTGAAATTATAAGCATGTACTACCATGCTCCGAATTTTAAGTGTAGGTTCTGGGGATCAAACTCGGGTTCTTATGTTTACAAGGCAAGCACTTTACAGACTGAGATCTCTCCAGGCTCCAGATGGGGGATAATTTTTCCTGCTTTCTCTAAAAAACTAAAACAAATCCACAAATGACCGTTTTGCTTTTGAGCAAATATGGAGTTCAGTCCCTGCAATGATGAAGGTGGAGTGGACTTTCTGCTTCCATCTTCAGAGCTGGGGCCCTTTGTCTTCTGGGGTCACTCTGTAATTTCAGCATACAGTCTAGGGTACCAGCTCTGGTCTCTGTGCCGAACCTAGTTCAGAGCCCTTTCAGTCTGTGAGATTGGACCTGAGTCAAGTTTGGGAGCCTTGGGTAAAGGCTAAGGGCAAGCAGTTTGAGTATGAAGATACCCGCATTTGATCCACTCGCCAGCCATATGGCACTGGGTACATGTTTACTTTCTGTAAGCTTCTAGCAAGATGGCACAGCTCGCAAAAGCACTTGCTGCCAAGACTGACGCCACGAGTTTGGTCCCCAGGGCCCACACGGCAGAAGGACATAACTAACTCCCAAACGCTGTCCTCTTGCTTCCAGAAATACAAGTTAAGTGAACAAAATGAAAAAAGCAAAAAAGAAAGAAAAGAAAACATTATAATCGGCAGTCACAGATATGACAGGTGTCCTGGCTGAGCTACCACTGTCTTTTTCGGTTTTGACGCCCACAAAGGAAGAAGTCTGGGCTGAGAACTGGGGGTGGAGGGAATGTGGGAGAGAACAGGGTCATCCCATTGATGGCACACGAGCCAACTACAGCCCAGTCATCAGGTGAGGCAGCTCATTCTTAGTAGCCCAGCCCAGGCAGAACACTAACGTGAGACCAAAGCTAATTGGCGGTGTTCCCTCACAAGGCCACTCCTGACGGAGAAGGCAGTAGGTTGACTGCATTCTGGGCAGGATTCCGAGACATGGCTTCTCTGTAGCTTTGGAGCCCTGTCTTGTAGACCAGGCTGGCCTTGAATTCATAGAGATCCTCCTGCCTCTGCCTCCCGAGTGCTGGGATTAAAGGTGTGCGCCACCACCACCCGGCCAAATCCTAACAAACATCCTATGAGAACGTCTACATACTTATGAGGAAATGGGGACTAAAAAAAGATTTTTCCCATGAAATCCTGATTGTACTGGTGCTGTTCAAATTCACGTCCAGTTGGCTGGAGCCAGAGACCATGACCCTGTGGACAACGGGGCCCTTCTCTACCAGCTATGTGAGAATGATAAAGTTCAGTAATGCGAGTCATATGACCCATTTAACGAGAGCCTGGCTCCTGATGAGGGTTTGGATAGGGTCATGTTTTATTATCTATTAATTTAAGTGTATACGTTCAGACGCATGTGCACATGTGCGTACACAGCACATACACACACACACCACTTTTTTTACAATGAGTTCTGGGGATTGAACTCAGGTCTCATGCTTGTCTGGTAAGCACTTTACTGACTGCGCCCTCTCAACCAGACACTTCCATGACAGTAGCCAGATATACAAATGCTCTCTAATTAGCCAAGAGGTAAATTTTTGCTAACTTTACTGATTGAAATAAGCAATGCATTGATACCAACTAATTTTTAAAGTAATCCTTCTAAAAATTAAAAGGAAAATACAAGATCACATGGTCCAAGATCTATCTGCCTTGGTAGAGGTCTGGGCTTATGGTTTGTCATTTCGACAGTGGCAAGATCATCATTTGCTGGTGAACACCCAGTATATTTTCTCATGATGGAATTACTTAAAGAGGGTCTAGAGAGATGGCTCAGAGGTTAAGAACATTCACTGCTCTTTCAAGGGGACCCAGGCTCAATTCGCAGTCCCCACATTGGGTGGCTCACAACTATGTGTAACTACAGTTCCAGAGACCTGATGCCCTCTTCTGGGCTCTGTGAGAACTCCACGCACTTGGCACACATACATACATGCAGGCAAACACACACAGATAAATCTTAGAAGAAGAAGAAGAGGAGGAGGAGGAGGAGGAGGAGGAGGAGGAGGAGGAAGAAGAAGAAGAAGAAGAAGAAGAAGAAGAAGAAGAAGAAGAAGAAGAAGAAGAAGAAGAAGAAGAAGAAGAACTATTATTCAAAAAGAACAAGAAGGGAACCAATCTCCTGATGACGTGGTTGACTCCAGAAAGCCTTTGTCTCTTCAATGTCCCGCCCAAATGTCTGCCTATGAGCCTGGTGGCTGTGCACATTTACCTCTGCACTCCCAAAGGCTTCAACACTATGTGTGCTACCAAAACACATCACATGTTTGGGGAGGTCTTGTTGTAAGAGGAGCAGCAGGCCGCTTCCCGCCGCCTGGCTAGCGAAATAATTACATGGAATTACATGGAAACTGTATTCATTTAAACACTGCCTGGCCCATTATCTCCAGCCTCTTATTGGCTAACTCTCACATCTTGACTAACCCATTTCTAATAATCTGTATGTCACCACAAGGTCATGGCTTATACCAGCATGAGTCTAGCCAGCGTCCGTCTCAGGAAGGGGAATCATGGTGTCTGCCTGACTCTGCTTCTTTCTCCTAGCATTCTGTTCTGTCTACTTTGTCTATCTAAGCTGTTGTCCTATCAAAGGCCAATGCAGTCTCTTTATTTGACCAATGAAAGTAACACACAGACAGAAGACCCACCTACTCCAAGGTCTGGGTCTCGCTAATTAGGGATCTAGGAATGTCTGTTACCTTTGCCTCATCTCCCAGCTGCACAGAATCCATGCCACACTGTAGTGGGCCCCTGCGCTCTGATGCCCTAACCCTCATTCTGGCTCACTGCTGCTGCCAGCGTCTTTAGGAAGAGAGGACAAATGCGAGCTCTTAAGGGTCTGAATCGACATCTCAGGCCAATGCTGGCTTGCGAAGGCCACACAGAGAGGTACAAGGAGCCGCTGACAGCTGCACCTTCCCATCCAGCCTCCACGCCACAGACAGCGTGCCCACTTGCTGTCTCCCTCTGTGTATATCCATTTGCTTTATCTGCGTTTGCTGTCAGCATCAGGGATATTACGTCCTCTGTCAGCTGTTCATCAGAGAACTCTAGTGCAAAGTCACCACCGGAAATTGAGTTTTTGAGATCCTGAGATGGTGGACCTAGGAGATGGCTGTGTCACTTAGTACCCAGACATTCTCTCAGGAGGGGGGGAATGACCCTGTCAGTCCACATGATGCACTGCTATCACCATGAGGCTCACTCTCTGACATGCTGACAGAATATGGACTTTTTCCAGGTGACTCTCTGGCCCAAGATGGGAAGAGTAGGCCGGCTCACGCAAATGGAAGAGAATGGACTATGGACTTAAGACGGAAGCGGGGAAGAATGACAGGCAGATGGAGGGGTCACCCAGGGCCTAGGTTTGTGGAAGGAGGTAGAGTTGCCCTGCATGGGAATCAGCAGCAGAACTCCATAGTGTAACGTCATCAGAGTCGTCACACAACATGGCAAGACGCTCCAGGCAACGTGGGTGCAGTGCTGGCAGAACAGTGACAGAGTGAAGTTTTAAATTCCCCGTGGCCTAGTGACGTCTCAGCCACTATGCAGTGCGGCATGGTGGAGCATGGGATTCTCAGAAGGTGCCCACGTCACTAGGTGACAAATGGCTTATCTAGATCCTTCCTGCTTTGAATCGGGTAACACTGAAATGAAATCTTCCAGAACATATATGACCAGGGTATATGAGATTGTTTTGAGATAGGGTAAGGACTTCGGCAAAGAGTAGCGAAGGAGTTCCCACCAAGGGTGACTGATTAACTGTCTAAGGGAGTGCTGGTCTCTTCTTTTAAAATTATTTTGCATTTATTTAATTATTTTCATGTATGTTCTCTCTCTATATGTCTCTATCTCTCTGCATGTACATACATGTGAATGCCTTGCAAACCAAATACTGATGTCAAGTGCCTTCCACAGTTGCTCCCTACCTTATTTTCGAAACAAGGTCCCTTGCTGAACCTGGAGCTTGTGATTTGGACAGACTGGCTGGCCAGCGAGCTGCTGAGATCCGTCTGTCTCTGCCTCCATAGTACTGGGATCATAAATACACATCAAAGGACCTGAGTTTTTTATGGGCCCATGCTGGGGATGACACTCAGGTCCTCAATGTGAGCACAGGACTGGCTTTTCCAACTGGGCCATCTCTCTAGCCCCTGGAGATGCTTCTGACGGACAGAACTAAGAGGTGGACGCTACTAGTGCAGAGCAAGTGCAGGCTGGCATTGTTAATAAACACTTCTGATGCACGGGGCAGTGCCACCACAAGTTTCCATGTTGGCATAGCAGAGAAACCCTGATCTAACAAGGCCCCATGGCAGGAGAGAATGGGACATGAACAGTTACATCAGCAAGAAGTGGCACAGAAAGGGACTGCAGCTGGCGCTTTCTCCAGCCCAGAAAGAAGAAGCACATCATGGTGACCATGGCTGGAGTCAGACAAAACTATGAGGATCTGGTGAATCCCTGAGCTACCATAACCATCAGGGGCATTTTTATTTCTTGTAAATATTTGAAACTTTCAAGTCGCAGAATCATCATCCGTATAGATAGCATCAACTGAAGACCCTCGGAACACGTCAGATCCTCATGGCCTCAGCAAGCCTGGAAAGGGGACAGAGGTTATGGGTTACTGTTTTCTTTTCTTCTTCCCATTCCTCCGCTTTCCTTCTTCTCTTTCTCCTCCTCATTCATTTTCTTTCTTTCCATTTCTTTTTGAGACAGGGTCTCATGTAGATACTGGCAATGCACTCATTATGTAGCCCAGGCTGACCTTGAACTTCCTGATTCTTTTGCCTCTACATCCTGAGTGCTGGGATTATAGGTGTCTAGTAATCTGGTTTATACAACGCTGGGTCAAACCCAGAGCCTCGCGCATCCTAAGCAAAAATTCTACAAACCACACCCCAGTCTTTCTTTCTCCTTTTCCACTCTTACTTAGATTATGTTGATAAACTACACTAAAACTTTTCTTGTGTGTGGTTTTTCGAAACAAGGTTTCTCTGATGCTTTGGAGCCTGTCCTGGAACTAGCTCTTGTAGACCAGGCTGGCCTCAAACTCTCAGAGATCCGCTTAACCTCTGTCTCCTGAGTGCTAGGATCAAAGACATGCGCCACCACTGCCTGGCTACACTAAAACTTTTAAAGTTTTAGAAGTAGATACATAGACACATGGGGGAGAGAGAAACTAACAAACAAACAAGGAACCAAAGCACATACAGAGAGAAAACAAAAACAAAACAGCAAAACAAAACATTTGTGTGACATTTATATAAGAAGAAGTCTCAAGTCTTGGAGGCTGGACTTGCGCAGTATAATCTGCTTCAGACACTGGCTGCCAACCCCCACTCTCCTAGACACCTGCAGAAGGTTTGCTGGCCTGTCCCAGTGTGCCTCAAGGAAAACCAGATCGGGTGCACCTGCCAAGTCGCTGCAGCTTGCTGGAAACTCAAGCCAATTTGAATTTTTCCCCTTTCCCATTTCTGATTTATTAACATTCCTCGGCGGCAGGACTTCTCTCTCTGCTAAATATAGCTCATTGTTTCCTTCCTCCTGAAACAAAAGGTACCTTGATAAGCGGATTATTTGATTTCAATGCTGCTTCTGGGGGGACCCGAATACCTTTTGCTGAAATTACACAGTGGGGTTTGCAATTTCATAACACACCAAAAACTCCCCTTGAAAGGCATAGCTTCTTAGATTCCTGTCGGGGCCCCTGAGGGGATATCCCCCGTCTTCTTTTCTCAGAGAGAGATGTGGGATCACTCTCAGCTGCCGCTAGGTTAGGTTGCTATTAACAGGCAAAGAGCTTTGTTTTTCGAGAGTAAATGTTCCAAGATACCCAGGAACTCAGGCCTGATGGGCATGGAAACAGTGCTTTGGGTAGGCATGGGGGGAAATGCCTATGGGTGAGTCTTGGCGGGGTGCAGAGTAGAGGCTCTAGGTATTCCTGGAGCTGAGTCTGTGGTGGCCCTCACAGTAGCTCTGTGTTGCTGTGCCTCCATCTTCCTTTCCTCGCTGGACACCATGATTGGGTCCCAAGCCAATGTGTGGATTCCGATGAGCTGAGGCCCAGCTTCTGCATAGAGCAGGACCATCAGCTTCTCCGTACTTTCAGAACAAACTGTCACCAACTTAGCAGCTTCAAAGGAAAAAAGTACATTTTTGGTTACCCTGGGAGTCAGAAATCTGAAGTCCGTGTGCGGGTGTAGCTTGACAGCCCAGGAGAGTACCCTTCTCCTTCTCTTTCCCACTTCCTAGGGGTGTCTGACTTCTCCTTCTTGGGGGCCTCTTCTCCATCTGCAAAGCAAATGGCTTACCAGCTTCCTCCAGCCCTGACCTGCCTCCCACTTGGTGGAACTTCCTGATGAGTCTGGCCTTCTCCCATCTCTACCTCCTATAGGTGTAGAGTAACCAAAAATTCACTTATGTTCTGTGTACCCGCTGAACTATCTATCTCCCCACTAAAAGGTTGCTAACTCTCTCTCTCTCTCTCTCTGAAAATTATATCCATCACCGAAGAAGTTGGTCTTAGTGTTTGGTCCATAGAAAAACAAATAGCACTCAGTATTTGGACACTGCTTTGCCGACTCTAGCATGGAGGAAGCCTTCTAAGCTGGGTTTACTGCACAGTTGAAGGCCACAGGCTCTTCTCCAGTGTGCTTTATAACCTGAATTACCAGTCAGGCTTACCTCGAGGAGCAACAAGGTAAACCTGGTTTTCACTATGCATCTGAAGCAGTTTGGAAATGAAAACTGGGGGGGGGGGGGAGTCTAGGAGGGGACTGGAGTTGCATAGCCCGAGTGGGATTTAAATAACCACCCTTGCGCTCACACAGCATATGGTTGAAGGATGCTTCATGGAGTTTATTCAGAGAGAGGCGCGTCATGAATGGCAGATGGTGTCATTATTTATGTGGAACCCGACATTAATCCCAAGAGTCCAAATTATCTCGATTCATGTCAATAAAAAGGAACAGCATCTCATCTTTCTGGCGGTCTTTTTCCTCAATAAATAAATAAATAAATGAGCTTAGTTTTAATATACTGCCCATATTTCCTTTCCCCATAATTACAGTTAATTTAAAAAAAAATCTATGTCCTATTGAGGTATTTGCTCCCCCCTGACACACACCGCCCCACACAAACACACATATGAGTCCCATTTGCCAGTAAGCATCTGTAGGTTTGTTTGGTTATAGCGGAATTTAGGATGATTATATTAACGAAGAGTCGGGGTACGAGGTAGGAAATGCACTCTTGATGGTTGAGTAAATACAAGAACGAATTGCCCCTGAAGATGAAGGCCATTTTCTCTTTCATCACCAACTCTTTAACTTTCTGGGCTGTGAAAAGAGCATTCAGACTGAGCTTTCTGAGAGGGGACGGCAAATTACAGGGTGGGTGTGATGAAAACCAAGGCCCAGTTTTGTTCTTTCTTTTCTTTTTTATTTTTTTTTAACTTAAATGGGAAGTAAATGCTGAGCCCCACAAGCCTGAAATACAAGGCATCAAGATGTAGAACGTGACACACTCAAAAAGCTGACCCTTGGTGGTACTAGAAAGACACTTCAAAAATCAAGCCCTCCGACCCTGTTAAAAAAAAATCACTCTGGAATGAGTACATGTGGGGTGTGTGTGTGTGTCTGTGTGTGTGTGTCTGTGTTGTCATTCCATATGATATCATGCACCTTGTTTTATGAAACAGGGTCTCTCACCAGTTTGGGACTTGTTGATCGGGCCCTGCTGACTGGCCAGCAAGACCCAGGTATCTTCCCATCTCTACAACCTCAGTGCTATGATTATCAGTGTTGAGCCACCACAAACCCTGTTGTTTTACGCGGGTGCAGGGGATCGAACTCAGGTCCTCATGTTGCCACGGAAAGAGCTTTACCCATGAGTCATCTCAGCCTCCATTGTCTTTATTTTACTCATAACAAAGGAGGTGAAGTCCAGAGAAGGTTGGGGTTTTCCGGCGAACACTTGTCTGGTATCCTGACATCAGGACTTGAACTTGGAGTTTGTGTCTCTAGGGCCTCAGCTTCCTGGCTCTGCCATTCTGGGCTCACATCTCACTTCCACCACCATCATGTGTTTCTTGTGGAGACAGAGGGTCAGAGCTTGGTGAGCGATGGCATAATCCACTTTGCCACCTCACGCTTGGGTCAGTCTAGGGGTCAGGAGACTGGACCCAGGTGTGCCTGCAGTTGGGGGAAATCTGTGGTGTTTGCCTCTTCAAAGCTTAGGGAAGTCTAAGATGCTTTCCTGCCATTTTAAATCAACAGATAATCAGCATCCTGGTTTTGACAAATGATTCCCCCTAGCTTATGCCTGTTCTTAAGACATCAATCTTGTTCTCTGTGCTAATCTCAGAGAAGCTAAATCAAGCGAGGCTGCACAAGGAATGGTCTTCATTCAATATCCATGAACCAAGAAGCTCTTCTGTGCCCCATGCGGCTCTGCTGCTAAAGGGAATGCACAGGTCATCAATCCACATTTGTTGAGTTTGCAGGATGCTTAAGCAGAGGAGGGGATGTTATCTCCAGAAAGGAAGAACTCAGATAGGAAGATACAGGCTTCAGGCTCTCATATGGTGCCATGGGTAAGAAGATGGGGAGGTGGGTGAGTTGAGACCCTGCTGCTGGATGAAGGTCAGAAAGGAATACCTAAACGGTCTGGGGGAACACTTGTCTATTACCCCAAGCTGGAAAAGGTACAATGGAAATCGTGAAGTGTCAGAACACAGCCAGCTGCAGAATGGAATGCTGGGAAGGAGGATGAAGACAGAAGAGAGTCCTGAGCCAGGCAACTGAGTTCTCCGTCCTACCATAGCACATCCTAGCCACAGCAAAGCTGGGTCTCAGCATCTCTAACCGCACAGCAATGCTAGGGACAGTGCAGGCTCAAGGAGCCACGCTGAAGATGAAACGACTGTCAGAGGTCAGGTCCTCAGTCGTTACCCATCCATCTGGGCACACAGAAGGCACATGAAACCATTGCTTATTAATTTTTCAACTATTGGAAGGCGGCAGTAGCAAAGGAGAATCTTTTTATTTATTTATTTCCGCCTAGAAAAATCTCCACATATGACCAGGCGAAAATTAAATTGCAGGAACATGTCAATTTTCTAAAGAAGAAAAACTTTAAAAGCAAACAAAAGGGGCTAGAGAGACGGTGCCGTGGCTAAGACCACCGGCTGTTCTTGCAGAGGACTCGGGTTCAGCTCCCATGTCAGGTGGTGCACAACAGCCTGCAGCCCCGGCTCCAGGGAATCTGACGCCCTCGTCTGGTCTCAGTGGGTTGCATTAGGTGCACATACGAAGAATTATTTGTAAGTTTTGAAAAAAATACCTTTAAAAAATTAAGCAACTACGAATATTTGTGAGGATTACAGTGGTTTTTCCCTTCAGATTTCCCAGTCCAGAATTTGTTCGGCAGCTCCGTGAAAACACTAAAGACCCGAGTATCATCCATTTTCCTGTCCCATCGTCTTCCCTGAAAGTCTTCATTTTCACGGCTGAAATAAAGCTGCGGACCATCCAGTCATTACATCTGAGTTCCAGGGGAGAAAAGTTAATATGTGTCTGCCATCTAACATCAGAAAATTTATTAGGTTCAGAAATCTGACCCAGGGAACATCAGCTACATGTTCTTGCTGGGATTGGTATGATTACACAAGGAGGAAATAAATCTTGCTAAAATATTTGTTAAGTAACTATATTTGGTATCTTAAAATATAAATACATGTAGCATAATTGTTAAGGTAACAAGGTCCCCAAATTAGCACCATGTTTCTACCTATTTATATACATATGTACACACAAACACAAATACTTTGGAAAAAAAATTAAAGTTTTTTAAAAAAGTGTTTTTTTTTAAGATTTACTTATTATATATACTGTATTCTCCCTGCATGTATGCCTGCAGACCAGAAGAAGGCACCAGATCTCATTACAGATGGTTGTGAGCCACCATGTAGTTGCTGGGAATTGAACTCAGGACCTTCAGAAGAAAAGGCAGTGCTCCTAACCTCTAAGCCATCTCTCCAGTCCAAGTGTTCTGTTTTTAATTAGGTATATGGGTGCCATGTGCATGTGATTGTTGATGTCCATGGAGGCCAGAGAGGGGAGTGAGATTCCCCCTGAAGCTGGAGTTACAGGCGGTTGTGAGCTGACCAGCATGGGTGTTGAGCATCAAACTCGGGTCCTCTAAAAGGGCAGTACAGGCTCAGAGGCTATTAACTGCTGATCCATTGCTCCAACCCTTAGAAAACAGCTTTGAATGCTAACACCATTCCCACAATAATAACTGCCTAAGAGAAGAAGAGAAATGAGAGCTTCAGATAGCCATGTATATTTTAGCTTTAATGGATGCTTAACCTTATTCTGCAAAATAGAACACATGCACATCAGTTATGTAATTAAAATACTGTTTTAAGAGGACTTCCTTCGGTGATATGGCTGCTGTTATCTCAGTTGTTGGGAAAATAAGACCAAAAAGAATCCAAACAATAAAAACAAAAAAACCTACACAGAGAAGATGAAGACCTGTGTGTGCTTCAAAGGTCCAAGTATCTTTTAATTTCTCTGCCCCATTCTTTGCTATTTTTTTCCTACTGGCTTTGGTGGGGGAGGAAATGAGCGTAATGAATCGAACACCATTTGGTTTTGCCCTGTAGCAAAAAAGAGAAACTAGCTGGGTGGTGGTGACATATCCCTTCAATCCCAGCACTCAAGAAGCAGAGGCAGGCAGATCTCTAGAGGCCAGCCTGCTCTACAGAGTGAGTTCTAGGATAGCCAGGGCTATGAAGAGAAAACTTGTCTGAGCGAAAGAGAGAGAGAGAGAAAGAGAGAGAGAGAGAGAGAGAGAGAGAGAGAGAGAGAAAGAGAGAGAGAGACAGAGAGAGAGAGACAGAGACAGAGAGAGACAGAGAGAGAGACAGAGAGAGAGACAGAGAGAGACAGAGAGACACACACACACACACACAGAGAGAGAGAGAGAGAGAGAGAGAGAGAGAGAGAGAGAGAGAGAGAGAGAGAGTGACTAGATTAGATTCTGGGATTTTCCTTCTCCACCTCTGAACTGGAGAGGTTCATCAGTGGTAAAAATTGCTCCATGTATAATCATGAGGACAGAATTTTGGATCCAAGCATAACATCCAGGACATGCTTGTATCCCCATCCCTGAGGAAGGTGGAAACAGGAAGGAAGGTCATTGGAGATGGCTGGCTTTCAGCCTAGCCACAAAACTGTGACTCTCGGGTTCAGGGAGAGACCCTGACTCAAAGGAAAGGAAACAGTTGGAGAGTAAGGGAGGATAACACCAGATACTCCCTTCTTTCCTCTAAGTGTGTACACCTGAGTACATAAAGACACACACACACACACACCAAGGCTCTACTAAAACCAGGTTTGCACAGTCGTGTCTAGGTCTGTACTCCAGTTCTATCCTTCTTCTGATGCACTCCCCTTTCCCTAACTTGAGACTAAAAGGCTGACTTTGATCCTTTACTCTGAAGGAAGCCACTACCATGTCACGGGGGACACTTGAGCCACGAAGAGAGCCACATGATGGAGAAGCCAAGCCAAGGTCTCTTGCTCACAGTCAACAAGGTTGGTCACCTGGAGGGTCGGTGGGACTGAGAATGGCAGCAGCTCTCAGTAACACCCTGAGATGACCCCTCCAGAGGCCAAGTCTCAGGGCCACCCCGAAACTATGTGAGATAAACATCAGCCACCAGAGAGGACATTAGACCTCAGCAGACTAACAATAGCCTGCCACACAAGAGTGTGTGGCTTCTGGGCATTGGTGAGCACGGAGGCCGAATCGTGCAAGGCTGTGATGTGAGATCTGACCTGGGGATTGAAGGACCTAGGAGGCCCTCTGTTGGAGTTCCCTACCCCATAATTATTTCTGTTTTGATAACGGATCTTGCATTGCCTTTGATGAGTAGCCTGTCTCTCATTTCTACCCATGTGTGTTTGGATGCCCTGGTCCTACCATGAGGTCCAGGTGTGGGACAAGCCTCTCAGTTTCAGCCAATCAACACATAGCTTCTACAAAATCTTCACAAGGCTCCATGTGTTGCTGCAGGGCTCCCTCTCCACTTGGCCCTTTGTTGACAACCTGCTAAGTCCTGAGATGGAGCCCCAAGGAAATAAAATCCAAACAAACAGCTCACATTCCAGCGATGGCATAAGAGGAAAGGATCGTTTCTTCATTGGTACGCAAAGTTGTTCCTATGGCAGATTGATGGATGGATGGATGGATGGATGGATGGATGGATGGATGGATGGGCAAGTGATATGAATGTTTGTGAGTATGTTGTACATATTTATGGATGGGTGTATGAGTAAATGTATGCACATGTGTGTATATATACATATATATGAGCACACACACACACACACATAGAGAGAGAGACAGATAAATGGACAGATCATTCATGGATGGATAGATGAATGGGCAGATGGATGGATGATGGATAGAAGGGAAAGCAGAGAGATGGACAAATTCATAGATGAATGAATGGATGGGCAGATGGATGGGCAGATAGATGAACCGATAAATGGAAGGGTCATAATGAATGGATTCATGGACGGATGGACAGATAGATAGATGGAAACGGCAGACAAGTCATTAGCCTGTGTGCCTCTGACTATCAGTTATCTGGGTTCCTTGAACAAATGGCCTCGGGTGTCTCTGATCTCTTTTTTCACAGGACTCTTGGGACACATGAAGGGACCACAAAGCTGACAGAGAACAGTATGTCACAGATCCAGGCTGCCAAAGCTCTTAGGGCATCTCCAGGGAAGCCTCGTACACCCATGTACATGGGCAGTAGGCCCAAATGATTACTGGGCCACGGAGCCATTAAAAAAGAATAGAGAGAAGAGGAAGAGGGAAGTAAAGAAGGCCGAAATTCTTTAAAATCAGAGGGCACACATAAAAATTTACATTCTTAGTTTGTACAGGAAGACTGAAGTTTGGAATAACACCAGACTAGTTCTCATGTCTGGTAGTAAATGATTGGGTCAAGGAGCTTCCCCACTTTGACCACCAAAATCCACTCTTCTGGCAGCCCACCCTTTCTTCTCTGCCTGGTCCACGTGTGCTCTGTGACAACCCCAGGCTCAAAGGGGACGCTCTTCTTCCCACCCTGAGCTGCAGTTTCCCAGACAAAGGCTGCCCCAAGATGGCAGCAGACCAGAGGCTCTGCCAGGCACAGGTACCTTGAAGTGGAAGGGACCTGGTGGGAGGGAGCCCATTTCTGTCTAAAGAAATCAGAGTCTCTTGGGACCTCTTTGGTCCTGGGGCTGGGGATACTCTGAGGTTTACCAGCAGATGGCGCTCTGGAGGGTCAGGCGAGGCCAGGGAGGACTCTCAAACAACAGTGTTGCCTGTGTCCAGCCAGGCCTAGCATTCTTCCCTCCAGAAAGTGCCTCTCCAACATTGTGATGTCTGGTAGTAATTTTTTCTTGGTGTTCATGTCTTAAAGTTTATTTTTTATGGTTTTTTTTTTTTTGAGACAGATTCTATGAATCCCTGGCTATTCTGAAACTCATTATATAGACCAAGCTGGTCTTATATTCATAGAGATCCACCTGCCTCTGCCTCCCGAGGGCTGGAAAATAAAGACATGTGTCACAAAGCCTGGATTCGGTTTTACTTTTGATTGATACCTAGTAAGTATTAACACATATTAACAATATACAACATTGTGTGTGTGCATGAGTATGCACGTGCATGTGTGTGTGTGTTGTGTAGCAGTCAAATCAAGGTAAATATATTCACTGCCCTAAATAGTTACCTTTGTTTTGATGAGAACATTAAACAATTCTCCTCTTTTGTTTCTGAGACAGGATCTCATGCCGCCCAGAATGACCTTGACTTCACTACATAGTTGAGGATGACCTTGACCTCCTAAAGCCCCCGTCTGCACCTCCCACACGCTGGGAGTACAGGTAACGAACGACAGGCATACACCATCGTGTCTGGTTTGTGCAATAATGGTGATGAAGCCCAGGGCTCCCTGCCTACCAGGAAAATACTCCACCTGTTGAGTCCCATCCCGAGCCTTGCAGCTTTATTTCCTTGTTTGGTGGACGCTATGGTTCTCTTGTGCCACCAAATCTTACAAAGAATGTACCCATCCCTTGGACCTGCTTCCATCTATAATAAACCCATGTAACACAAAACTCCAAAACGAAAGGTTGATGTCTAGCTCAACATGAACATCTTCCAAGCCAAATCTAGCTATTTATTTAACTTTCCAGAGGTGTCTGTACTTTCTCTGGCACGAGCCCCAGACCTGGGACGGCAGAGGAGACAGTACTGGGTCATGGACTAGGAAGCAGGTCAGAGCACCCATCCTGGGCTGAGCTGAGGGGAGGCGCGGTCCAGCGTAACCCACTGCACACTCCCCAGCCCACAGCGTACCCAACAAGTTCCAACTACACTCCTACATGCATGCATTCTGTGTAAGGTTCTGAGTGTGGGTGTGATTCAACAGGAAGAGACACCCACCATGCTTACCCCGGGGCAAGAGGCAGGTAAAAAATGGAGAGTCAAAATGAGCCCTACGCAGCCTGCCTGACAGGTACTGGGTAGAGGAGAAAGGAAATACAGAGAGGCAAGGTGAACATCGGGAAGCCCTCATGAGCAGGAGGAAGGGACTTAGAGCCTCCAGGGGAATATTACAGCTGAAACACATAGATAGGGACAGACCCGATCAGCAGTTCCCAACCTGTGGTTGAAAGGTCCTATCACAGGGGTCACTTAAGACCATCGGAAAACCCAGGTATTTACGTAAGTGGCAGAACTACAGTTATAAAGTAGCCAAGAAAATAAGTTTATGGTTGGGGGTCACCACTAACATGAGGAGCTGTATTAAAGAGTCGCAGCATCAGGAAGATAGAGAAGCACTGGGTTAGATGGTAAGGTCTAGGGCCCAACGGTAAGATCTGGTCCTGAGGCTGGATACTGGCAGTGAGTGATTAATACAGATATCCTCGCTGGGGTATAGAGAGACATAAGGCCTCATCCATACTATGAACTTTGCTGGAGCAAAGCAGCAGGGGCATTCCCAGAAGGGACTGAGTCTCCACCTGCTGTTGGAGGTCTGATTGAGTGAGCCAAAGGTTGCTGGAGATACGCATGAAATGCAGAAATGAACCAGAGGGGCTCACAGTGAGAAAGGTGTTCAAAGTACCTCCTCAGGGAACCTCAGGCAGCTTCTGAGATGGGAGCTGTGGTCAGGGTCTCCAAGAGAGAAAGTGCAAAAGATATCACACTGCTCACCTCTGAGGCTTAGCTCTGCTCTGTGAAAGTGTGGATATCTGATCTGTGAGGAAAGGGAGTCCTTAAAACACCGGTGATGGGGAGCAGTTAAATCCTGTCACCCATTGTCATCAGACCAGAAGTTTTGGGGGATAGGCACTGCTGACCCCATCTTGGCAGCTTCTGCCTCCTAAGACATCACCTGAGAGGACAGGCTCTTTTCTTCTTCCTTCCCGTGACCTGACACATGCTGTCACTTCTCCATCCCAACCCTGGCTTACATTCCCACTTCTCTAAGCTGCATCCTGTCCTAGTTAGCTCAGACTGTCAACTTGACACAGTTTAGAATCATCCAGGAGAGAAATGGCTTGTGGGCACGTCTGTGCGAGATGGTTAATTGATGTGGGAGGGCCTGGTCCACTGTGGGAGGCACCGTTCCCTAGGCAGGCAGTTCTGGGCTGCAAAGGAAAGCTGGCTAAGCAGGAGCCTGTGCGTGAGCCTGCAAGCAGTGTCCTCCAAGGCTCCTGCCTCGGGCTGCTCCTTAAGTTCCTGCCCTGACTTTGCACAGTAATGGGCTGTGACATTTGAGCTGAAATAAACCCTTCCCCCTCTTCTAAGTTGCTTTTGGTCAAGTTGTCATAGCACCAGAAGGGGAACTGGAACACACCCTCTTATCCTTCAAGAAGGAGAAAGTCAGGTTCGAGCTTTATGAGTGACAGCTGAACTTGCTTCTCTGGTGGCCTCCCTTGTTCTACATGGGGATGTTTGTTTGTTTGTGTTTGTTTTTATTTTCTTTTCAACTGAGCAGCCTAGCTGAAACCCATGCTTTGGTTCTGCAGTCTGGCCCAAGCATGCTACCCAGCCAAGCAAGCAATGCTGATATTCTTCATGGCTCAAGAGACACAGCCCCTTGGCTAATCCATACATATCGCCAGGAGTGTGGGGGGTTATTTCTTAGTGAGAAAGGGATTGAAATCCAAGGATTCTTGAAGCGCAGCGTAACTATGCAAACTGTTAAAATGAGAAAGTGGCTTAGCCTTCTCTCTCCCTGGGCGCCTGAGTCCTTCCTCCCTTCATTGTGTCTTTATGGGAGATTTTTCTCCTGGAAAACTCATTCAAGCAAGCCCAGGATACACTGATGGGAGGGGCCAGCTCCATTCCACAAAAGCAAAGCCAGGCAGGGTGTGTGTGGGGAGTGGGGGTGGGACAGAACCCCCCTGGGGCTGGAGAGAGAAATTCCTTTTGAACTGAGGAATGATAAGGTGATTACGGGGACAGGGCGCCTTTGTGTCATTAATCTGACCTGCTTTTATGTGGCCCAGAATTCAGGGACACCCGGGGATTCCCAGTCAACACGGGGGCTCTGCACCATGGGAAACGGGTGGGGAATTCCTTCTGAGGGCCTGGCATGGAGCCCTGGCACTGGATGTGTTTCAGCTTTACTTAATTTCATTGCTGTTGAAAAAAAAATTACCAGCAAGAAGCTGGCAAAATGAACCTAGCCCATATGCACAACTACGTGTACTATATATAAACAGACACACATGGACAAATTGCTGCATATAGATACCCAGTGACATGAACACATATACAGATACATGTACACACTTACAAAGACACAGGTATACACACACACACACACCATGCTCATGAGGGCACACATATATAAACAACTGCGTACAGACACACGCATACAACTCATGAACACAGACATACACACACAGACATGTATATATATGATTGCACAGACAAAAGTAAGGTCCATATGTAGAAATACAAATACACATACAGACACACATATAGATAGCGTACACATGTATACATACAAGGACATAGACAAACAGATACACACAGGCATATACACCTACACGTACAAACACATATGTGTATATGTACACATACACAAGGCAGATATGTGCAAGTATACATGCCTGCATAGGTACACATACACTCATGATGTGCATATATGTAGACGCACATGCAGATACACAAAGACACATGTTCACACACATATATAAATGTACGCGCACACATATAAACATACAGATAGACACACAGGTTCATGTGCAGACACACACATAGAGACACCTACCACCTGTCTGACTGACTTTCTTGTTACTCTGTTAAAACACCCTGACACAAGCAACCTGCAGGAGAGAGGGTTACTTTGGCTCCTAGTTATAGACAGACAGATTCCATCATGGCAGGAGGCAGGGAGGGCATGGTGGCCAGAGCCGGAGCTGGAGGCTGGCTGGTCACATTTTATCTGCATTCAGGGAGCACAGACTGACTTAGAAATGGGGCCTGGCTAATAGCACCAAGCTCTCATACAAGATCTTAACGACTCCCTCCCTCCAGTGAAGCCCCACTCCTCAGAGGTTTCCAGAACCTCCCCAAGCAAACAGCACCTTCAGCTGGAGACCAAGTGTTCAAACACGTGCCGATGGGGGCTCTTTCTCACTCTAATCGCAGCGCCCACCCCAGACACTGAGAAACATCTAAGAGGAATGCTACTTTCCCACATCTTAGCAGAAAAAATATTAACAATCTAAATATTGGTCTATCAATGAAATCAATGCTGAAACAAAACAACGATTTCTGCAAATGACTCTGCAGAAGGGCTAGGAGGAGGAACTGAGATAGAAGAATGGCCTGTGATCCCTGCAGTGACAATTAGTGGAGTCAGGGAAGGAGCCTCCACCCTGTTCTTGGTAGCTCGTGGAGTGCTTCCCACAACCAAAAGCAAACTGAAAGGGCTGAAGAGAGCCCACTTGGTTTGCCAACTGCTTCCCAGGAAAGCCCGAGGGCCTGAGTTTGAATCCCCAGCAGCTACATAAAAAGCCAGGCATGGTGGAGCATGCCTCTAATCCTCAGGCTGAGGGCACAGACAGAGGATCCCTGGGGCTGGTTGGCTTAGCAGTCTAGTCGAAAAGGTAAGTTCTGGAGTCAGGGAGGGATCCTGTTTCAAAGCACAAGGTGGAGAGCAACAGAAGACATCTGACTGTGACCTCTGACCTTCATACAACCCTGCACACATTCATGCACGCACAAGTGAACTGGCAAACAGCGCAGTTGGTGCAGATTGGTGCCACTGCCATGGATGGTAGCCACCAACCACAGGCAGGATGGGAGTTGAAGTTACCTCCAATTAACTTAAATGAAAACTTTGGTTCCTTGGGCATGCGGGGCTGCTGTTGGGAGTGGGCATTTCGTCCCAGCAGAAGTTCTCTGATCGGCAGTGTCTGCGTGTTGCATTTAGCCACACGGATTTCAGATCCTCTCTCAGTCGACAAAGCAGGAAAAATGACTTTGCCCAGAGCGGCGGTGGTTCTCCAGGAAAGCTTTTATGTAACTTTGCAGATTTGAAAACAACACCCTGCATTTCCTACAGGCACACACTCATGTGTGGAGCTTGTAAAAGAAAAAAAAAAGAAGAGAGGAAAAAAAAAGAGAAGAAAGAAAAAAAGAAAAATAAATAAAGAAAAAGAGTCTGGGGACTGTAGAGCATCTCAGAGGATTATAGAGTGATGGTGGGTTGCCCGGCAACAGGAAAGGCGCTTTACCAAGACAGTATTAATGCATTATTTGGGTGCCTAAAAAAACACACACTCTTAAAAATGAGTAGGGAAAACAAAAACTGGTGTCTCTGGGGGAGGAGTGTTGAGACAGGGCTTCAGGGAGACAAAGAGAAGGGAGTGGAGAAAGTCCCTCCTTCAGAATCGCCCAAGAACAAACCCCCTTCCCTCGGGAGAGGTGGGGTGGATGAGGCGGGGCTAGGAGAGGGGGCGCTCCTGAGAAGTCCTTCTCTGAAGCCGGTGTCTTGCTGCTGGCATTATTTCAAGCTGACAGATGTCTAGTCCCTCAAAGCTGCTCTTTGTGACTGTCCTGGTATGAAACCCCCGGCCAGCCTCCCAGCTGGACAGCTCCTGCGCCCGAGGACTGTCTGTCTCCCAGAGTCTGCTGGGGACTGTGCCTTCAGATAGCAAACCCAGGGTAGCACACTCCTCCCAGGCTTGTCCAGAAGTCACTGCTCAAAGGGTACAAAGAAAAAGTGCCCTGCCTTACACACGTAAACACACACAGACACACACACACACACGACAAACACTCATTTCTATTGCTGTGTTTATTTATTTTAAGTTCTCTCGAAAGAACACCCACGGTGAGCGGATGAATCATTTGAGGACTCACATTAGAATCTTGAAGGCTCTTTCTCCATAACAGATGCTGTGGGTGACTTCCACTGTTCAGCTGGGTGGTACCCACCAGATAGCCTGCCCTGCTCACTCACAGGTTCTGCTGCCACAGGTCCGCCTGCGTGCTAAAGTGAATCAACTCTCCAGGGACCAAGAGGGGACTTTGATGGCCCTGCTCCAGCCAGACAGGAAGGGGAATATTTTAAGGTCCGAGACACTTGTGTTGTTCCCAAGGCGGTACGCTGCCTGCCCTCCCTTCAGCTCTCACCCTGTATGCAACCAGACATTCTTTTGGGGATCACTTTAAAGCCAGGAGTTTTGCTTTTGCACCTTTTAAATTTTTTCAGCACTGGGGCAATTACATCCAGAGCTCCATGCATGCTAGGCAAGCACTCTACCTCTGAGCCCCCTTTGTAGCTTTTAGCTTCACCCAGGCTGTCTCTGTCCTTACTCAGCAACCAAAGCTAGCCTTGAACTTGTGATCGTGCCTCAGCCTCCTGAGTATTTCTGACCACTGTGCTGCAAGGCCTGGCTTCTGTGTGCTTTCTTGATGGGAAGGGTCATTTTCTTGTTTAAAATACCCCGAAGTACAGCTCTGAAGTGCTGGCATTCCTGCTAAGTGCCAGGAGGGTGTGGGGTCGGCCGCCAAGATGATGCAATGGAGATGATCTCTGCTCAGGAACAGGCTGCAGTAGTTTTCCTGAAGATTCAGTGTCAATCAATCAATAGTAAGTAGTGACTCAAGTGGCTTGAAACGTGGAAGTAGAGACAGGAAGGTCAGAAGTTCAAGGTCAGCCAACCACAGCTACATAGTGAATCGGCCAGTCGGCTTGGGCTACAAGAGACTATTTCTCAAACCACCACCACCACCACCACCACCAAATAAAAAAAAAAAAAAAAAAAAAAAAAAAAGAAGAAGACGCCAACAACAACCAAATGAATGGGGAATAAATAAAGAAACATTAACACACATACAACCAAGAGTACGTATGATTGTTGATGGTGCCATGTGTATTTTGGTTTCCCTGTGTAATGTCTCCACAGGCTCCCATGTTTGAACATTTGATACCCCAACTGGTGGCGCTGTTTTGGCTGACTGATTTTTAAGACCCTGGGTCCAGCCAGAAGATATAGAGGCACAGAAGTGGGGCTTGAGAGTCACAGGCTCTCTCCACTTCCGGCCTGAGTTCCATCTCCTGAAAAGCCAAACTGTGAGCAGGCAGTCCCCTGTTCCCATCACTATTCCTCCCCGGCCATGATAGACTACAGCCCATCAAAACATGAACCCCAAAATCTCCTCCCTTCCTTCTGTGTTTCTATTGAGAAAGTAACTACACAGGGACAGAGGCAGACAGGGGCCTGACCCCATTTCCCTTGGAGCAATGACGCCAATTTCACTAAGTCATCTTTAATGTGGACATCAAAGAACAACCTACTGTGAATAAACACAGCCATCATGGTCTTCATTGGTGTGTCTGTACTGGACAAGATGGGGGACACAGGCACTGCCTTTTTATCACCATACCACCCCTTGTGATATATGATGGCACCCAAGGCATCATGGGTACAGTACGGAAATGAAGGACACCCAAGGTATCATGGGTACAGTATGGAAACAAAGGACACCCAAGGCATCATGGGTACAAAAAGAAAAAGCAATTTAGGAAACGAAGCGGGGAGCTTTACAGGTCTATAAGCTCTGTGCTGTGACTTTCCGTATATTTTCATGATCGTCCACACGCTGATGTCATTCCGCACACTGGCCTGTCATTCACTCATGCCCCTGCAGAGTCCCTGAGACCCCACTATGTGTCAGGTGCCATTCCAGGAATGGGAGAAGAACAGCAAACAAACAGAAAAACAAACCTGTTCTTCCACAATGTTCCCTGTATCGGAAGAAGACAACGAAACAGCAGGGCAGAGGGTTGATGTAATTTCAACATGGTCATCTGAGAAAATCTTAGGGATCTGGGATCTGATACCCTCTTTGACCTCCAGAGGTATAGGTATCAGGCACACATGTGTGTATATATGCCAGTAAAACTATCGTTAGTGTAGAATAAAAATAAACAAATCTTTAAAAAAAAACCCAACAACAACAACAACCAAAAAGAATATCTGAGCTCGAGAAGTAAACTGTCTATTTTCTACCCCAGCACGCAATAGTTAGGAGAGAGACATGGATCCAAAGCCTATAGCTTGCAAACTCTTTGTTGTTGTTGTTGTTGTACACACTGTTTGTCTGTGTGGCCCCAGCTGTCCTAGAACTCACTCTGTAGAGCCATCTGGCTTTGAAATCAAGAGATCCACCTGCCTCTGCCTCCCGAGTCCTGGGATTAATGGTGTGCACCACCAGCAGCAGCGTTAGTTTTCAAACTCTTAAGTGTGTGTGTCCCATAGTTTGAAGCATCTTTATCGTGCTTATGGCACCTGTGCATGTACATGCCGAAAAAACATACCTCGTCAAGATGCAAACACACCTGCCTACACATGTAACACAAAACTCGTCTGACCAAAATCAGAATTTCTTAATGCAGAGTGCTCTCTTTCCCTCTCGCTCTGTGAAGTTCTGCTCCTTTCTATCCCTCTTCTCAACAAGCACCTAGTCCGTGGGTCTCACCTCCATCCACCAGGTCCACGGAGCATCCGCCCACAGCATGATGCAATCACATCTCTTGTGGTAGTTAGGTAGCACTGAAAGCAAAATTCAAGTCTGTTATTTCCTTGGGCCACTGTTCCCAGGAAATGTGTGGAGAAGGGTAGATGTTCCTTTAGTTCTGTGTGTCCCACAGCACCAGAAGTCCTGAAGCAGCCAGGGCACATGAAGAGGATTTCAACAGAAAGGAGACTAGAGCTGACATGTAAGGCGTGCTCTCCGCAGGGCTCAGCGGGAAAGGGGACCCTCTACCAAATGAGCCCGCGTTACTTTTCTCCTCGGTGTCAGTGCACAGCAGTCAAGAAGGGACTCCAGCAAGCAAAGGGTCAAACTGTTTGGGAGAGTACTGTCTATCATGACAGGGGTGGCGTGGTAGAGTTCTTGGTGACAGGGAGTGCTGCTGGGATGCCTCATGTCACAGTGGAGCCAGACACACAGAACCCAGGCGAAAACCAGAAACCATCCTCAAAGAACCATACTGGCTGGCTACCAGGGCCCTACATTCATTCTAAAGGTTCCACTATCTCCTCATCGAGGGCCACTAATTGGAGACTAAAGGTTCAAACTCATGGTCCTATGAAGGATCTGACAATACCCCTTGCTTGATTCATCATTTAATATGCTGTTTTGAATGTTTTTCTGATAAAAGGGTGATTTAGCCTTCAAAATTCCAAGAAGGGTCAGCTAACTTCACATTCTGATCCCCTCTGTAAATCAAGTCATGTTTGGCACCTCACCTTGAGGTACCTGAAGCCCCAGAGTTCCCCCAATGTTTGCAGCAAGAGGATTTGTCCTGTTCTGCTTCCTTTCAGCCCACAGTTCACTCTTGCTCTTTGGTAACAGTAAGTATTTTATAATTCCTTGATATTTAAAGTTGAGGGACCAGAGAGAAGGCTCAACTGGGTAAATGAGTCTGCAGGCAAGCCTAATGACCTGAATTCAATACCAGATGGCAGAAGAAGACTCCTGTATCTTGTCCTCCGATCTCCATATGCATGCTAGGGACGTGTGTGTGTGTGTGTGTGTGTGTGTGTGTGCGTGCGCGCATGTGTGCTCGTGTGTGTGTGTGTTTCTGTAAGTAAATTGATACAGAAACAAAAAATCTAGGACACTTCTTTTTAACTTGTCAGAATTTAGAGAGAATAATCGAAGAGATTTTTACCGTGAGATGAGTAGAAAAGTTCCTTATTCCTACGACGACAACCAGAACCTCATTCCCTCAGCACTTTCGAAACTCAGACCCCGAGACCTCCATAAATCAGAAGAGGAAAAATAATGTCTTCAACGCACCTGGTTTCCTTAAGCCAGGAAATAATTAGGGCAGGCTATCTCAGGATTTCACTTACTTACAAAAAAACCAAAACCCTTAACTGATGATTTCAGCCATTCTTGTGGTGATTATCGCTTCCTGCCAATTAACAGCTGCGGAGCCAACGCTACGGAGACAGCCTCCTCCAAACAGGAAACCAGAAAAAAGGAAGCAGCACAAACCCCACTCCGAGCTCTGAAGCTCCCACACTCCCTAAGACCAATGTGCTCCTGACCGCTTCTGATCCTAGCACCATGTGCCCAGCTTCCTAGCTCCCACCCCATATTCCCCACCCTGCCTTCATCCCTATCCAGTAGGCCCAGCGCTTTTCCTTGCTCTCCCAGGAGCCATTGTATTACTTCCTGCCTCAGAATCCATCACCAGCACATCCATCACCTTGTTTAGATGTCCTTCCAACCCTATCCCAACAAGTTGCTTGGGTCTCATGGGTTCATTTAAGTTCTAAGCCCTGGTACCTAGGAATTGACCTTATTTAGAAATACTACCTTTGTACACATACATATCAGATTCAAATTACAAAGTCAGACTCCAGAGTCAATGTTTTAGGTATCGTATATGTGTGTGTGTGTGTGTGTGTGTGTGTGTGTGTGTGTGTGTGTGTTTGCATGCTCAAGGGGAAATGAGTGTGCTCACACACATGCATAATACGCACATGCATGTGGAGGCTAGAAGTTGACATCAGGTGTCTTTCCCAATTGATCCTCATCTTATTTATTTATTTTTTTTAAGACAGGGGCTCTTGCTGAACCTGGAGCTCACGGATACAGCTAGGCTGGCTAACTAGCAGGCCCTAGGACTCGGCCCATCTCCACCCCTCCATGCTGTGATTACAGATATGCACGGCCACATCCAGCTTGTTACATGGGTGCTGGGAACCCAAAAACCCAAACTCAGATCCTCGTGTTTGTGCAGTAAACAATTTACCCACTGAGACCTCTCCTTAGCCCTAAGGCTTTATTTTTTTTTAAAAGATTTATTATTTATTATGTATACAGTGTTCTGTCTGTCTGTATGCTTGCTGGACATGAAGAGGGCGCCAGATCTCATTACAGATGGTTGTGAGCCACCATGTGGTTGCTGGGAATTGAACTCAGGACCTCTGGAAGAGCGATCAGTACTCTTAACCTCTGAGTCATCCCTCCAGCCCCCAAGGCTTTATTGTTTTAAACTCTAACTACTTGCCTGATTTAAGCTAAATCACTGGGAATAAAGGCTAAGCTAGAAGTCCCTCATGCAAGACCAACATCCCTACATTCTGTCCCAGCCCCTCTTGACTCATGCTCAAACGACGACACGTTAAATCCTCAGCAGATGGTACCTGGCCAGAGTTCATATCCAAGCTTCTGAGTCCTTTTTACATTCTCTGATACTCCAGAGGGAATCTTTACTCTTCCTTAATGATGAAACCCGGCAGTCAACAAACTCGGACCTCTGTTCCAGACTTGGGCTAGAGGTCACCTTCTTTATTAGGGGTTCCGCTCATACCCCTCCATCCTGTGTACAGAGAAGAAACCATCCACCCGGGACATGCTCCAGTCTTCCATCCTATGCATACAGTGGGGGGCAATTTCCCTAGAATAGTACCCACTCCTTTATCCTATGCACAAAGGGTGGGCAATCTGCCTGAGAGATCCCCCACCACCACCATCCTATGTACAAAGAGGAAGTCATTTGCTTGAGAGATTGTCAAGTCCCTATGCTATGCACAGGAAAGGGAGCCCCATGTCTAGTAAGGGAGCCTAATCATCATCTCCCCTCTAGCAGGTGTTGCCAGCTCCTATCTGATACCTACTCTTCCTCTCCCAGAGAATCTGACTTGTCGAGTCCAGCAGGTGACGATAATTGCCCTGCCAGTTACGCATCCCATTTCTTGTAAGCAGGCTCTGCACTTCAGACTACCCTGGAGCTGAGGGTGATCCCCGTCTGGCCAGCTACACCTAGGGGGTGACCTTGATGGGAAGGTTTAGCGAGAACAGATGAAGGAATGGCCCTGCTGCATCTTCTTCTCTCAGCTCAGCATGTGGTGACACAGAGGCCAGAATAAGGTTTTGATTGTGTGCAGAAAGTTAATTACACCGAGACAGGTCTTGCGAGAATGCTGCAGAGCCATTCTACAGGCGGCCCAGACCCTTCCCTGGAATTCACGCTACCACGGCTGGCTGTGAACCTTGGTAGAGAGGCCCCTGCTAACCAGCAGCTGAAAACATCCTGGACAAGTCTACTGCCCTTAACGCCGAGCACACAAACTCTACACACAGGGGCTGGGCCACAGACTGAGGTCCAAGGTCATGTCTATGGGTGTTATAGGTCAATATGGTTACTGGGAGTGAGCTGCGCTTGGAAGTGGCTTAAGAAAGATTTAAATTTAAGAATGGTGTGATTCTAGAAGGCAACCAGGCTTCCTCTAGCCTCGAGTACTTTGAGGCTGAAGTAAGTACCACAGATCTCTCTTTCTCACACTCATCTTCCAATTCAACGTCTCTTCTGTCAAATTTACTATATGCTTATATGTCCCCCAACATGTCTTCCTCCCAACTTCATGTCTTTATTTTTTTTTAAAGTAGAAAACAGAAAAGGGAGATTTATTCAATGTGGCCAGAGAGGGAAGAAGGACAGAGAGACCCAGCAACCATTCCTAAGCAGTTCCTGAAGAGAAATTGAAGTTTAAGTACAGGGCCAACCAAGTAGATGCACATCCAAGTTGTCCCAGTCAAAATGTGATCCTACCCTCCATGGACCCATCACTGACTGAGCTTCAGTCCTGTAAGGTGGGTTGTCCAGTTGCTAGAACTGTGTGAAATCTTTTTTCATACGACAGTCTGCCTCTGGCTGGAGCCATTTCCTTTTCCTAGCATAAGATTCCTGGGGGAAATTCCATTTCTTCGGGGCTCACTGTTTCAATAGTCTGATAGTTTGAGAGACACAAGCATCTGCTTAGAATATCTTCATTCCCTCTTATTCAAATTTACAACTTATTTATTCTTAACTCACCAGGTTCAGTTGCTGTGGCCCTTATGCGCATGTGTGTGGGGTCATCCACATGGTCATGAACAATCTACCAAGAACCCCTAAAGAAAAATGACTCCCCTTCCTCAGGGGCTTCCAGTAGCTCCTCAGTTAGGGGTGTGGACTTCGTAGACCCTTCCCATCCATATGGGAGTATTTTAACTGGCTTGCTTTTATTCAGGTGACCATGGCTACTACGATTTGATGTGGTGTGACAACCCTGACATGCCCCAAAGACAGTATCTCATGGTTCTCTTCCAAATTCCCTGGTTCTTGCATTCTTTTCATCCATCTCCAGGAATGTTCCCTAAGCCTTCATGGGGAGGGGGGGCACCTATCAGTTTCCAGTTCTTCTCCTGTCTGAATTTTCCCCTTTCCTCATTTTCTTGTTTGTATGCACTTCATTTTCCTGCGCTTTCAGCACCTCCATGTTTCTCCTCATGTCGTACAAGATGGCATTTAAGAAATTAATGACCAGGTACTGATCTATTACTGTGCAAAAGAATTTAAGACATGACGGCTCAGTAAGGGATGAGCGCCAACTAGTGAACACTGCTTCCCACAACTGAGCCGTATTCCTCTCACACAGGTTCATTTCATTCTCAGCTCTCACCCACCACACGTGTTCTTCTCCCCCTCCCCGTCTCTCCACACCACACCACACCACACCCCATTGCCTGTAATTTGTTATTCAATCTACGAGTCAAAAGAGGTGCAGTTACATAAGACCCAAAACTTCACTGAAATGAAGCCACAAATTCATATGTGCGCATACACATAATTTTAAAGATAAGGGTGTGTGTCAGCCGCTGGAAATCCCAGGAGAAAGCTAAGATGACTCCCGGTTCGCCAACAATGTCAGAGAAGTTGGTTTCCCTGCATCTCTTCACCTCGCTCCAGTCTCAGATAGGACCTCTCCTCATGGCATTAAGACAGCTACCAATAGCTAGCATCGACGAGGATGGTAGTGTCTGGGCTGGGGTGGAGCCAACAGGACGTGACAGACCTTACTGGGCTAGCGGAGTACTTAAAATCAGAGCCACAGGGCTGGAGAATTGACTCACTGGTTAAGAGCATTGCCTGCTCTTCCAAAGGTCCTGAGTTCAATTCCCGGCAACCACATGGTGGCTCACAACCATCTGTAATGAGAACTTGTGCCCTCTTCTGGCCTGCAGACATACACACAGACAGAATATTGTATACATAATAAATAAATAAATATTTAAAAAAAATCAGAGCCACAATGATGTCTGAACATAGCGCGGAAGTTACTAAAAACTCCCTGAACAGCTCACACAATGGGGCGAATATTATGGTGCATGTACCACACTTCAATAACGTTGTTTAACTAACCCCATCACCAACCCCACAAGGGTCCTGTTACCACCGCCATTGCTGTTTTACAAATGGAGAAACAGATTTGAGGGGTTTCCATGTGTCCAGTTCCCAGGATCACGTATCTGGTCACTTGTTGTCAGAACTAGACTAGATTCAAGCATACTTGTCGCCAGCAGTAACAACTGTCACCGTCCTATCACCTTTAACCACATTCCTGGCTCTCACAGCATTAGCTGTGTAGCAGAGCAAAAAAGGGACAGCGTCCTGAGAAGATCCATACAGCTGTGCAGCCTGCAGCAGCTGTAATGTCCAGACAAGCAACTTCAGAGAAGAAAGACTTCATTCAGCTCACAATTCCAAATGACAGCCCATCATTTTGGGGAAGTCAAGGAAGGAATCCAAACAGCTAATCACATCACATCCACAGCCAAGGGCAGGAGAACGAATGACTTGCTTGCTGTTAGCTTTCTCCTCTTGTATAATGTTCAGGACCCCATCTAGGGAATGGTACTACCCTCAATTGGCTATGCCATCCTATACTAGTTAACAATCAAGACAACAACCTCCCACCAAGCATGTCCACAAGCCAATTTGATCTAGGCCTCAGTTGAGACTTCTCCCTCAGTGAGTCTGGGTCATGTCAAGTTGACAGTTAAAGCCAAGCAGCACACAGTCCTGTGCCTGACTCAGGTCTGGATATTCCCCAGCCTGCATCTCGCTCTGAATCACACAGTCCCCACACGTGACATTAAGAGCTGAGATCCCCATTGTGTCTCACGGCTTTTCTTCACCTCCAGAGTGTAAGAAGGCACACAGAGATCATTGCTCAGCTTCAGCTGACTGATGGGCAGAAAATACTAGCCTAAAATATTGAACTAAATTTATTAAATTTCCAAAAAGCCACATTCAAAAACACAAGAAGAAAAAGGTAGGGTTAATATTAACAATGCATTTAGCCCAGTATTTCCAAATATTACCATTTCAACGTGTAATTACCATATAAATTATTTATGTAAGTTTTTTATTTCCCTTTTCCATCTTCAGACAAATATTGGGTGGGTATTTTACACCCATAAAATATCTCAATTTGGACTAACCCATTTTGAGGGCTTAATGCTACACGTGATATCGTTTGTGGTGGGTCCAGACATATCAAGAAATAGCTACCAGCTTGTTGTCAGCTGAGGACCCTGCCAGGAACCCAGCTAGGGTCAGGGACCATTAACCCAGCTTGAGGATGTCATAGGTAACTGTCACGAATCCACCTCAGTATTTTTTTCCGACTCACTGGAAGTGCTAGGCTTCTCTCCAAGAGAGCGTGTGCACACGACACTCACATATTCATCTTCTGGAGACATCCTCGGCCCTGGAAGGTGTTCTAAAGATGAACACTCGTTTGGGGTGTTCTGAAATGGCCCACTGACTTTACCAAACCCATCACTGGAACAGCCCCTTTCAATTCAAGGGTTGCCCCCGCACTTGCTCCTTGGGGATTCATTTACTCCCTAGTGCTTTTGGGCATCCCATCTTCCCATTCCAGAACATTCCTCTTGCTGCTGAGGGAAGCATAGTTTCTTTCTGGCTTCAGTACAATTGCCACCTGTGCCTGTACACAAAGCCTCTGGCGTCATTGTTTCAGGAAGAGGCCTAAATTTATCTAGGTACCATTTACCTCATCCATGTGGTTTCCTTCCCAGAATGCCCTGCTTTCTTAAATTCACTGTTGGCTTTTTAATTTTAAAACGTGTTTTATTATTTTATACGTAGTGGTATTTTACCTCCATGAATAGATGTGCACACATGCATGGCATGTCTGGTGCCCATGGAGCCTAGAAGAGGGCATTGGATCCCGTGGGAGTTCGGTTACAGACGGTTATGAGCCACCCTCTGGGTGAGGGAACCGAACCCAGGTCCTCCTTGAAAGCAGCCAGTGCTCTTAACCACTGAGTCATCTTGCCAAGTCTGTTGTCTACACAGGGCTATTTCCCTGTTAAGTAATCCATCACATAAGGCATGCTTAATAAATGCAGGTGAACTGGGAGCCTGAAGCTTGCAGAGCTCTTAGAACTCTCCTTAGTGCATCACTAAACTTCACAGACGAGGATGTTTACTGCTGCCTGGGGCTGGACCACACTTCCCTCAGGCAGTGCTGGCACCACCAAGAACAGTGATAGAAGAGCCACTTCCAAGTCCTGTTTACTGTGAAGTCACAAGGCTTCGGGCAGTCCAGGTAGCCATCAAACAGCCCTGTGATGCCAGGGACCTAAGAAATCCTGTCCAGCAGAGAAGCTGGGGTGTTGTCAAGCGCTGCCACAAGTCCAGGTGACATACACAGGCACCCTTGAAAACACTCGGACACTGCAGGCCCATGGAGGGGGAAGTAAGCAGGCTGGCGCCCTGCCGTTGTCTAAGTTGGGAAATGGACAGTCACACTTCTCCCAGCCTTCAAAGGCTGCTAGGAGGGAGGTCTCAGGGCAGGATGAGGAGAAAAAGGATCTGAGAATCAGAGGCCCACGGTCGGCCTGTTAGAACGAAAGCTGCAGACTGGACAGCAAACAGCACCTTCTCCAATCTCACATTGGCCTGAGCCAGGGTGCCGGTCTCCCCGCGCACTCCGCTTCTTGTGTATGTGTGTGTGAGCTGAGCCAAGGGAAGAGCATTCACACGGCCTTCCGAAACACCATCTCAGCAACAAAGCAGGCAATGTGTTTCATCTCGGCCCGCGGATCCAGCTGAGTTTATGGCAGTGGGTGGCTTTCAAACCTAACATTTGATCAAAATGAAAAAGTGGCCCCTTCCTTTCACCCTGTGACAAGCCCATGCGTATAAATCACAGCCTTGCCTGGGAGGACTCCTCGGCACACAATCAGCTAGGCAGCCTGGCCACCCCAGTCCCCATCTGGACAAAGGGGGCTGGGAGTTTTCAAGGGGCCCAGAAGGCTTTAAAGGCCCCTTGTAAAGATGAAACTCAGACACCATCCGGAGCTCACTGTGGGGGAGGAGGGAACCACACCATTCTGGGAGAGTCTCATTTTATGTGGTCTGTAAGCCACAGTCATTGGGAGAAGGAATGTCCCCAAACCTGTGGAAAGAGGGACGACAATTTGGGCTTGTGATAAAAGGGAGTTTGGAAATAAAAGTGCATGCAGCTAGGAAAGAAAAATAAAGGCTGGTAAGTGCGCAAAGCCCTTTGTTAATGAATCCCTAGAAGGGCTGGCGAGATGGCTCAGCCAGGAGAACCTGTGTTCTGATCCTCAGATCCATGGAAAAGCCTGGCATTGGAGGCTGGCGAGATGGCTCAGCGGATAAAGGTGCTTGTCAAGCAAACCTGGCAATCTGAGTTCAATCCCCAGAAGAAGGAAGGAGAGAAAACTCCACAAAATTGTCTTCTGTCTCCATACATGCATTGTTTTACGCAAGCACGCACTAAATACAATGTTTTTTTTTTTTAAAAAAATGTTTTTTTTCCCCCCAGCAGAGCACTGGGCTGAGCTCCCAAATCCAGTTGAAGAGTGGGAGGAGTGAGAAAATGAGAAGAGAGGTCAAGACCATGATGGCGACACTCACCGAAACAGTTTACCTGAGCTAGTGGGAGCTCACCAACTCCAGCTGGACAGAACCAAACTAGACCCTCTGAATGAAGGTGACAGTTGCATGGTTAGGGCAGACTGTGGAGCCGCTGGCAGTGGCACCAGGATTTATCCCTACTGCTTGTATTGGTTTTGGGGGAACCCATTCTCTTTGGATAGATACTTGCTCAGCCTAGATATAGTAGGGAGGGCCTTGGACCTTCCTCAAAGCAATGTGCCTTACCTTCTCTGAGGAGTGGATAGGGGGCTGTGGTTGGGAGGAAGGTGGAGAGAAAGGGAGGAGGGGAGGGAGTGGGAACTGGGATTGGTATGTAAAATGAAAAAAGATTGTTTCCTTTTAAAAAAAAAAGCTAGCGGTGGTGGCGCACACACCTTTAATCTCAGCACTTGGGAGGCAGAGGCAGGTGGATCTCTGTGAGTTCAAGGCCAGCCTGGTCTACAAGAGATAGTTCCAGGACAGGCTCCAAAGCTATAGAGAAACCCTGTCTCAAAAAACAAAAAACAAAAAAGGAAAAACAAACAAAAACCCCCCAAAATCAAAAACCAAACCCAAACAACAAACAAACAAACAAACAAACAAAAACCAAATTGGTCTTTTTAAAGTACATGCCTGCAACCCCAGTGTTTGGAAGCAGACATAGGAAGACTCCTGGAGCTCAATCACTAGTCAGCCTAGCCAACCTGTGAGTTCCTGGTTCTCTGGGACTCTGTCTTAAAAAAAAAAAACCAAACAAAACAAATAAACAAACAAAAACTAATGTAGAGAGTAACTAAGTAAGACACCTGGCATTAATCTCTGCCCTCCACACACACACATGTAGCCACCTTCACATACTTACACACACATACACATATGTGCAAGCACCCTGTAACACTGTTAGCTTTCAATGTGACAGGACTGGCCTCTGGGCATGCCTGGGAGGGATTATCTTTACTGCAATAATGGATGTGAGAAAGACATGCTTTGACTCTGAGTGGGACTGTTTCCTCAGCAGAGGGTCCCGGACAGTCTAAACAAGAAAGGGAGTTAAGCAGCAGCATGTATTCCTCATTCTTGGCTTCCTGATTGTAGATGTAATGATGTAGACAGCATCGAGCTCCAGCAGCCTTTGTGTCTCTGCCTATGGAGGCTGTGGACCAGATTTTGCTTTAGTTAGGGTAATTATCATAGCAACAAAAAAGAAACTAAGATGTGGGGAGAGGTGCTGCACACCTTTAATCCCAGCACTTGGGAGGCAGAGGCAGGCGAATTTCTGTGAGTTCTAGGTCAACCTGGTCTACAGAGTGAGTTCCAGGCCAGCCAGAGCTGTTACACAGAGAAACTATCTCCAAAACCAAAAACAAACAAACAAACAAACAAAAAACCCAAAAACACATGCACACAGAGACACACACACACACCTGCCCAGAACACGTATCTGCATGCAAACAATGCGCACACATGGAATAAAAGAACCCACCAGCAGCATTGGTCCTGACCATTCCACATCCTAGGAGCCAGCTGCCCCATCAGACTTCCTGTCAGAACTGTTAAGAAAGAGACCATGGTGTTGGTGACCTAAGAGGAACCCTGAAATGTCATAGGCACGGACCCTCCTTGAGGTTCTCAAACCCTCAGTGAGGGCAGAGGCCTTTAGCGCCATGGCCACCCTGTGTGCGCTCACTGCCTCCTGCTGTCCCCAGTGGAAGTCTCTGGGGTCTGGGAAAGACAGAGGGAGGAAAGAGCTTTCAAGCTGCAACAGAAATTGTTGGAAGGAGCCAGACAGGTGCCTAACGCTGAGAGTCAAAGCCAGGGTGGTGGTTAGTGGTGTGTGTGTGTGTGTGTGTGTGTGTGTGTGTGTGTGTGTGTGTGTTTATGAGTGGCTAAGGAGGGAGGGAGGAAAAGCGGGAGGTAGAGGGAGAGGGGAAAGAGAGATAAGAGAGACTTTTCTAACCAGAAGACCCCATAACTTGGGCCCTCCAGGCAGGCAGCCTATTGCCACTATTGTTCGTTGTTTTACTTTTTTGACTTTGAGGGGGGTGGGGGACACCCAGCAGTCACACAGCCGGACACGGAATAAGAAGGAAAGAAAAGATATACAGAAATAGGGAAAGGTAAAAGTCCGGAGGCAAAAGGTAGATGGGATAATTTAAGTTAAGAAAAGCTGGCAAGAAACAAGCCAGGCGAAGGCCAGGCATTCATAAGTAAGAATAAGACTCCGTGTGTGACTTATTTGGGAGCTGGATGGCAGGCCCCCCAAAAAGCCAAAAGAATTAAAAAAAAAACCAACCAACAGCATGCAACATCTTCCCTTGGCCTCTCTGGGCTGGCTCTGAGTGCTGCCCTCTCCTCTCACAGTTGCTGATTTCCTGGGTCCCAGACACTAAGACCCCCACATGCATGGGATGAAGGAAGAGAGACTTGCCATTCCCTGTCCTTTCCTACACCTATCAGGCTGACAGGGAGCAGGCTCCTCTCCCCAGACCCTGCCCTCTCTATGTTCGGGTCAAAGGTCAGTCCTCCTCTGGACGGCGCCGCTCCCTGCTGCATGAGTTTCCAGGGATGGCTGCTGGAAAGTGGAAAGTTAAAAGGTACCCACTTCAAATGGGAAGGGAAATGTCACAGCAAAGAGGAGAGAGTTTGAGGTGGGTGGGCGGGAGGATTGGATTGGGGCTTTCTTTTCCAAAGTGGAAGTTATGAAAGTAATTATATTTGAGTTGCTTTTTCACAAAATAAAGGTTTTAATGAAAACCACGTGGGTCTCTGTTAGTATGCAGAGAAAATGAAATGGATGTGAATTTGGTGGGGGCTGCAGGAGAGATACGAGTGTCTTAACAAAACTGAGGTTCGCAGACCCATAGCAGGTCCTCATTTATATGTGACTTCTCAGCTCCGTCATAAAGATAATGACTTTTTCCCCCCACAAAGTGTTTAAAATGCTCACAATTTCTTATAACTTTGATATTCAGATCATTCTCCCTTTATTTTCTCTTCACTTGCTAGTAGTCCACGGCCCAACATTGGCTTTTGGTGTCCTTGCGTGTCGTCAGGATGTGGACTACAGGCAACCCTGCAGGTTTTGCAAGAGTCAAAGACTCACTGGGTGAAATACTGCACTTGCCTGCAAAGCATGGTCTGCTGGGTCTCTCTAATGCCCTGCAGGGCAGGGATAGACTTAGTCCTATGTTTCAGTGACAGTAAACTGGCTTTTAAATAAGTCAGCTCCATACCACCCATTCAGCAGTGAAGGGAGCCACCCAGAGGAGGGCTGGCCTTTGACCTAAACACAGAGAGGGAAGGGTTGGAGCCTCCCACTCTGTGTCACATCTAGGGACAAAGATGAGCAATGAGAAGGGAGCCTTCCTTTCTTCCCTCAACGTCACATTCGATGCACATGGTGTCTGCCACCCAGATGCATGCATGCCCTGTAAACTTGAGGACTGGAGTAAGATCCCGGCAGACTATGTCAAAAGCTGGGTACGAGGGATATGTTTATAATCTCAGCACTGGGGAGTTGGAGACAGGTGGATGGATTCCCAGGGTTCACTCAATAGCAAGGATACCCTTGAGCTTCAGGCCAATGAGAGACCCTGTCTGAAGCTCTTGGGGAACAACATCCTATGTTGACCTTTGTATCTAATGTGTGTGTGCATGCACACACACACACACACACACACACACATACACACACACCCTACCTATACACACAGAAACATGAAAAAGCATAGATTACTGATAAGAGGACTTGTGACCAGGTAGAGCAACCCCTGGGCAGCAAGCATGACCTACAGTTGGCATCCCTCCTACAGGTCGCATGCAGTTGTAACTATCAGGCACTGTTTGCTCTCGGACCACAGTTACGCATTTATGTTTGTCTGAACCCAACTCATTACATGTACTTTCTTTTTTTAAAATTTATTTATTGTATATGCATTAGTGTTTTTGCCTTCACATATGTCTGCGTGAGGGTGTTGGATCTCGTGGAGCTGGAATCACAGACAGTTGTGAGCTGCTGTGAATGAAACCCTGGTCCTCTGGAAGAGGAGTCAGTGCTCGTAACAGCTGAACCATCTTTCCAGCCCCTACATGTACTTTCTTAACCTGGTCATTTCACAAGTTAGGATACCCATGACCCTGGGCATGGGTGGACAGGAGGTAAGGCTGCTGGTGTTGAGCAGTGTAGGTGGGCTGCTGGTTGATGGCAATTAACCATGGATTTCAAAGCAGGCAGTCAGAAGATTTCAAATGCTTTCAATACAGAGAAATAAAAGATGTTTGCAGGATGGCTAAACCAATGACTCTGATAGATGGCTACACACTGGGTATACATATTCAAACGTCACACTGTGCCCTGAAAATATAGACCACGAGTACAAGACAACTAAAATACTGATTTTTTTTCATAAAAACAGGACACAGAGGGGGAATAACTCGTGATGTCTAGGAATGCATGGGGCACGCAGAGTGCCCCTGGTCCCTTCCTCAGGTCCCCGAGTCTCACACTCTCAGCAATGGATCCCACACACATGATTTACCACTGCTCAAATGGCACACCTGAGATTCTCTTCTTTCTGAGGGGAACGGGGGCCTCCCTATTCTTTCAAGAGTGTGTGGGGCCCGGGGATGGCCGTGCATCAAACGTCCTTGGCCCGGGTCTGCTGTGGAGCGTTAAGTGTTTTGAGATTGGAAGCAGATGGCCTCCACCTCCTTCACAGGCATGGGACATTAAAAAAAAAGTGGGGGGGGGGGAATGAAAAGGAAGAGGAATGCAGAGAAATGTGTTTCCGCTTTTGCAGAGCCCTGACTGCCAAACCAGTTCAAGATGTTGTCCGCGCAGCGCCCCAGTCACCATGAATTTTCTTTAACCAGTGAGGCTGGGCTGCTCTATAAAGGTCCGTGCTTACTGAGGGCTAGGAGAGGGCTAGGGCCACTCCAGCAACTTCCAGTTGTCCCCTGGCTCCCAGTCTGTCAGATGCCCCACACAGATTCACAGGCGGATATCCTTGGGAGTCAGGGCCACTGCACGGCATCGGCACCCAGCAGTTTCTGAGGTTTTCAAGGCGACTTTCCTGCCATTCCCTTCTCGAAGAATGTCTCAATACCTTAGCGACATCAGTCACTTCTGTTCCCTGATAGTACAGGTGTAAAACAGAGGGACAATGGTCCCCACTTGGCCAGCCCCTTGGGCTGCAGATGAGGGACCTCAGGCCCACAACGGAGAGACGAGCTGCTCGGGAACAATTAGTATGAAAGTCATGAAGGAAAAGTTAAACGTGCATGGGTTACTCCTCCTTCATCTGCCCCTGCCCTGTGAGCATCAGTCAGACAGAGACCATCTCATCTATAGGTTCCCCCAATACCTGCACAGCCCCTCATCGAGAAGCCATCAACTGGGGTTGAGCAATAGGGGTCATGAAGTCCTCTGAAGGCTCTGTTCAATGAAGACAGCAATCTACTAGTGTCTTCTGGCAGGACTGGCCCTGCGAGCTGGTAGAGAAGGTGGAAAGAGATGTCCCTAGGACTCAGGGCTGGCATTAGCTAAGATCTTGGGGAGCATCACCACTGGGAGAATTGTCTCCAACCTTGAACAAGTTTTTGATACAGAAGAAGAGCTCCTGATGGTGTCACAGGTCCTCCATTCGTTGTCATGGTTCCCACTTACTGATGGATTGAGCTGTTGAGGACACATTTGGGGGTTACATATGGTATAGTCATCACTCCTCGTCACTTGGGAGCAAACATAGGGAAATGAGGAGCCCGGGTGGAAATACAGGCACACGTGATTACTTCAGTTCAAATCCATTATAACCAAGCAGAGTGAAGAAACCAGGTCTCAAATCCCACTGGACGCATTGTGACTGTTTGTTGGCATACGTGAGCGGTGGATCTGTGGTTCTCCCTCACCCCTCACTGTGTGTGTGTGTATGTGTGTGTGTGTGAGAGAGAGAGAGACTGTGCATATATGTGTATATGTATACATGTATGTATGTATGTATGTATGCATGTGTGTGTGTGCACGCACTTGTATTTGTGTAGGTATGTGTGCCTGAGTATATGCATCTAGGTGTGAGTGTGTATTTATGTGTGTGTGCGTGCGTGCATGCAGAACGCATCAATTTAAAAATTGCGATCAGATACTATGGATGAAACTTAATTAACAATGGGATCATCTAGTCTGTTAGTTTCTCTTCTCACTGCTATGACAAAATGCCTGACAAAAGAAACATTAAAAAAAAAAAGGAGGGCTTATTTTGGCTCATCATTTGAGGACAGTCCACCCTGGTAGCGAAGGGATGGCAGCGGGAGCTTGAGGCAGTGGGTCCCATGCCATCCCCAGGCAGGAGCAGAGAGAGATGGATGCTGGTGCTCAGCTCACTTTCTCTTTTTTATCCAGTCCAGGACCCTAGCCCGTGGAATGGTGCCACCCACATTCAAGGTGAGTTCTCCTGACTCAATTAACCAAATCTAGAAGACTCTTCACACCCAGGCCAACAGGTCTGTCTTGTAGGTGACTCTAGTTTCTATAAGGCTGACAATCAATGTCAACCATCATGTCAACCATCATACGTACCACGCATAAGGCCCTGGGTTCAGTGCCCGGCATCACATAAACTCGGTGCAGGCCTGGAATCTCAGCACATGAAAAGGCAGCAGGATCAGAGATCCAAGTCTGCTATATAGTATGACTAAGTTCAGCCTGGACTATATGAGATCCTGTCTCAAAAAAACCCAAATAAATAAATACAATAAAATTGCCATCCAATTCATGTTAGGGTTTTCTATAAGCCCGAGAGACTCACCAGGCTACTTGTGCTGAGTTGAATACCAGGTTAGCACAGGTTAGACCCCCCCATAAATACCCATGGAACCAAACCGAGACATAACACTCATACCCACCATGTGATTACTATTCCACCTGCAATCACACAGACCATATTAAAAAATTAAAACCTCCTTCATCACCAGTCCTCTTGGGTTCTAAATTAATATTTTGCCTTCTCTGATAGAAAACTTCACTCATTAGCATGCTTTCAAATCAGCTTTATCCTGCTATAAAGACTCATTAGCTGCCGTCCTTAAATTAGAACCCATCAAGCTGCTGACAAAGCCACACAGATTTGATGAGCAACATGAACACACTGGCCCAAGGAAAAAAAAAGGCGTCGTTCTTCGGGTATTTGAGTTGTGCCGATGTGCTACATGCCAGGTGTCTGAGCCCGTCCTCCCCAAGAGCTCCCATGAGAGCTCGCTGAGCAGAATGGATAGATGGGGCTAGAAAAAGGGATCAGTTGGTAACGTGTGTGCCTCGAAAGCAGGAGGACCTGAGTTTTAGTCCCCAGACCCATGTCAAAGAAGCTAGCCCTCGTCTCAGCCCACGTCAGAGAAGAGGGTTCCGTTCTGTGTTTCCCCCAGTACACAGCGATTAATACAGAGACGCAAATACAAATTAACACACTGGTCAACATGCAGGGAGTAAGAGACTGTGGAGTGCTTGGGCTCTAAAGGGACATCTGTGCTGCAACCCTCTCCCCAAGGCTTGGGAATCAACTTGGAACAGACAACAGAGCGATAATAAGAGTCAGAGGGGGGCCTGCAGGGACATAGCATTTGCTGGGCATGACAGGGCTATTGCATGTGCGCTCACAGGGCTGTGACAGCGTGCATCAGGCCATCATCTATACAGTTGACCATGTATGTTTAGGAAGCAGCCTCTCCTGGGTTCTTCACACACTCTGAGCATGATAAATAGTCACTAAAGGGTTAAGGAGCTGTGACTGTGTATCAAATCTTTGTTTTCAAAACAACGCCTGCAAAACACGGTTTTCTCTGAGTGCTCACGCCCTGGGGCAACTGTTTCCCTCGCAGGTTTATCAGTTCGCCATTTCTGTTACTTGCTTAGTTTTAATTCTGATGGTTTTCCCATCTCTACCAAAGAAAATTTGTTCCTTCCAGGTCTTCCCCCGCCCCCACTGTGCTGTCCCGTGTGTGGAGAGGCTGTACCCACAGCGTGTGCAGAAAAGCTGAGCAAGAAGGGCTGGTTCATAGGTAATCCACTCCAAAGGCCAATTCAGGCACGGTCTGGGCACCGGGAAACGTGAACGCTACGTAATAAGCAAGGAGTCCTAGGATAAAGTGGCCCCGTTTTCTCTTCATAGTACCCACAATTCCACAATCAGAGGCAGAGAACCACCCGCATTCTAGAGTTGATGCTCATGTAATGTGATGTAGAGCTGGGAAGGCTGTGGAACAGTGTGTTCGTTTCTGTAAGCAGGGAAGCAAGGAACAAGACCAGACTGGCCTTGCCCATGGAGATGAAGATTACACTGAAACCAAAAAAAAAAAAAAAAAAAAAAAAAGAGCCATATACAGCATGACTAGTGGAAGTGGGAGGCACCCTGGGGTGGCAGTATCTGTGAATGTAGGATTTATCCTTTTGATTTAGGATGTCAGGATTACAAAACGGCTATGGCCTGATGTCTGGAGTAGATAGAGATGACAGTCGGGGGAGGGGGGGGCAGGTCTCTGAAGCAGTGAGCTACCACTCTGGGCTACAAGTGAGACCCTGACTCGTAAAACGAAACCAAACCAAATCCCTGTGATATAGGTAGCCACTCTGCAGTACAAAAAGTTAGGGCCATGTCACAGGGACACATGACATGCACTTACAAAATTGGTTGGTGAGGCTGCTTACTGCTCTCTGTGTCCAGTGTCCAGATGGGCATCAGAGAGTCTGTTTCTTAGAGAAGACAGACCCTGGAGACCATGGTACCTATCTTACTTCTGCCTCTGCCCACTCACGCTGCCTTTTACCATTCTCTCTGCACACCAAGCCTACTCCAGTCTCTGGACTGTTCCACACTTCCTGCTCCTCCTATAGAGACTGGCAGGCCTGCATCTCATCCCTCACATTTCTGACCCCAAGTTCGGTTTCTGAGAGAGGCAGATCCCATCACGCTGTCATGGAAAGCGGCAATATTTTCCATCATTGCACACTGCCCATCCCCAGCACAGCACCTGCAGCTTTGTAGACAGCCTGCTTTTTCAATCCTCACTAGCCAGCAGGCTCCTGAAAGCCAGTGACTTTGGGTCACCTCTCCTGCACCATCGGCCCCAAAGATACTTCATGGATACGTGACACATTCGTGTAACCGCTGGGGACAGTTTCACGTGCCATTTGCATTACAGAAAGACTTCACAAGAAAGGATTTTGTCCAAATGAGCATTCAACATAACATGAACTGCAGTCGGAAACAAACCAACCTGCAGGTGACATCTTTAGGGTTTTGTATGAAAACCTTTTCCTCGGAGCCTATTTTCAGCTGAAATTGTGGATCCAGGTGTGTGTGAGAAACATGCACACAGAGTTACAGTGACTCAGAGAGAGCCTGAGAATGAAGAGACATGAATTGAAAAGAGAGATGAGGGAAATTCTCCCACCTCTCGCACAAACAGGCATTCAGCCCTGTAGGGCAGCATGGAGCCCCAGGAGAGATTATCTTTGTGCAGTAAGGAATGATACAGGGAAGCCATGGATGAGGATGAGACCCCAGAGCTCTGGCTGGTCACAGATGCCTGAAGCGCTGTGGTGGAAGAGTCTTGATCTGCCTAAAGACCCTTCACTGTGGCATAGACAGGAGTATGACCCCTTGGTGATGGTCACCAAGCTTCAAGGACACCATGGTCATGTGACCTGATCACCTGTTCTCATCCACACTTCTGCACATGTGGCCTGGGTCACCAATGGTGGGGTTGTCCCAGAAACAGGGCTCCTACTCCAAAAAACCCCATGGTCATAGACAAACTTCTTCCACACAGATGTGTCTTTCATTAGGGAACAAATGTTGTCAGCCTGCCCTCTCTGGTTCATCCTCCTCAACTTCAGTGACACTTCATGGAGAAGGAACTCCTTGTCAGGGACACAACGGAACCGAGCTGAGGTGAAAAAGGAGGCCTCTCAGAGGCTTCCTGACGGAATGGATGCATGAGGAATGATAATGAAGGAATGAAGGAATGAATGAACGAATGAACGAATAGGTGATAGATGTGTGGCTGAGTGAAAGGGAATCTCTGGATGAATGAGTGAACGGATGAATGCATGAGTGAAGGAGCAAACAAGCAACTGAGAGAGCCAGCGAATGAGGAAATGAAGAGATGAAGAGTGAATGGATGAAGACATGAATGGTAGAGTGACTAAATAAAGAAGAAAGGGGTGAACAAATGAATGTGCAAGTGGATTAGTGGGCGAATGAATGAGCACAAATGAACGGAGAGTGAGTGAATGCACTAGTGAGGGGATATGTGACTAGGTGAGCAGGAAGGAGAGTGAACAAGGAAGTGGATAAGTAAAGGGCTGAATGGAGAGACTGAACGAGGATGTACATAGTGAGCAAATGAGCAAATGAACACTGAATGAATGCTTGAATGAGCAAGTGAATGAATGCATGTGGGTAAGTGAATGAATGGATGTGAGTGGGCGAACAAATGCGTGGGTTGAGTGAATGAATGAACTATATGGCAAATGGAGAAATGAGTGAATTAGCAAAGAAATAAAGCAATGAGTGAATCAATGAGCTATTGGGTAAGCAGAGGCTTGGATGAATAAAGCAGCGAACGAACACCCTCACAGCGAAGTGTACCTCTCGGAACTCCCACCTTAGTTGTAGTGTCTGCCTGGACCCCAGGTTGGACAGCAACACAGTTTCACTACACAAAGGCACCCAGCACAGATGCTGACATGAACGGTAACAATGGAGGGTGGTAGTTTCATCCTGGGATTGAGCTGGATGGAGGCAGCTCAGTGTCATGCAAGGACATGAGTTTGAATCTCAGAACCTATGTGTAAAAAAATGATCAAGTGTGGTGACATGAGTGAGCCTGTAATCTCAGCACTGGGGTGGGGGGGTGGCAACAGGAGGCTCTCTGGGGCCTGACAGGGAACCCTGTCTCTGAGTAATGACACATGTTCTCTGGGCCTCCACATGCTCACACATATGTGTACCTGCACGCACACGCATGAAGTCTGTCTGCTTTCCCTGCTTTGCTCAGACTGCACCACAGGATCTGGTCATGGCATTTAGACAAGAAAGAGCATTAAAACCACCGAGACTGGGAAGAAAGTTGCGAGAACATTTCCAATTTCAGATGATATGATCAGTATATGGAAAATTCAGACAAGTCCATAAAGATTACAGCTAATTACATCACCAAGATGGCAAGATGCAGGATTAATACACAGACATCAATTGAATTTATGTGCAACGGACACCCTCAAATGAAATTAAGAAGCCAGTTCTACTTAGCAAAGCATCAAAGAGAATAAAATGTTTAGGAATAAACAAGGGAAGTTAAGACATCGACTCTGAAAGTCTTAATATATTGCAGAGGAAGCTTCTCAAGTGACTGGGAAGACGTGGCCAAGGACTGGAAGACACACACCGTTGGGATGTCAAACTGATGGCCAGAATTGATGGGACCCCAGTCAGAGTTCCTGTTGGCTTTTATGCAGGAAACAAAAAGCTGATTCTATCACTCACAGGGAATTGTGTGAGCTCCAAAGTAGCCGAAATGAGTTTGAATGAAAAGAACAAATTTGGACAAGTCACACTATCTAGGTTTGAGAGTCACCATCGAGAGGGTGAAGTGCCAGCAGAAGAAGACACATGGACAAAAGCCATGGAGTCAGAGCCCAGGATAGCCCTGTGTCTGTGGGCAACTCCTTTTGTTTTGATGAGACAAGGCCATCCTACCCCCCAAAGACACGAACACACTAATTTCACAACAAAGGTTGTACGTGTACATTCGTGATGGCAGCATTTAACGTGGCTTCAAAGTAAAACAGTGACTTGAACGCTCACCTACTAGTAAAACAATAAATAAAATAAGGTGAGTGAACCCACTGTGAGCTTAAACTGTCAGCTTGACACAACCCAAACTCATCTGGGAAGAGGGTCTCATCGAAGGACTGTCTATATTGCAGCAGCCCGTAGACATGTCTGCAGGGATTATCTTAGCGAAGTTAAGTAGGCATGTCTGTGGGGATTGTCTTAACTAAGTTAACTGATAGGGGCAGATCCAGTCACCTGTGGGCGACACCATTCCCTAGGCAGGAAGTCCTGGACTGTACAAGAATGGAGAATTGAGCTGAACACAAGGAAGCATCTGCATGTCCAGTTCTCTCTGCCCTATCGGTGTGAGGGTTGAAGTTCTTTCCTTGACTCTGCGCCCACCCCCCATAATAATGGACTATAAATTACAATTTTAAGTGAAAATAAACCCTTTTCTCCCCTACATTGCCTTTTGTCAAGGCATTTTATTTCATCACCAGACGGAAAACTAGATCAGCCTTCATAGTAGACTAGTACCCAGACAAGAAAACAAATGGTATCAGCAGACATCATGGCAGGAATGAACATCTAAACCACCAAGCCAAATGAGAGAATTAAGTCACAAATGCCACATACTAAGCTGAATGGATTGCCATATACACCAAAAGGCCTTTTATGCTATGGACTATGTTTGGACTCCATTGGTCAGAAAAGTCCCAGGTGAGCAGATCTTCAGCAGCAGGCAGCACATAGTTGGTTGTGAGGCAGGGGGATGAGTGTGACTGCTGCAGAACGGATACAGGGCTATTTGACGATGCAAGAAAAAATTCTAGAATTAGAGATGATGGTTCCTGACTCTGAGGATCACATATATGTAACTCCAGTGACATTCACTAATGTGGAGAATTATGTATGTAAATTCTGCCCCAACAAAATCATTAATTTTGATTCTAGCAATCCCAATGCCTATTTACTTGAGACAGTGGGTTTTTAAGAACGGAACTTTAAAGTAGTTTTTTTAGCTAATACATTTTAGTGTAAAAATGCTACATTCATAGATTCACATATGCATATATGTGTGTGTATATATTCACACGTATATATACATATGAATGAATTGGCAAATTCCATCTTGCTTTCAGTGAACATACACCAGTGTTGTAAAAATGCTGAGGGCACAGATGTACACTAGTTACCATCCTGTCCACTGCTCCCTTGCAGGGTGCTCCAGACCATTCTCAGAACTGTTATTACTGAAAACCTAGTGTCTTGGGCCCCAGAACAGGACACTCAGCGGTCCAAACAGCTCTCTGATCTCAGCAGGAAGGTAACTGCTTCTCTAGTTCTCCTGTGAGTCTTCTACCCGACTGAGCCTGCAGGGACTCCTCACTATGCCTCAATGTCCCCTCTTGCCTTCTGGCAACTGCTCTTCACTGCTCCTGCTTGCAAGGACTCTGTGGGAACCTCTTGGGCCCTGCTTACTCTGCACTATGAAAGGTGCTGGGGCCCAGCCAACCCCACCCCCAGCTCCTGCAGTAATACCCACCTATGTCCTCCTCCTAACAGAAAACCTCTCCGTACTCCACAGGAGGACCTGGGGCAGGGGAGGAGAGCTGCCATGTCAGGCTGAGAGTTCTATGGTGGCCAGGCAAGGAAGGATCAAAGAGTGACAGAAATCAAACCCAGCTGGTCTGCAGAGAGTCTGGGTTTGTCAGGGAAGCCATCCACAAAGGCTTCTTCCTGCCACACTAAACACAGGAAAATCGGAGGAAGTGGTGGGTGATCAAACCCCGGCAGGATGCTGAGCGACACCACAGCTGGAGGATCTACCTCAGCTCAGCCTCAGCACCCCTATCCCGTCTTAGCTAGTCTTGGGAGCTGACTCAGGCAGAACAGACCACAACATGACTTTCAACCCTGGTGGTCAGAAAGGGGATTCCCCAAGCAAAACAACAAAGCAAGAAAACAAAGCCCAGGGACTTAGCACAGACTATCTCTTCTTACTTTCCCTCTTTCTAAAAAGATCAAAAGTGTGGCCAGGCGAACTTTAAGGGAGGAGTGGAGCTGGCGGCGAGCAAGAGAGATTATCATTTTTAAACCGCAGCACAGTTCAGAATGTCAGTAGTTTGCAAAGCGGGTGGAGATTCATTTCTTACTCATCTCAAGTCCAAAGCGATGAGCTTATCTGAAGGTTGTTGGACCATCCCTAGGGTTTGAGAGGCCCCCAGTATATCTGTCAATCTCTGCCTCCTACCTCATGGCTGCTGCTTCAGTTCCAGCCATCACATCTGTATCCTAACGAGCCTGAAGAAAAGAAGCCTGCTCTGGCTCTTTGGAAGACCCATCCTAAAAGTTGTATAACCCACTCCCGTTTGAGTCTGTTCTATACACTGGTCACTTCCAACAAGTCTTTGCATTCCCGATGATGCAGCCTGACTTTGCAACATCTCCAGCAAGCTCAGAGATGAAAGGCTTTGGAGATGGAGGATGGAATCTTCATGATGCCTCTTTGTCTCGTGACTAATCCACGGGTGGATTTGCAATCTGGTGTCACTCTCAGGAGGTGGCCCAGGGCCGCCAGTGAGATCTGGATGCAGGGAACGAGTCACTAGGGATGTATATTTGAAGGCAGTATCCTGTCCTTGGTCATTCCTTCCCTCTCTGCCTCTGTGACACCAGGAGGAAAGAGTCTGTGCTCTGCCACATCCCACCTCATGCTTCATCCTCTCCTCACCACAAAAACAAAACAAAACAAATAAAAATTCCAACCAGAAGAGACCACCTTTTAAGTTGGTTGTCTCAGGCATTTTGTCACAGCCATGGAACTTGACTAACATCCATAAAAACGACACACTGAACTAAAATGTTTTTCAAGTATTTTAGAGTGAAACAATGCACCTGGGCCTAAGTGGTCAGCAAGATCAATGGTCACTCTTTGATACTTCCCTTTCCTGTTCCAAACATGTCCCCTGAGCAGTGCCCAATAATCAGAACAGGGAACAAGGTGATCTGGTGGCCTGGCCTTTCCATGGAGACACATGGAGGATGCATGCCAAACAACACAGGAATAAGGAGTAACCATGGCCCCCAGCGCTGTCACCAGCCCACCATCTGTGCTGGACCCGCAAGGTTAGGTCAGTGGACACACGGGCCAGCATAGAAGCACCGACTTCTGTTGAGGAATCTACTACACCAGGTTTGTGCTTTCCCTCTAGATGAGCTTATTATGTTTCTGGATTGACTTTGGGACCTGGCTAGCTGTAATTGTTAACCTGACCTGAGAGTCACCTGAGAGGCAAAAGCTCAGAGTCTGTTGTTCAGAACAGACTCGCCTGGGGATATGTCTATTAGTTGAGGTAGAAGGGTCCAAGCCGCTGTAGGTAGCACCATTCCCTAGGCAGGTAGCCCTGGCTCTATAAGAAGGCTATATAAGCACTAGGTGGTGAGGGAGCCAACAAGCAGCACCATCCATGGTTGCTGCTAAGTTCCTGCCCTGACTTCCCTCAGTGATGGCCTCTAACTTGTAAACTGAAATAAACCCTTTCTTCTCATAAGTTGCTTTTGGTTAGGGCATTTTTTTTTATCAAAGCACCAGAAAGAGCAACTAGCACAATTTGTAACAGCTCTCTAGAGTGCACACAAAATACCTCTGGCATCTCGCAGCCAAATCGAATCAGCTTTGATTTTTATGGAATAAAACAGTTTGGAATGAAGAGCCTCGGGTCGGCTTGTGATGAGGGTTAGACAAAACACCTTTTGGATCGAGGGAAATGAAGTGAAGTTTTGAGACAGAGTGGATGTGAGAGCCGCATACCCTCACCTTCCAGACCTCTACTTGTCAAGGCAACTAAAATTCCAAGCCTCAAGCACGATGGCTCCCCTCCTGCATTAGTTGAAGGTCTGCACTCAGTAGGGCTACCTTGTGGGAAGCATAGAGAACTTCACGCCAGGACTCTCACCAGAAGTGCTGGATGCTGGCACAAAACAGTGGCAGAGAACCCTGAAGGCAACAGGGGCCTAAGTTTGTCCTTTATGCCCTCCAGGGAAGTCATCTTTGTGGGAGGATGCCATAGACCCTGTGCTTGGGACCACCCTGAGATGCAGTCCTGTGTGGTCTCCATGCTCCTATCCTCTGGGTAACTCAGCAGAGAGTAGCAACTACAGACAGTAGCCTTGCAGGGCAGCAGACCGCTCTGAGCCCTGACCCCTTCACAGAGAAAAGGCCTCAGGACCCCCTCCAGGCTCACTGGCAGTAAAGGTAATGATTAGGCCAGGAGAGAGGCCAGCCTCCGCCCCCCTGGGTCTACAAGCTCCCCCTCCAGAACTTGAAAGGCCTATCCTGTGAAACATGATCCCCCTTTGCCTGCAGAGGTAAAAAGACTGAATGTGTCTGGCATTCTTCCCTGGAAGGGACCACATGCTGATGGGAGGATGCTGACCTCCAGGGCTTTGAAGCAGGGACCCCTGGACACAGACACACTCAAACAGGGCTCCGAAAAGAAGCAGGGAGGTGGAAGGACTCCAAAACGCCTTTTCAATTCACCTTCCAGATGTGAAAATCCGGGTAGCCCAGGAGGGGCCCTCAAAGACGTGGAAGAACCTTAAGTGCTTTAAGCTAAGTCATCCTTAAGGACCTCAGGCTAATCATTTAAGCTACCCCAACATCTTTACAGAATCAGGGAATTACCCAAAGCCCTTTGTACAGGCACTTCTAAGCACAGCCCCGCCTCACCTCCTCCCCTGACATCATGCAAAAAGACTCAGGCAACAGTTCATAAATCCTAAGGCCTGAGATGGATTTCATCTTCGCTGCAGGAGGAAAAAAGAAAGAAGAGAGACACAGAGAGACACGGGGGTGGGGAGAAGAGAAGAGAAGAAAAGAGAAGGGAAGGGAAGGGAAGGGAAGGGAAGGGAAGGGAAGAGAAGAGAAGAGAAGGGAAGAGAAAAAACATTATCTGCAGAAAGGAAATAAGAACGGAGTGTGTGGGGTCTGAGTGCAGTTGCCTGCATCTATCAGATAATTCAGTGTATGCTGGCCTGGTCTACGGCTCAGGGAGGTGAAGCAGGAAGGTAAGACCGCTCATGTTCTGAACCCTCTCCACACCTATTCTCCAGCCCTTGCTGAGTACCTACTGTGTGCCGAGCTCTGTTCTAGGCACACAAGACACAGCAGTGCTCAAGACTTCACGTCCAAGGCTTCTGTCCCACCAGAGCAGTCGCCACAACACAGGACACATTTGAAATACTGTTTATTTAACAGTATTTAATAAACTGTTTATTTAACCTGCAGCAAGTTCAGGTTAAACCATGTGATGGTGATGGAGAGGATGGGGCTGACAAGACCTTGTTTAAAATGAATACATTTGGGCCAGTAAGATGGTAGGAGTGGTACTGGGGCCTGCTGCCAAGCTTGATGACCTGAGTTTGATCCCTGGGACCCACATGATAGAAGAAGAGAACTGAGCCCACAAAGTTTTTCTCTGATATCTGCATGCACATTGTGGCATGTGCACACACACACATAAATATACAAACAAATAAATGATAATTTAAAATTTTAATACACCAACTTTAAAAAAGATTTTGTTCTTATTTATGTGTGTGTGTGTGTTCATGTAAGTGTATGCACATGTGTGTGAAGGTTCCTAGGGAGGCCAGAAGAAGGTGGTACGTCCCCCGAAACTGGAGTTATAGCAGTTGCGAGCTGCCATGTGGGTGTCGGGAATTGAACCCAGGTCCTCTGGAAGAGCAGCCAGTGCTCTTTACTGTTCAACCATATCTCTAGTCCTTGTATTAAACGTTTTAGAATACTTTTTCTGTTATAGGAAAATTAGGCGGGAAGTATGGTAAGATTTTGTTCCATTTAGCCAATGACTTTTGGGGCAGCAAGTCCTAGGGCGTGATCTTGTCTGTCTACATCACAGCTTAAAAGCTGAGGGAGAGGGTCACACTCTCTTGCTCTCTTGGGTGGTCAGAGCAGAGCAGACAGTGGAGAGACAACTTGCAGTTGGTGCTCTTCAACCCTGGGTAGAATGACTGGACAGAGGCAGCTGAATCCGTGGCAGCATCTAATTGGTTCTGTATCAGTGTTTATCCGTATCTTATACCTAAATAAATTATTGAGACCCTTTAACAGACTCTTGTGGTTTCAAGTAACAGCGAAGTACAAAGAACTTAAATATGGCTACTTACATACACTCTTCCCCAACTATTACCCTCTTACATTATTGAACTCTGTAAGCTGCCATTGATAAACCCACCCTGATGTGTCACCAATGAATGCCCATATTTTACATCAAGGCCCATTCTGTGTCATACAGTCTACAGGTTTTTCCAGATGTGTGGAGCTGGGTGTCCATCTTCACTGCATCACACAGAACTGTTTCCCCGAGAGCACCCCAGTGCTTCATCTACTTGATGAAGACAGCAGCCCAGACCCTCAGAGACCCCTGGCCATTTTTATTCGTGCCATACTTCTGCCTTTCTAGAATGCCATAGAAATAAAATCATCCATTCACTGGGCAGCCTTTTCAGGCTGGCTCTCCCCCTCAGCGATATGCATATAGAATGCTACCCTGTATTCATGTGTAACGTGATAACTCAGCTTTGTTACAGCTGAGTACTAGTCCATCGCGAATGCACCAGGACGTGCTCACCCTCACACCTGCTGAAGGACAGATGTCCTGGCTTCTTTCACAGCTTTGCAATTATGAGTAAAGCTGCCAGGAATATTTGCATGTTTTTGTGCTTTCAAATGATGTGCATGAACATCCAGGCATGCAACTGGTGCGCATCGTGGCACATCTGTGTTCAGCTCTGAGGAAAGAGACAAATTTTTCCAAAAAGGTCCCCGAATTTTGGATTCCCACCAGCAAGGAACCAGCTAGCCCTTGCTAGCATTTGGTGGCGTTAATATTTCTGATTTTAGTCATTCATATATGTGTAGTAGTTGCAATTTTGATTGACAGGCATGAAGGGGGTGGCTTACAGGTATCTGGAAGACTAATTCTGTAACATGTTGAGCTGCAGTGTTTGTATACAAGCTGGACAAAATAAGCATGTTGCTTCCTCCTTTATCTGTGAAGTTGACTGTGAGTTTATCCCCTACCCCCTGAAGGCCGATCAGATCCAGATCAGGAAGATACCAAATCTCATTTTTTTTTTTTAATAAAGAATGACTCGGGTGAGAAGATACATTTTAAAAACTATGTGTGTGCATGCACACATGCAAACATAGGCATCCCCAGAGGACAACTGCAGGTATCAGTCTCTGTTTTCAACCTTGCCTAAGAAAAGATCTCTGGTCAGCCACCGCAGAAGCCAAGTTCTCCTGTGTGTTCTTCCCTGCCACTCTCAGCAAGCGTACTGGGTTCATACCACACACGCTGCTGCATCTGGCTTAAGGTGGGATCTAGGGATCAGAACTCAGATCCTTAGGCTTGTTTGACAAGGCCTTTGCCCATGGAGCACAAGAAGACACAATTAAATGCCATTGTTTCAGAGCAGTCTAAGCCATTTAGTCATTTTGATTCTTCAATGACGAATTTATTAAAATAAGACTCCTGGGATTACTCAAATTGGGATGCTTCTGAGGTGGCCTAAGGACAGTACGGGAAAGGTAAGAGTCCCAGAGAGGAGACAGCTGGCAGGCAAGGTCATTTCTTCAACAGCAGACAAGCCTATTCCTTCTAAAGGGTCATAGGAAAGATCCCCACTATCACGTTTACTAATGATGAACCAAAAACACCTCCCAACAAATTATCAGTCTGGGTTTCCATTTCAGCAAATTAGAGTTTTCTACCTACGTGAAGGTGATTCCTAATTTATTGTGTGTTTGGGGTGGATTTGGGGAGGAACCCAGGGTCCAACTCATGGGAAGCAAACACTGACCTACAGGCATATGGAGGGGTTGCTTCTTCCTGGGATCCTGAAGTGGCAATGGCTTTTTCCTGATAGAATCCACCTGCAGGCTATCTGGGAGCCCTCTCTACCTAAGAGAGAGAGAGTTATCTCAAAGATGCCCCATCATCCTCCCTATTAATGCCTCATATTGGTCTCCTGATTTCAGAGAACTCATATCTGGTCCGTTAAGGATCCGTTAACATCAGCCTGAGAATGTCTCCAGATGGCTGATAAAATCCTGAAGGCAGAAAAACCAGATGCAGAGCGATGTGGGGAGAGCAGGAGGGTGTAGCTGAGGTTTCAGGGACTTCGTGCCAGGTTTGTGTTTGAGGAATAGCGCATTTGCTAGCACCTTGGTCTCACTATCCTGAGCAAGATGCAATGTCAACACAGCTTCTGTGACCCCAGATTGAAAACAACAGCAACAAAAAAGCGAAAAACCCGAAGTCCACCTCTATTTTAGCGCATGCTCTACAGAGCTACAGAAGGAAGGAATTAAGCAGATGGGTCGTTACCCAAGCACAGGGATAAAGAGGCTGACAGAGTGTTTGAAACAGGAGAAGGGGCTCCTGAACTCTTGGAAGACAAGAAACAGCAAGGAGACCTAATTGCAAAAGGCTGTAGGGAACAAAGGAACCTGTGGGATTGGAGGGGTTGCTGTCCTCCCCAGCAACCCCCCCCCAACTTTGTTTCTACTTTGGAGTTGGACACCATCAATTTGGAGGCTAATATGGGTGCCATAAACCCTGGGACACAAATGCTAAATTTCTTTGCTCCTCTCCCCCACTAAGGGGCAGAGAGAAGAAAAGAATGCAATCAAAAGCCACGCCCCCCCCACCATAATATCCATGCTTTCTCCGGAAGCTTCCTTGTGGTTTAGCTGTGCCTAAACAGCTCAGCCTAGCTAGTCCCAAATTAGTCTTTGAACAACAGAAGGTCCAGTGAAGGGGTCAAAGTTCAACATAGTATCCACTTCCTGCCGATCCCATCTTCTGTTGAATTAGCCAGATGCTGTAATCTGTGACAACATGTTGCAAAAAGGGCTACAGGAATAAAAGGACATGCTAAGGGCGGAGGAGGGAGAGCAAGAGGGAGAGAATCCCTCCATCTCTACTTGAGTTTCTCTCCCTTTAAATCCCTTTCTCTTCAAGCTTGGGTGGTTTCTGATTTCCCCGGCTTTAAGTCTGAAGTTTGTCATGCCAACCTGGAAAGAGGCCAGAGTGGAGACAGAACAGAATCTGTCCGTGCAAAACCAACCGCTATAAAGCATGGGTGGACAGCAGCGAGGAGAGGTGAGCACACACTCTTGAGAATTCCCTTGACCCTCAAAGTTAGGCCTGGCTCCTGCTTCCTGCAGGGGACAGATGTGGCTCTGTATCTTACAGTATTTCACAACAAAGCCAGTCCTTGGGCCTTTGGCCTAATGATTGGCACTTCCCCATGTGTGCCCTGCTGTGAGGGAACGGAAACACCACCAAGGCAGCATAGGGTCAAACAGATGGCTGGCCAAGATGGTTTTTTAATCTCAGTTGGCTTGTTTTATCCCCGAGCATAGAAAACAATAGCAAAAGACCATTTGAGTAAATGGCTATGTATTTGAGAAAGAAGGGGGGAAAGTACACATATTTGGCATTTAACTTGTAGGGCCAAATAACAGGGTTGACTTATTAACCTCTCTGAAAGAATGGTCTGGTTGGAAACAGCGACTTGGGTTTAAATATAGAGTCCCAGCTGGGTTGTCTGCCTTGTGTAATTACTCAACTAGAGACATTGGTTTAGGAAATGGACCTGGGATGTCAGCATCATGCCCCTCCCATTGAGCAAGAGCCGGTGCATAGAAAACATCCCCGCACAAAGCTCCCTAATGACCATGTCTGTAAATGAGTAAGCATCGGCTTGCATATGCACCTATTTAAATTCACTATTAAGGGCATGCATCTACTTCTGTAAATTTAGCCTCCTCCCATCTAATGAGCAAACTCAAAAACAATTCTATTTTATCCAGTCCAGGGGTATGATTAGTAATTTCACCAAAGCCACTTAAACACTTATTGTACAACATTAGACAGGCGTGTCAGGAGTGACGCTGGTTCGATTTATTTAGAACACAAAATTATAATGGAAAATTATTCTGAACAGTTAAACCCCAATACTACAGAGGCAAGCTTCCATGTTTCCCCACACTGAACTAATTTAATGAGCTGGGTAAAACATTGTGGATAATTATGGATTAGATCTCAGAAACTATCTATGCTCCCTGTCTCAAATAAAATAATTCTGCAGAAGACAGGTTCTAGAGTGATGGGAAGAATGCAAGGGGGGCAGGGGCGGCACTGGGGAGTGCATCCCTCCTGGCATCTCTCCTTGTCTAGTTAGGAAAACTTTGGGGACCCAGATGAGAAGTCGGGGGAGATGGCTCAGTTGGTAATGCTTCCTTTGCAAGCATGAGGACCTGAGTCTGAGCCCCAAAGCCCACATTTGTCAAAAAGGTAAATCTGTAAAAACTGGTGTATTGGTTCACATTTGTAATTCTCAGCCTTCGGGAGATAGAAGCAGGCGGCTGACTGGGGCTGGCTACCTGAAGACAGCTTTCTCAGTAAGTCCCAGGCCAGTGAGAGGTCCTGTCTCAAAACAGTTGCTGTGGAGCTTTCTTGGCTCCATTCAATAGAATGATGGGAGTTTAGAATATGTTTGGGATGGACAGTCTTTATTTCTCTGTATATGTATGTGTATGCTCATGTGAGTGCAACTGGTTGTGCATGTATGTGTGTGTGTGTGTGTGTGCATGTGTGTGTGTGTGTGGAGTCAGGTATTTTCCTCCATTGCTCCCCCTTTCTGTTTTGAAGCAGGGTCTTTCACTGACCTGAAGCTTGCTGATTGGCTAAGCTGACTGCCCAGTGAGTCCTAAGGATCTGCTGTCTCTCCTCTAGAGCCCTGGGATTACATACCACACTGTCCTTCCTGTCTTTTGGGGTGAGTACTGGAGACTTGAATTCAGATCTTGATGCTTATACAGCAAACACTTTACCAACTGACCCATTTCTCTAGCCCCCTGCACAATTTTTCTTAAAAGGTTTTTCTTTCCAGAACACAAATGTCAACATCCAAAACATCTGAAAGGGCAGCATTCATTCACTTGCTTAGTTTCCTTTCCCATCGCTGTGATAAAACACCTCAACAGAAACGCTTTAAGGGACAAAGGACTTGTTCAACCCACAATTCCAGGGTCCATCATTTGGGAGAAGCCAAGGTGGCAGGATCCTGAAGCAGCTGATCATATGACACCCATCAAGAGTGGGGAGCAATGCATTAATGGATGCTTGCTAGTGCCTAGATGGCTTTGTCCACTCTTATATCATTCAGGACCACTTGCCTAGCAAATGGTGCTGCCCATAGTGGTCTAGGTCTTCCTACATCAATTAAGGTAATTAGGACAATCCTCCAAAGACATACACACAGGCCTACCTTATCTAGACAATCTCTCATGGAGACTTTCTTCCCATGTGATTCCCAGACTGTGCCAAGTTGACAATGAAAACAATGATCACAGTATCCAAATTCACATTTATAAACATATTCTGAATAGAGGAGAATGAACCATAAAGGTGGAGCACATTTTAGTGGGTAACACAAGCCTAGCAAAATTTCTATGTAAAATTTGAAAATTCAGATATGACCTTAAAAGTCACAAATCATCTCCATACTAATGGCATGATTGGCAAGTGTCATCACCTAAACCCTGATCGCTTCACCAAGGGGAGGATTTCAGGTGTCAAGGGCAAGCCCACAATGTTGTTGAAAATCATGTGACCCTCTAACTTTTGTAATCCATCACACATTTAAATGACCCAATTGACAGGAGTATGGGGGACATGGAAACCCCCAACCACTTAGAACTAAAGGCAAGAGCTTAGGCTGGCAAAATGGCTCAGTAGATAAAGGAACTTGATGCTAAATCATGCTCTGAGTTCAGTCCATGGAACCCACATGGTAGAAGGAAAGAACTGACTTCTTACCAAAATAGCACAAATAAATAAAAAGTCGGGATGCTGAGAACTTTTCTAGATGACCCAACGACTCCATTTTGTGACACACATATGCTCCTGGGTCCTCCACTAGAGTGTGGTCGACCAGCCCGGAGCCACGCCCTTAAAGAAAACAGTTTCAAGCAAGGAGGAGGAAGAGAAGGCATGGTGATGCCATGAAGTTAGGAGGGAGGCAGATATGGGAAGATTTGGTTAACATTATAAAAAAAATGCATTGTACGAAATTCTCAAAAATAAATGTGTGTGTGTGTGTGTGTGTGTGTGTGTGTGTGTGTGTGTGTGTGTTTCAAACCCTGTATGCAGGGTCTGAGATGATAGGTGGCTCAGAAGGCAATTAGCTTGCTATGCGAATCCTCAGGACCTGAATTTAGCTCATTACATGTATTTTTTTCTTCCTTTTCTTTTCAATTGTTTTGAGATAGGGCTTCTTTGTATAATACTTCTGGCTGTCCTGGAACGCTCTTTGTAGACAAGGATGGTCTTGAACTCACATAGATCTGCCTGCCTCTCTTTGCCTCCCCAGTGCTGGGATTAAAGGTGTGTGGGTGCTGGGATTAAAGGCGTGTGCCGCCGCCACCACACCCAGCTTCCTTACTTGTATCTTAAAGGTGGACAAGGAGCCTCGCAGGGGCACACACTGCTGTAACACAGCACAGCACTGAGAGGAAATGGCTATCACCATCAGACCCGTCTCAAAAAATAAGGAGAGACGAGATCTACAGTCTGTGGGCAAATACACTTGCACACATGCGTCACCACCCATACATTCCCGGAGAAGGAAAAAGAAAAGATTTTTCTAGTTGGAATTAGAAGTAAAGTATGTTTTAAAGAACCTCAGCGGCAGATGGCGCAGGTAAAAGGGAGAAGGCACTCTAGGGAGCTTCCCAGAGAAGCCAGCACCTGCTAGGCTGGGACTCTGAGAAAGTAATGATGGCACATGGCACATGTCCTTCGCCTTGAATCATGGGAACACAGAGGCAGGTGTGGTCCCAGGAGAATTGCTGGGCTGACTATGGGCTTCTCAGAACGTGGCTACTTCAGGGCTTCTGAGCCGATTGCTGAGGCTTAAACTGTGAAGTTAGTCAGGAAATTTTAAATTTATTTAAATTTTGTTGCGGTAAGGTATAGGAGCAGCAGTTCTGAAAACCAGAGAAAGGGGGGTTGGAGAGATGATGGCTCAGTGGTTAAGAGCACTGCTGCTCATTCCAAGGACCTGGGTTTGATTCCCATGACAGATTTGGTGATTCACAGCCACCTATAACCTTTCTTGTTCCAGAGGATCCAATAATGCCCTCACCCCCTCTGGCCTCCTTGGGTACCAGGCAATAAGGTACATGGACAAAAACTCAGGTATACACATATGGTGCATGGGCATACCCTCAGGTACATATACATACAATAATCAATTTTATAAAAAAAGAAACCTAGTAAGAATTTCTTTGTCTCCTCCCTTTGCCTATATGGCACCTATACACACGGTTTTACAATCAAGTGCATGCATGGAAACACATATACACAACAATCATATACACGCACATAACTCACACATACATAGACACCTTCACATGCATACATAGGAATCTGACACATGCATACATACAACACTCACAGGCATAAGTACATACATACAATACCTCCATACTGCAAGCATGCAAAAACTACACACCCACAAGCATGTGTACAAAGCCTGCACTCTTATACACCATAACTCAGCATACGAACACATAATGAGCAAAGACCATTTATGCTCAACTTTTCAAGACATGACACCAGGTGCCCACTGTGCGTTTGCTAGCCCTGGGAGCCAACGCACATTTTCTTTCATAAGTGTGTGCTGTCTGGAGGAGTGGAGGCCTCCACTGAGCCCCTGGGCAGATTTCCAAGATCCCAGAGCACTTGGCAGGACGCACAGAGAGCTCTGGCACTGCAGCTCCTTGAAGAATAAAGATAATCTCAGAGACTGCTGGGAAAATCCGATCCCCCTTCTGGAGAAAATGCTCCGATCCAGAGCTCCAGGACACCCCAGGGAAGGAGGGGTGTCCTCGGGGACCAGCATCAGCACACAGCATGGGGTGCATCCGTGAAACAGGGGCACAGGGCAGAACGAGAGGCCCTCAACTGGTGCAATGTTCTTCTCTGCATCCTTCAGGGGAGCCAGAGGGAGCGCCGCAGGACTTGGGTTTAGAACTTTGACATGTGAGAATTGCAGGGTCTATCACTTCTGGGAGAGAAGAGCAGTGGGGAGTGGGGGGGGGCACACATGTGTTGACAACTCTGAAACAGGCCAGGAAGCAGAGGTGACTTTAATGTAAATGGAAACAGTTCTTTGCCTGGTGAGGCAGTTGTTTTCCTGAAGGCAGGAAAAGGACAGTGGAGGGAGCCGGTCCATGCCAGGAAATCACCTTGCTTGGTTTCCCAAGAAGAAATTCTTCATTGGCTTAGGGGACATCTTGTACAAATGAAGTCATCCTACTGAGAAGGCATGCTAGGGTTGGGGGACCACTCAGGCAGTCAAGGGTTAGCCACTGAAGTCTGAGACCTTGAGTGTGATTTGTTTGGTTCCCAGAACACACACACACACACACACACACACACAAACACACAATTTGAAGAAGGATTGGCTGTGGTGGGGAGGAAGGGTCAGTTTTACCCATGGTGATAGGGAGACAGGAAACTGGAGAAATGGCTCAGCCTATAAGAGCACTGGCTGCTTTTGCAGAGGACCCAGGCTTCAGCTCCCAGCATCTACAAGGCAGCTCACAACCATCTGTAACATTCCAGGGTATCTGATGTCTCCTGGCCTCTGTGGGCATCACACACACACACAGACACACACACACACACACACACACACACACACACAGTTGCATGTGCACGCACGTACATGCACACATGCACACACACACACATACATGAACACATGGAGAGGCTTCTGGTCACACTGAGTGATCAGGAAAGCATCTATGTAATGAACTTGTTCACACCCACCTATGAGACACTATCTTTAAAGTCTCCATGCTCAGAGACCCTCTGGTGCTGGTTGGGGCTCAGCAGGGAGAAGGAACATGTGAGCTTTTCCAACAGATCACTGGCCCTCACAAACTCAGCATTCCAGAGACTTTCAGCTGGGGCACCCACCTATTATATATACGTGCACGTCACGTGTACATATGCGTTTTTCAGACACCCGAGGATTTACTGACGAGGTGGGCACCTGCCTTCCTTAAAATAGGGGAGATAGCATAAAAGGTTTCCTTTTCCAGGCAGGAGACACAGCCTGGGTGGCAGGCTCACAACTTTCATTTCATGAGATGGCCTTAGTGTCCAACAGGTTCAGCAGAGAGGAGCCTGGGGGATGTAGGGAGCACTTCAATGACCTGGCAGTTTCAGGTCAGGAAGGAGAATGTACATAGACCTGGACACAGGGCCCAGAGACAAGCTATCACAAGCATCTGCCAGGCTGTACGTCACAAGTTCCCATTCTATCTGACAAGCCAAACCTCTAACATGAGGATGCTCTTGACTAAATATTTGGCTTTTTGTGTTGCAGGGAGATTTTTTTTTTCTCTCTTAATGCTAAACTGCCCAGACATATTGGGGCTAGATTAATGGCCTCCACATGCCTTCTCTGTGGGGGATGGCAAGGCCTCCCATTATAGAAACAGCAGGAAGCCTGGAGAGCCCTGGGTCCTGGTTTCTAGACCTTTGCATACCATCTTCAGTGGCTGGGGCATCCATCTGCAGGGGAGATAATTCACACCATCTCCTGGTCCTCAACACTAGAAGAAAGGGAGCCGACACACACCTCTCTTCTAGGGGTCCCAGGCCAGGAAAGCACAACTGTCAACTACTTCCCTGAGAACTGGTATTTCCACAAACCAATAAAGTTAATCCTGTGGCCTCCCAGCTGCTTTTCTAAGGGCTTTTAACCTCACACAAATGCCAGGAGCTCCGAGGTCACTGGCTCTTGGAGGGTTAATCTGCAGGCTTCCCAACTGCTTACCTTTGTCTCAACTGCCCTGCAAAGTTTGCTGAGATCAAAGAACTAAAAAAGTTGTGTGTGTGTGTGTGTGTGTGTGTGTGTGTGTGTGTGTGTTAAACAGAAAGAAATCAACTAGGCTAATAGGAGTCTATGTCTAAGTTCAGCTATACAGAAATCTCCTAGTAGATATGTTAGTTTGCTTAGAGAAGATGACAGAATCATTCTGCAAATCCCTGGGTTACCAAAGCCTCTCTCCGTGTCTGCAGGAGACTTGTCACCTTGTCACTCAAGGGCCAAGCTACTTCTTCCATTGATGAGGCTCAGCTAGGCCTAAGGCAGAAAGCTGTGACCAGGAAAACAGTCCCAGAAAGTTCCCATGGAAACCAGGGCAGAGGGAATCCAGAGGAGGCCTGAGAGCAAAGAGAGCTGGGGATAAGCCACCATGCGTGTCCACAGCTCTGAGCCCTGGCTATGTGGAGAGGGTTTGTAGCAAGAAGTCAAACAGTTTTCGTTGCTCCAGCCTTGCTTCAGTTTGCATGGTGGTTTAGGGCTTCAGCAGACAGCAGTTGGTCCTTATGCCAAAGCTGGGTTTAGGCAGCAACTATCTTGACAAGAGCAAATGTCTAAAGCATTGGTTCTCAACTTGTGAGTCGCAACCCCATTGAAAAACTTCTTTCTCCAAAAAATATTTACATTACGATTCATAACAATAGCAAAATTATAGTTAAGAATTAGCAATGAAAATAACTTTATGGTTGGGGGGTCACTACAATATGAGGAATTATATTAAAGGACTGCAACATTAGGAAGGTTTGGAACCAATGGTTTACAGAGACATGATTGTGTTTGCCTCCCTGGGTGCCACAAAGGAGAAAGAGTGACCCCAGGAATCACATTCTGGGGGAGGGCAGAGACCAAAGTCCTGCTTACCCCACAGGAGGCGCTTCCCTCCTGTGTAGAGATTTCACAGTTCTGACAGCTTGCTGGATGGACTAGAGCCAACACAATGCCGGTTCAGTGATGAGCAACCCAGACCCCACCCATACTGTGACCTGGACTGTATAATGACACATGCCTCTAACCTTCCATTTTAACCTAAGCCTCAGGTCAGAACCCCAAAGGCAGGCTTGTGTATGGTGTGAGGGGAGGGGGGCTGGCCATTCTATGTTCTTCTCATTGTGGCCACAGTGAATCAATAAATCCCCTTTCTCGGCTTGTCAATATGATTTTCTTTTGAATTAGCATATTGAGGATGGGTGGTCGAACTTAACATGTTAGGAAGACTGGGGCCCAGGCTTGTACCCTAAAACTCCAGTGGTAAGAAAAGTGTCCACATCCCAGGCCACCATCCCACAGAGTCTGCTATGTCAGCATTAGCGCTGTTCTTACCAGCTCAGCTAAGATGAAGCCCCATCCTTGGCAGTCATGGGGTTCTTTTAAAAAACACAGCCTTCCTGGCTTGATTCCCCATAGGTGCTGTACCCTGTGAATGTGACTGACTCTCAGCACCTACCGCCTCCCCTTCAGGGCATACTTCACACAGGTGTGTCCACACACAGGGCAGGAAAGGCGGGATGTGGCACCAGGTCACTTGTTTATGATGCCATTTGTTACAAGGGCAAGGAGTCTGGGGGTGTGGGAGCAAAGAAATACAGAGGGCCTCCCTTCAAGCCTTAGGAATCTAGGCAGCAGAGGAAAGAATGGAAGAGCCAGAGGGGATGGATGACTTAAGGAAACTGTATCTTCCAGACACGGCAGATGTCTGTTTCTCAGCAGATGTGGCAACCTGATGAACATATGAATTCACAGAGACTGTGGTCACATATGCAAGATCTGCACAGGATCAAACTAGACCGAATACAAAGTCCCACCCCTAACCGGGATGCATTTAGCAACCGATACCCACTGGGACAGGGAAAATCAGTTTTCTCCAATGAAGCGATGCTGGAGAAATCAACCACGCGCCAGGGGCAGGACCCTTGACCATGAGTAGTTGGCCAACACAAAAAGGACTCTTTTTTATTTTTATTTCTACTTTTTTTTTTAAGAGTGAGAAAGAACATGAATTTGGGTGACTCAGGGGTAGGGAGAGACAGGGAGGAGTTGGGGAATGGGAATAAATATTGTATGAAATTTTTAGAGAATAAATAGAAACATTATTGAAAAAAAGAGGGAAAAAAGCAACAGGAGTGAGGAAAACGACAGTGTGAGACGTGAACGTGTCCTCGACAGTCTGCAAGATATTTTTCTTCTGGAACAAGACTCATCTTGAGTTCTCAGAATTAAGCGAGTTCAATGTGGGGGAGCAGGATGGAGGAGGGACAGTCTCCACTTTATTGAAAATACAATGAAGTGCTGGGCGCTGTTCGGCTGGCTGTGTGGTTGAGAAAGGCACAAATGAGGTGTCCTGTGGTACTAAACAGGGAGGGGAATCTCTTCCAACCGCTGCCTTTAGCTTAGCGCTGGGACTCAGGGAGGGGGGGTAAGGGGGCGGGCAATGGAGAGAGACCTGGCTACAAAGTCCCTCTCTCAAAAGTGACATTGTAATTCCCTAGCTGCAGATAGGTCTGGCTTGCTTGAATTGCTTTGTAAATATGGGGGAACCCCAGGCCCTGCAGCCTCATCATGGGTTGGGGGTGGGATATGGTGACCAAAACCAAGACAGATCCTCATCTTATCTCAGCCCCACTACATTCTTTAGTACTAGGCAAGTAATTAAGCAATTAATTTCTGTGGGCTCATAAAAACCTAACAGAATGTAGCAGATGGCGTATTCCCACTATTTCTCTTTACTACAACGTAACTCATTCACTAAAACAATAGTGAGCTGACACTGTCGTTGCTATGGGATCCAAGGATCCTACCTATGAGATTCAATGCACAGACAGAGAAGGGTAACACCCATCCTGTTCGCTATGGGATAGAGAGCAAGGACTTGTAAAGAGAAAAGAACCTTCTGCCACCATAGGACTAGCCTCTGATCTCATACAGAAAGATCTAGGATGCTGGGAGGACAGTGAGCTGTTGGGTTCGAGTCACCATACCGGGGACCAACTGGAGGGTATGTGGAAGCACAAAGCGTACTCACTGGTCACGGCTCAATTCCTATCCACAAAGCAGAGCTGAGAGTAAAACTAGGCAGGGACGATGTGATAGCATTGTCTGTTTTAACTCAAAGTTTCAGGTTATAGTCCATCATGTAGGGAGTCGAGGCAGGAACTGGAACTGAAGCCACTGGTCACACCACACTCACAGTCAAAAGCAGAGAGAAATTTATGCATGCAGGCTCACTTGCTTGTGCTCAGCTTAGTTTCCACACTCATACAGCCCAGGATACTTTGCCTAGGGAATGATTCCACCCACAATGGGCTGTATCGTGTACACAATTAACAGTCAAGGCATTCCTCCATAGACATGCCCACAAAACAAACTGATCTAGACAATCCCTCCTGAAGACTCTTCCCAAGTGACTCTAGATGAGTTGATAATTAACACTAGACTATCACATGGTCATATGGTAATTATCTGTGTGATGTGGCATTCCCCTCTGTATGCTGTGAATACCATTGGTGAATAAAGACACTTCCTTGACCTGTGATAGGACAGAGTAGAGCTAGGCAGGGAAAACTAAACTGAATGCTGGGAGAAAGAAGGCAGAGTGAGGAGAAGCCATGTAGCCCTGTCGGAGACAGATACCGGATGGAACTTTACCCAGTAAGCCACAGCCATGTGGCCATACACAGATTAATGGAGATGGGCTAGTTTAAAAAAAGTTAGCCGGAAATACGCTTAAGCTATTGGCCACACAGTATTGCAAATAATATGGTTTCTGTGTGATTGTTTTTTGGGATGAGCAGCTGGGAACTAACTAGTGACCCCTTACAACATCTGTGGGCTCTGTAGCCTTACCTTTCCACGCTCACCTATCTCTGGTACCACTCTCTAACAGGTATAGATGCCGTTGTTATCTGAAGCTTCCCAGAGAGAGCTGATCTATGTATGGAATTAATAAGCATCTCTTTCATCTTTTACAGTTGCCCCAGAAAGACTGAGAAGCTGGCAACTGATAACCATTACCATACTGAATACCAGAAAGAAGCGCCATGATGCTGATGTTAAATGGACCTGCTCACAGGCTGGTAGACAGCAGCAGTGTCTACGCAGCAAGCAGGTATCAGTATCAGGAACCTTTGGGCAGCTCCTCCCCCTCTGATGGGCAATGCCACTTTTCAGAATTCAGCACAGGAATTTACCTTGAGGAATTGATCTGTATTCCCAAAGTGCTCAATGGTTGTCACTTAATGTTGTGTACAGAGTTTTATGAAAGGAAACACCAAGAGCAACCCAAACACCCATTAACCTGACTTTATACAAGACTTTAAAAAAGAAAGCCCTAATCTCCAACACATTTCTTGGCATCAGGAATGAAAATATGAAGAAACACGGTTGGAAGCTGTGGCTTGGTTGATAAAGTGCTTGGCTAGCATTGTATGAAGCCCTGGAATACATTCACACTGCTGCATACACTAGGTATAGAGTGCATGCCCACAATCTCAGATCTTGGATATGGAGGCAGGAGGATTGAAAGTTCAAAGTTACTCAGCTACACGGTAAGTTTAAGATCAGCCTGGGCTACTTGAGATCTGGTGCCAGTCTAAAACAAACAAACAAACAAACAAACAAACAAACAAACAAACAAAAATCTCCAAAGTTACAAAAACACAATACAACCCCCATAAATATAATTTGGTTTAACTTTGTAAACAAGCAATATACATGTTATACTCACAAAATAACACATATACGCTTAAGTTATGATATAAACACATACAGATGGAGCCAGAGCAAGGAAATGCCACAGCAAGAAAGAGCAGACACCCATCACAGTGGTTGGCAGTTGATAAGGCTGAAAGGAAGCTATGGCTAGCTTATATTTCATTTTTAACAATCAATTGGTGGCTAGGGAGATGGTTTAGTAGGACCTGAGTTCAAATCCCCAAAACTCATGTAAAAAGCAAAGTATGCTCCTATAACCCCAGAGCTGGAGGCCAGAGAAAATGAAGATCACTGGGGCTTGTTGATTGACAACCTAGTTCCAGGCTCAGCAAGAGACTCTGTCTCATAAGAATAAGGCGGGGAGCACTCGAGCAGGGTACTTGATGAACTCATATGTATGCACACGCTAAGTGATGTTGCAGTTCAGTGAATGAACCCAGGGCACTGTAAATACAAGGCAACCCATCCATTTTTCTGAGCTGCATCCTGATACCTTCATTTCAGTATTTAAGCACTCCCTGAGTCTTGCGATCTGAACAAGCATGATCGTACACAAGCTCCTGAAAGCCACAGAGAGAGCTCTCTCCCATTTCCACAGGAATAGCAGGGAAGAGGACAAGGATGTTTTCTCCTCATGGCTCTGCAGCCAGGCTCACAGCCACTCCCCAAGTGCCGAATCCTTCGAAATAATTAAACCACTCAGTCTTTTATGGGAAGGATTACTTGTCAATCAAAGTCCCAAAGGGGACAGTTTCTTAAAGCTGCCCATGGCCTTCCCTCCTCTTGGTGTCCTGTTCTTTATGTTTTAATAAATTTCCTTTGCTCATCTCCTTATTGATGCCTTCTCCCTTTGTATGGCACCAAAGCCTCCTTGTGGATGGCTCTAGGCCATGTGCAGCCCAGCCTATGCCACCAGACTGGCTGCTTCCCAGCTTCCCTCAGGATGGCTTCTTATAAGGGAACTGAGTTTTTCGCCAATGCTATTGGCCACACGCTGACCCTCAGCACACACTCTGTTGCTGTGCTTATTGGCAAAGCCTGCAGCTTCTCTCTGGAACCCGGGGAGGTGACAGAGGCACACCTATGAGCAATCTAATTCCACGCGCCTGCTGCCAAGGAGCCAATATCATTACGGCAAAGACTCGCCTCCTGCTATATTGATTTTTATATTAACAATAAAAGACAAGCCGGTCCCCCAGCGAGAGAGGCTGTAAAGAGAATATGAACTTCCCACTTTCTTCTGGGCCTGCAATCTGTGAATATTCTTAGGCTCAAATTCCTGTTTTGTCACGCCTGATCATCTCCTTCCAGGCCAGGGGGCTCTCAGCTCTGTGTACCGTGGCTCGGAGCCAATCTTTGGCCGACGACCCGACACTGTCTTCCGTGTTTCCAATCAGCCCGGGCTCAGCAAGCTTAACTGCTCTCAATGCATCGTCTCCAGACTCCTGTTTCATTTGCTTCACGTGGAGCCAGGACACCACAGAGATTTTTCTCCTGGAGCCGACACATGAACTCTACATTTTTCTTCATGTTTTCTTCCAAGTGGGCTCTCCCTAAAGATGGCTGTTAGCGGGTTAGCTTGCTTGTCTGTTAACACTGTCTCCCTCCAGATAGGAAACCTACGGAAGGGAGACTCACTGAGAACACCGGGAGAAGCACTTGAAAGCAGATGCACGGCGGATGGATACATTCCGCTTTTATCTGTATTTCAGCGATCATCTCGCCCTCCATCAACACAAGACTCCACAGTGCAGCCAGGGCAAAAAAAAAGTCAAGAAAACGCAACACAGGCTTTATCCAAAGTGTAAACAAACAGGTACTCATAATATTAATTAAAGCACGCCTTGTTAGATTTGGCAAAGGGTCTTCTGGTGTGGAGGTTTGGTCTTGATAGTTTGCAGTCACTGGGAAGTTCTGAGTCTCTGAAGTGAGGTCGTCAGCAAGGTGAGCATAGAGGTAGACAGTCTGGTGCCCCATGGAGCACTGCCATATGCCGCTCTAGTTGTGTTGTGGCAGGAACACGGTGTCATGTGCAGGGAGCTCGCTCACTCTCCCTGCACGGGTTGTTCAGAAGGTTGGTCCAGCCGCACGCCACAGACACAGTGTTATCAGCCACTCCAAAGGTCTCCAACTTAAAATGTTTATTTTGCTCATGAATCTGTAATTTGGACCGGGCTCAGCCACAACATCCGTCTCTAGCCGAAGTGGCACAAATGCCAAGGAAGAGAAGTTAGACTCATTCATTCTCAATTCTGGGAGTCGGTTTTCGGTTAGATGGAGGGCACGGCAGGCACTTGCTTGTGGCTACAGCATATGGAGGAATCGAATTCCTCACAACATGGGGACTGAGTTCCCAGGGAAATTGCCCCAGAGAGGGGCTGGTAGATGCCTCGTCACCTCCCTCTTGCTGGTCTTACAATCACACAGAGTCAGATCATTTCAGTCAGTAAGTCCCAGAGGGTCAGAAAACGTTCCCAGATCCTCCCGGGTTGCAGCAAAGTCTGTAAAACTTTGTAGGTTCTTAAATACTACAGTGAATACATTAGGTGAGCCGAGAGCCCAAGAGCCTCATTCCAATATATTCCTGCATAATGCAGGTTTTTAAGGGGGTTCCTCCATACACCTCCAAATTTTCTTAGAAAAAGGTTTTGATAGAATGTGGCCTTTGATTTTAAAATTGCATGAAACTATTTATAATCCTGTTTATGCAAGTATACTTATTTGCATATAATTGTCCATCTATATACTTACAGTTATTATAACTGTATCTTTATATAATTATACTTATCATAATTATAATTGTGTGTATTAGCCATGAGAAAGGCGCCGAGGGCCGTGAACTCTTTCTCTATTTTTCTAGTAGAGAAACAAACTATTAAGTGTAGTCTCACAACCAGGACATCCACAGTGATTCCATATCCTTCATCTTTGGAAGCTTAGAGTTTGAATTCTGCTTACCACACATGCCTATGTGTTTCGTTTAATACAATTTCATCACAGCTGTGGGCTGGGAGATTATCACCTTCACTCAACATACACAGGAGCTGCCTTGACCAGGACCCCTCCTGATGCCTCTTAGTGACCACACTCCTTTCCCAACATCTGTTCCCACCCTAGTGCCCGGCCATCACAGACCCCTCTCCACATTCAATTCCACATCTTTTCAACAGGCGGAATCACACAATATGCCACCCTTTGAAAAAGCTTATCAGTCCCCACAGTTCCTGTGGTGTGTCATTCATGTTTCTATGCCAACCTATAAATTGGCTGCTTTTCACTGCTGTATAGTATTCCATGGTACTCATGTATCGTCTCCCAATGACAGACATCACCTACCCAAATTCCTCATCATAAAGGAGACACAAGGGAAAAAGACAAGGCCAGGGCACTTGTTTATCTCTCAAGGACGATGCCTGGGGGAGATGATAGCTGACATTCCTCTTAGCCATCTTGACTTCAGAACAGAGTGAGTGAGCCTTTCAAAGGCTCCGATGGGCTTCTGTGGGTTTAGCTTACCTGGCTTAGATTCTACTGCAGAAAGCTGAGGTTCTCTACTTCGCACACACAGGAGCAACGTCTACATGGCCCGGCTAAAGCAGGTGCTCACAATGGCATTTAACTTCTTAGAAACCCATTTTAAAGCCTGTTCTTTCTTTAATAATTATTTTTATTTTATGTGTATTGGTTGTCTTGCCTGCATGGATGAGGGTGTCAGATCCTGGGGTTACAGACAGTTGTGAGCTGTCATGTGGGCACTGGGAATTGAACCTGAGTCCTTTGGAAGAGCAGTCAGGGCTTTCAACCTTTGAGCCATCTCTCCATTCCTTAAAGGCTGAATGAAAATTTGAACTCCAAGGTGTATTGCTGTTAACTGGACTTTAAATAACAGTTGAGAGTGAGTAAAACAATAGGAAGGATAGAGGTAGATCAAAACCTGCCTACCGGAGGCTAAACAAAAATTTTGAGAAGGAGGGGCAAGCAAGATGGCTCATCAGTTAAGGGGGTTTGCTGCTCTGGCATAGGACCCGGGGTTGGTTCCCAGCACCTATGTTGGGTAGGTTACAACGTACTGTAACTGTAGGGGATCCAATGTCTCTGACATTCACAGGCAGTAACTGCACATGCATATGCTACACACACACACACACACACACACACACACAATCTAAAACCTCTTAAAATTTTTTAAAATCAGATGAGGTGGCACACACCTTTAATCCCAGAACCTGTGGGAGGGTGGGTCTGAGGCAAATGGATCTCTGTGTGTGTGAGGCCAAACCTGGTCTAAAGCAAGTTCCAGGACAGCCAGGGCTGCATACTAAGACCCTGTCTCCAAATGACAGACAGCAACTTCCAAGTATCAGGCGTGTTTCCAACCCAGAGAAAGTCAACAGCGCTAAAAGTGACGCAGAATGCAAAAGCAGAATAAAAGCCAGGGAACGTACAGGCAGCCTCACTTGAGCTCCCATTCGACCATGGCTTTGATAGTGAAATATAATGGATTGATTTTATGACAGAGGCAATTCATCCGAGGACAGTTTTCAGACAAACCACAGAATAAAGTAGAGGGCAGATCATGCCTGACTGGGACATAGGTTGACTCTTACGAGACAGCGTAGATTGAGAGCTGTTTTCCTTTGTTCTTTAAGGTGCTGAGGATCCCCTATCTCTATGTGAAGATTTTATTTTTCTGCACACTGCTGTCAACCTTCAATCATTCTGATCTCCCTACAAGCTCATGAAAACAGAGCTTTCTCATGAATGCAGTGCGATCCATCCCTTGGTCGTCCCAGAAGGTCCCAGATAAGAAGGGGCAGGGCCGTGTGGTCATTTGTGCTGCATAGGACCCAGTCTGTTGCTTTTGATTTATGGTAACTGCCTCTCACCTTCCTAGGAAACTTAGTGAACTGACAGTCAAGCCAGGACCTGAGAGTCAAGGTTGGGGGAATTCTCAATTTTGCAGGCTGTGAGAAGGAATCAGAAAGGATGTGTTGATGTAGGCACTGGTCCCTTTACCAACACCCTGACTGGGTCTTTCCTATCCTATCAAAAAAACAAGCAAGTGTTCTGGTACCTGGCTTTGCTTCTAACTGACCCTCATTTTCATTTCTTCCCTTCAAGTCCTTCTGAACAGCTGAAGACAGCTTCCATTGCTGACCACTGAGGGGGCTCCAAGTGTAAAGGACAGGAACTTCAGAGCCAAGACAGATTCGTGCACAACCAACATATTAGCTCTCCCTAGCCTGGGTGTCCTACCCTGAGTCACAAAGGTGGGCTTTCCAGATGTCCATCCTGCTTTCTGAGACGCTGGCCTGCAGCTCTCAGATTCTGCTGAGCTGAATAGCCAGTGTGTCCTGGGAGCGAACAAGCACACGTCTGCCATGTGTGGGCTGAACTCAGGTCCTCATGCTTCCACGACAAGCATTTGCCAGCCAAGCCACCCTGCACTGCACAGAACAATCAAGCTCTTCGATTCCAATTCATGCACAGGCACCTTCTTGACATTGCATCCGAAGAGTCTGGCCCAGCATGTAGCTTGCAGCTCATCCCTCGGTCATCATGTGAATATATTCGATCTATTGATAAAGCATTGATTAAGTTTTGCCTGTCAATTAAAGCTGAGACAAATGAAATACTGTTTCTTTTCCACTTAAAGTTTAGTTGTTGTTGTTTTTTTTAAATGGCATGCAATTAGTTGGCAACAGACGTGAACTCAGCAGGGTTTCAATTATGTTATGGATGCTGGTCTCTAATTTGATACACGGCTATAATTAAGATTGTAATTAATTCTTGAAGTTGTACTGATGTCATCAGCCACAGAGCACATAATGACCCTTGTTGTTCTTACACAAAAGCCTTTTGGCAAATCAGATGACTCCCAGGGAAGGGGTGTTTTTACATATCATTTAATTACATAAAATGGTTTCTGATAGGCAGTCGGCCAATAGGTTGGTTTCTTGTAAAGATCCAAGAGAAAGAAACATCACGACTTCCATCGTGTCTACTTTCCAGGGGCCTGGAGAACAGGGTCTCTGGGAACAGGGTCTCTGGAGTCCAACAAGACTGAGGGGAAACAACAAAGTCAGTCCCCTGACTTTGTCCTCAAACTCTAGGCAGTTTCAGGATCTTTTTCAATTATCTGCTTTTTACTCCTCTGTAGGGTTTAGGACTGGGACTCCATGTGGGGGTGTGTTCACTCCCGTCTCAAAAGTCCGACTTTAACCTGGCATCAAATGTACCCTTAGGAATCATCTTGTGCATGTATAGACGAGCAAACATGCCGTGGCCTTACCCCAACACATCTGTCTGGTGTGTGTATGTGTGCACGTGTGTATATGTATATGCATGTGTGTGCATGTGCTTGTGTGTACGCACATGATTGTGTGTGGCGTGTGCATGTGTATGTATATGTGTGCATGTGTACACGTGTGTGCAAGGGCTTGTGTTTGCATGTGTGCATGTGCTTGTGTGTGGTGTGTATGTGTATATATGAGTGTGCATGTGCTTGTGTGGTGTACATGTGTATGCATACGTGTGAAAGTACTTGTGTGGTGTGTGTATGAGTATACATGTGTGTGCATGTGCTTGTGTGTGCATGTATTTGAATGTGTTGGTTTGCTGAATTCTTGCTACTTTTGTGACTTTTTTCCCCCTTATGTTTTATCACCTAGTACTTGAGAGCATGAGGCGCCATGATCTGGATTCCTAAACACTTAGTAAACATTCCTGGCTCAAACAGAGAGATCTGTTACCAGTTGAGTTCACCCCGAGTCAGTTGTTCTTTTTATTATATTTTACCACATGGAAACTCAGTGGCGCCTGGCTCTGACTCTGACAGAGATCACTTAGGGAGAAAGTTCTGTCTAGGAGAAAATAAAAAGAGAATTGCAGGACAGGCGCTGGTGAGGAAGTGAGAGTCCCTCACCTAGAACAGGGTGGGCTATTTGGTTCTGAGCACCCAACAGTTCCGCCTGGGAACTGAAGATGTTTCAGAAACAGACATGGCTCAAAGAGAACAGGAGAAAAGGACAATGAAACCCAAACCCCACAAATCTCCCCTCATTGCATAACTGCATCTAAAATGTGTACAGATAAACTCAGAAAATTGAGGTCAGGTAGATGGATTGCCCTGATTTTGTCTTTGGTAATGGTGTCGCAGGTGTGAATTAAGTTACTTTTTAAAAATAACTAATTAAATAATTGTATAAATCCAGGAAGAGAGCCTGTTTGGGAACAAGGGTTATGATTAAGCCAGTTCTACACCTGGGCTCCTAGAATGATAGGATCAAAATGGAAAAGCTCAACAGTTTTAATGAGACCGCAAGCGAAATTGGTCAACCAGGGGCTTCAGTTTACACTGCACCTTGGTCTCTTGTGTCGACACAAGCTGTTTGCATACTTTCTAATGATAGCCCCATCCCTGTCCCTACAGCCTTATGTAGCATCATCCTTTAAAGGTTCCATGGCCCCGATCGGTGCCACCAGTCAGAAACAAGCGAGGGACAGCTTACATCTGAGTTCTAACACCTCCCCTGGCAGGTGTAGCAAGCGTCCACTCCTCCGCTCAAGGCTGAGAGTCCCCAGCTTCACCTCTCACCACTCTCTTGGGCTCTCTCCTTAGGTCTCTACATGGCTGTCTTAGAAGGACCCCAGCAGCTGCACTCGCGGCCCACTCTGTTCCACTCTGAACTCACCATTACTACCCACACTTGCCAGGGCCACAGGGAGAGTCAGGCACTGAGTCTCAGGAAGTCATAAGGGTGGTTTGACTTGTGCACACATACAGTAGGTGCCATTGATCCTCCTGTAAAGAGAGTCAACTTCCAAATGCCAGCTAACATATTTACTATTTCTTATAAAAATCAGGTAGATCTGCCAAGTGGGGGGACCAGGGGCACCATCCCCCGGGATCCTGTGTGACTCTCCTTAGCTGCTTATATTTTTTCCTTTATAGTGCAAATGATTAAACCCATGGCCACATACGTGACAAGCAAGAGCTCTACCACAAAGCTACAGTCCCGGCCCATCTGTCCACCTTTTATTTAAAGACAGGGTCTTGCTAAATGACCCAGTGTGGCCTCGAATTCATTCTATAGCCTGGGCAGGACTTGAATATTTCATCCTTTTGCATCTACCTCCCAAGTGGCTGACATTATTGTATTTGCAAATTATTCCCTCAAGTTCACTTTTCCTATGCACTGGTCTGGTCCTACTATGGACTCCTTTCTTTTTCTTGCTTGTTGCAACATCTCTGCACTTGAAACCTTGTATATCTTGCACAAACTTCACCCCCAATCCCCATGCAACCTGAGTTCCCCACCCTTGGGATTCACCAATGCGAACATGACTTTCCCAGGCTTTAGAACTTCATGCTGACTGCCACCTCAGCCTAGGGCTTTGCCTCTAAAGGTCATGATGTAGCTATCCCTCCCTTCTGGTCACTCAGGTTCCAGCTCAAAGGCCAGCCCATCCTCACTGCAGGGGCCTCCATGCCTCCATTCTGATGCCAGGTAACTTAGCACACAGGCCTCGGGGCTGAACAGCACCTGTGGCTTTGCACGGCCATTGTTCTCCGTGTTTATTTGTCCCCCACTGGGAGCCAGGAGTCCCCACAGTTGTGCCCTGTGGCTGCCAGGCAAATGCACACATTGCACGCAGCACTTCTTACACAGGTGCTTGGGGGCCAGCTCTTCTGGAGACGCCAAGACAGAAGCCACTCTGGGTTTTTCTCTACTCCTTGGTACAGCCCATCATCCTTGGCTTGTAGACACATGACTTCAGTCTCTGCTCTGGCCTCCTCTATGGATTCTTTTCTTTATGGTTATTTTGTCTGGGGGTTTTGCCTGCATGTATGTCTGTGTACCACATGCATGCAGTCAATGCTTTCAAGAGGCGGGAAGATATTGGATCCCCTGGAATTCAGACAGTAGTGAGCCGTCTTGTGGGTACTGGGAACTGCACCTAGGTCCTCTACCAGAGCAGCAAGTGCTCTTAACCACTGAGCCATCTCTTCACAGGATCGTGGGTAGCACCACCCCGTCCTGCTTGGCAACTCCCCCTGATTTCTTGGGTTGTCTTTATGTAACCGGCTCTTAAATCTAGAGCCAGCTCTGTCCCACTGTGATCTCCTTTTTAAAGATATTTTAATATATATGCAAAGTCTATTTCCAAGTTAAGCTGTGTTCCACCACTCATGGTAGAGATGAATGTGGGGGACACTATCCACTACACAGCTTAGTTTCTGGCAGTGCAGGGTCTTGCTGGGTAGCTCAGGCTGGCATGGAACATTCAATCCCCATGCCTCAGCCTTGCAAGTGCTGAGATTATACGTGTAGTCAGTGGGAACTTTAAGTTGAGGAATAAGTGAGCCAGGGAACATTTAGCCTATGGCATGTTCAACAGTTGTAAAGGGACCGGCTAATTCATGCTTTCAGTAATGAAAATACGCAGGTTCCTAGGATGCTCAAAAACCTACTGAAAAAGTAAACAGTGAGATTAGTCACAAAGACAGAAACGGACAGCACATTTCTTCCTTTTTTATTCTCACTCTAGGGGTATTTTTGGCTCAAACATTAACTGAAGTAACAGATTTCTCCACCAAGATAAAAGCCCTTTGATCTCTGAGAGACTCTTGTTTGCTTTTCATGCCAAGAGCTATTAAATAGATCCCGAGTTCAAGTGTCTCCCAGGGGCTCTGGCCATTTCTAGGGTTTCCCACCCTTTCTTCTCAGCTGTGAGTGATGGATTTAATCAAGTTCTCAGACAACTTATAGCAGGAAAGGAATGGTTCACCTCCAACGAAGGGCAGGACTGTTTTTTTTTTCTTTGTGGGAACTTAAAGATTCTCTTCAGGGGGGAAATAGATATATGAGTCCCCACATGCTGGGCCATTTTTTTTTTGCTTCCTTGCTATAACTCGCTATTCCCCATGCTGATTTTTATGTGGTTCTGCCCTAGTGGCTGGGCTGCACACATCACGCTGGAAGGAAGGAAGACCCACAGCTCCTTTGGGCTTCATAACGGAATCCTGATTTGGCCACTTGCTCACAGCCTCTGCCACTTCATTTACAACCAAAGGTTCTGGGTCCTAACTGAGGTAATTGTCTAGGAGAGTTTTGATATAGAAGACAGACAGACAGACAGACAGACACACACACACCCCACAGAGGCTATTTCTGCTTAAGTTCTGTTCACCGAGTGCACAAGCTTCACCAGGAATATCCTTGACTCTTTGGTTGTAGAAAAGGAGAAAAGTGAATCCCAACTTCTGGATACTTCAAGCCTCAGGTAGGAACTGTGTCATTTTTATCTGTGGAGGTAACAGGCAGTGGCTAGTAGAATTTCCCATGTGGAGAAGAAGGCCCTGGCATTCAGGATGATTCCATCACTGATGACAACCAGAAAGTGACATCACAATGGTCTCTTAGCTTCTCTGTGCTCCATGTCAAAGGAAACATGTGGGCATGCTCAGGAGATGGGGTGAAGACAGCAGCATGGACCCAGGAGGTGTGGCCAAAGGGTGAATGACAGATCTCAATCTACATGAGGCTGAGTGGGGCCTCCCAGCCCTCTGCAAATGAGAAGGAAGTTACACTGCAAACAGGGGCCCAGGGAGCCACCAGCAGCCCGGATTTGCTGAGCCCTCTTCTCTGACTCTAATGGCCTATGCTCTTCTATGGGGGATGCCTGTGACTGTTGAGCAAGGGGAATGGCTCACCTTTCTAAGTCGTCCAAACTGCAGTGGGTGGACAGCAAAGGCAAAAACACACAACCGGACAAGGTGCAGAGCATCAGTGCTGAAGGAGGCCACTTGTTTGTTTTCTTGGCTGCTCAGCCCCGAAATAACCACACAGAAACTGTATTAATTAAATCACTGCTGGGCCCATTCGCTGTAGCTTCTTATTGGCTAACTCTTACATATTAATTTAACCCATCTCCATTAGTTTGTGTATTGCCACGTGGCAATGACTTACTGGGAAAAGTTCTGGCATCTATCTCTGGTAGGGTTACATGACTTCTCTCCTGACTCCGCCTCCTTTCTCCCAGCATTCAGTTTAGTTTTTCCTGCCTATCTAAGTTCTGACTCATCAACAGGCCAAGGCAGTTTCTTTATTCACCAATAGTATTCACAGCATACAGAGGGGAATCCCACATCACCTCAGGGATGGAGGAGTGCTTGGTCCTAAATGGGATGGCAGTGTCACCCCTCCACAGTTTGGGGTACATCACAGAAGAGGGGGAGGAAATACCTGAGGGTGAAGTGTCCAGCAACAGAAGACTACTTCTGAAGTGATCCAGCGATGTGCTTGTGAACTTATGTCAGCTGTGGTCCCCTGCACAGGATGGACACTGAACATGGGTAAAGGAAGGGGTCACAGAGTACCACTCCACAAGTAATGGCTGTCGGAGAGAGGTGCCACTTTCCTGGCTGTGGAGCAACTGGTAAGTTGCCTTGATTTGGAAGATAACCTCCCACCTGTGCTAGGCCAGGAACTCTAACTCTGTGGGTCATGCTGTAGAAGTGGGCATTAAGGGAGGAGAGGGACTTAAGAAAGAAGCCAGCTGGAGGGAAGAGGCTGGGGAGGGGAATGGGTACAAATGACTAAAATTCATTATACAAGTGCATGAAACTGCCAAATGATGTTTAAAAATCTGACTTTTGTCGGACGTGGTGGTGCATGCTTTTCATCCCGTCATTTGGGAAGCAGAGGCAGCAAGATCGCTATGAATTAAAGGTCAGCCTGGTCTACAGAGTGAGTTACAGGACAGCTAGGGTCACGCAGAGAAACCCTGTCGTGGATAAAAAAGAACAAAATAACTCATCATCATCATCATCATCATCTTCATCATCATCACCTGGCTCTTCTGTTAGCCTGTCTGTGGACTGAGCTCGGGTGGCTCCCTCCAGGTTCCTTACTCAGAAGTTCAAGACAAGTATGTCTGCCTGCTGGTGCCTCCGGGAGGCTCTGAGCTGCTCCTTTTCCTGCTTCTTCCCATCTGCTCCTGTGCATTCTCAGACTCCCAGGCTTGTAGCTCCATCACCCCAACCTCTGCCTCCACTGTTACGTGGCTGTTCTCTCCGTATGTCTGTGTACAAGCCTCTCCATTCTCTTACAAGGACACTCCTCATCTGCTAGGCCATCGGAGTCACTAGCCCTTTCCACAAAGACATATCTCCAGTAAGGTTGCATTCTGAGGCTCTGGGTGAACATGAAGTTTTCAGGAGACCTCTTACAACCACAGAAAAGTCAGAGGGAGGGAAGAAGGCAGGGAGGATGTTGAAGGGTCTCCGTGGGCATCTTGAACAGGCTCCATGGTGAGACCTCTCTGAGATCTATCTGGAGTTGGGCTTCTGTCACCTGCTACTTAGAATCCTGATGAATCCAGCCTAGGTTAGATGGTGACTGAAGGCTGTGACACAGCTTCTGAAATCAGAGTCATTCCTGACAGCATTCAGGAGCAGCCAGGACAAGAACTCAGGAGAGGTGGTGAGGGGGATGTGGACATTCTAGGAAATTTACTGCAGATGTCAGAGGAGGGGGTTCTGGGACTCTCAAGGGTAGGATGGTTGGGAGGGAAAGCATCCTGACAAGGAGTGACAGAGTGGGGAGCAACTGAGCAGCACCTCAAGCAAATGTGGCCACATTACTTTCACGGCAAAGAAAGGGAGCAGATAAGTCATCCTGAATGGACCACGAGAGAGCAAAATGCACTTCCGGGCACACATCTAATTGACTTCATCAACATTCGGCGCTAACTCTGTCACTATGGCAACACTTTCAGACTTTTTCCTTTAGAAAACAAAGGTAAGAGACAGAGAGAGGAAGTGGGCCACCTTCAGCCCGGCCCTTGATGGGTCATCTCAATCAGAGAAGTGGTACCGATCAGATGCCTCATGTGCACATTAAGTAAGGGGCAAAGTCTGGCATCTTGTTGAAAGAGGGGGCGATGTATCATAGGCCACAGTCACCCTGAGTAACCAGAAGCCAGTCATGGAAATGCAATAAAGGCCACAAATGACCCTGATTTGCTAAGGTAACCAGTTAGACAGGTGTGAGGACTTTCCTCGTCACGGTATAAGAGACTGTTGACTAAAACCACAAGGGGACATGGAGAAGGTAAGCAGGAAGCTCGTTCCTGGGATCGTGGTCTATGTTTGTCATTAAAAAAAAGTTTGGTTGGTTTTTTTGTGTGTGTGTGGGTCTGTCGGGGGGGGGGGGTGACTAGAGAGATGACTCGGCAGTTAAGAGCACTGACTGCTCTTTCAGAGGACCTGTGTTCAATTCTCAGCATCCACATGGCAGCTTCCAACTGTAACACCAAGATCTGACACCCTCATACAGACATACATACAGGCAAAACACCAATGGACATAAAACAAAAATAAATTATTTAAAATAAAAAAAATAGTTCTATAGTCTGAGGTGAGTTCAGTAAAGGGTTTGCCATCCAGAAAGCCAAGCATAGTGGCACATGCCTATGACCCCAGTGCCAGGTAATAGAGACAGAGACTCCTTAGGGCTTGCTGGCAGGAGAGTCTGGCTGATCAGTGAGCTCAAGGTTCAGTAAGAGACCCTTTCTCAAAAATAAAGCAGAGAGCTGTTGAAGATGGCATTCAATGCTAAGCACTTAGCCCACCCATGCAGCTATACACATATACACACACAATCAAGACTTGGTCTTAGAAACAAAACTTGGCTGCTGAGATGGTTCCATGGGTAAAAATTCACTTTTCCGTCAAGCCTGACAAATGTGTTGGGTCCTCAGGTGGGTGTGCACCGTAAAATGCGAGAACCAAGTCCTGCAAGCTGTCCTCTGACCTCCACAATTGCTTTTGTTTGTTTTTCTGTCACAGCCTCAGGAAGAGAAACTAAGATATGTGTGCTATGAGAATTCCACTTCATTAAAAAAATGTATTGATGCTGACTGAGTGTCTGTCAATCACTGCAAGTTTAAAAACAATGACCCAAGGCTCCATCCCTAAATCGCCACATGGCAGACATTAATTAAGGGGGACAAAGAAGGACATGGCTTTTCCCTCATTTTGGTTTCTAGCTCATAAATCATGACACATCTTTGAATCTTCCTGCTTCCCACCCATACCTGCGCAACAATGTATTAGACCCAGGCATCAATGCCTTTGCGATGACAGAGAAGACCTATTCTCTGTGACCCCCCACCCTCTCATCTCTCTGTCACTACTGATGTGACAGACATCCCAGACAACTCTTGTCTTCTTTCTATCATTGTTGGGTGTGTGGACGGGGCTCTGTAAGATGCTTGCCTGGCACACATGAAACCCTGAGTTCAATCCCTGGGACCCCCCCAGTACTGGACATGGTGGTACATGCTGGTAATCCCAGCATTAGAGAGGTGAAGTTGGGAGGATCAGGAGTTTAAGTTCAAGACCACTCTTAGCTACATGGAACCCTATCGAACAAATCAATTGATTAATCAGTTAAAATGTCATTTGCCTGTACAGGAACACAGAGAGAAATGGTCACTGAACCTAAAAGCCAGTTCTGCCACATGAAGCTAAAAGCTCAGCCAAGGTGATGGGAGCAGAATAGGCTATGGGTCCTGGCAACCACTAAATTCCAGCAGAGCGAGCCTCCAGGTTGTCACAGTCTTCAGAGACTCCCTGAAGGTTCCGGAAGTGTGAACCAATTGTGACATGTCAGGTGTCTCAGCTCCTCCCCCTGAGGAAATGCAGTTCGAGACCTCCTCCAGTGAAAGGAACAGGGGAGAAGACATCTCTGTGCATCGAGTTGAGGTTTGCTGATTAACAACAACTATCAGACACAGTTCCAGCTTTGCTTTCATCCAGCAGTGCTTGTGGTGCCCTGATGGCCACCGCAAGCACCAGCATCTGGTTTAGGCAATGAGCTTTCAGATAATGAAAGAAACCAAGCATGCCCCAAATCTGATTCACCAGGACTGTAAGAAAACAGGAAGACAGTGTGTTTGACAAGCTCAAAAACGAATATGAGAGAATTGACTCCCTGAAGATTAGCAGAGGCTGCTGCTGGAGATCAGCCTCCAGGAATGGCTGGGCACAAAAGACACACTCTCAGGTAACACCATGAGGACCTATTGGGCTGGTGCAATCGACAAGAACTGTCTTAGGTGCAATGGTTGTCTTAGCCATTTTCCCAGTTTTGTTGATAGAGCACTCTGAAATGGGCAATTGAAGGAACAAATGATGTATTTTGGCTCACAGGCCCTGTCCATCATGGCAGTGAAAGACCTGGATAAATCCAGATCCCCATAGCAGGAAAATAGAGCCAAAAATCTAGCAAGAAGAGAAGAATCAGAAATCTAGGATTAGCCAGTTTCAGGGTTTCAGGAACTAGCTGAAGATAAAGGTTGATTGTAATCTTGAGAGTAATCTTGAGAAACAGGGAGATTTCCCCTAGTAATTATCACCCCTAGTAATTATCATTGGTATTTTTAGAATAGGAATTAGCTGATTATGACCTTGAGAATGATCTTGAGAGGCAGGGAGTTGCCCCCTTGTAATCATCACTGGAATTTTCGGAATTTTCTTTGACACCCTCCCTGCCCCCCTTTTGGATTACTGGGCTGTGTGGTTTCTTCCTATAAAAAAAACTACTTCTCCCGGTCACTCGAGGTTGAACTCTTCCCCTGCGTGGGTTATGAGTCTCGGCCCCAGTGCACTGGTTCCCGTCTTGTTGTCTTGTCATTAAACCTCGTGTGATTGCAGCAAGGACGGTCTCTCGTGAGTTACTGGGGGGTCGCATTATCCCGAGGCTTGAGTAAGAGTTTCCCTGATATTGGGAGTCTCTCAGCAGGAAGTCAAGGCAGCAGGGCCGTGGAGAAACTGGTCGCATCACATCCACACCCAGGAAGCAGAAACAGCACGCATGTTTGTGCTCAGTTCACTTTCTCCACGTCTACAGTCCAAGATCTCGACCCTGGAAAATGTGCTCCCCCCACAGTGTGTGGGTCTTACCGCTTCAATTAATGCAGTCAATAAAAAAAAAACCCACAGGCATATCCAGAGGCCTGCCTCCCGAGTGACTCTCCTTCCGTGTAGTGGGTGTTTAACACTAACCATCACAAAGGCCCAGTGGTAGCTGTAAGAACCACACGGAATGTCTGCATCCCAGTGGTTGAAGCCACACTCTGTGGATGGCCACTGGTTGCTTCTCAGTGGTCCTGTTTTTGAAGACCTGCCAACTTTGAACTCAGTCACAAACTTCCTAGACTGCCTTGCTCTCATTGGACAGGTCTGGGTCATGTGACTTCCTGTGGCACCAGAAGATGGAACCTCAATCCAGGAAGCCAAGAGTCAGGAGTGGCAACTCCCCACTAATGAAAGTGGGTGAAGGGCCCATAGTGAGGACAGTAGTGACTTCTGGGGGTGAAGTCAAAGGTGGGGTTCCCCTCACAGACACTCAAGGACTCATGAAGCAAACCAGAGACAGAAAGACCTGTTCTAAGGCCTGGACACAGCTTGACAGAGCAAAGTACTCACTAAGAACATTCAAAAAAAATTTAAAAAGTCAAAACGCCATTAAGAGATAATGCAACTTTAGCTTCCCTTAATTATTAATAGACTTTGCGGAATAATTTAGAGCTAAATTACAACCGGATGGAGAGATTCATAATACATGTGGGTCACAGGAGATTTTGAAAATATCTGGCCTCATTTTCATGTCACCTGACAGAAATTCATCCAGGAGAATACCATGAGACATGATAGTGAACATTAATAGATGGCCCTCCAAAAGCTGCTCCCCCGCCCAAATCAGAGTTAAAACCTACAGTTTTTTTTTACAGGAAATTCTCGACGTCTTTCCTCAAGCGGTCCCAGTATTCTAAAGCTAACAGTGGCTCCCACTGGTGCTGTTCGTGCTTTCTGAAAATTTGCCACATTTCTCTCCCTCCTGAATAATACCCTGATTTAGGGAGGTGAGAATTACAGAGCCCCTGTTCTGCCAGGATAGAGGGAGAGCCAGTCTTTGAAGACAGCGGGTAAGATTCAGCCACTGCCATGGATCCACGGGTGGTGAAGGGACAGGAGGACCACCGGACTCTTGAAGACTCAGGATCTAAAGAACGCAGAACAATCACAGAGCTTACTGGCGCAGACCTGAAATCTCAGCACATGGGAAGTGGAGGCAGGAGGATCAGTGGTTCGAGGTCATTCTGCTCAACACTGAGTTGGAGAGCGGCCCATGATTCATGAGACTCTGTCTCAAAACAATAGCAGCAGCCACAAAGTATCTGGAAGACCTTCCTTCCTCCCACAACGGTGGAATACCTCCTGTCATCCATCCTTTGGTCCTTTCATAACAGAGTTATTAGTCACCTTCTAAATCCCTGGGGCCAACCACGCCCTCTTCTCTCAAAGCCACCAAGAATGGCACTTCCCCTGGCGCTAACAACCCTGAGTAATGCCCATGCCTTTTGCAACATACAAGTGAGATCACAAACCCGCAGCTCTTGTCTCTGCAATGATTTCATTTTTGGAGAAACTGTTTGTGAGCTTCTCATTTCTCCCTTTTCTCCAAAACCTGAGCAGTGGCACTCATTTATTTTTTTTTAAATATTCACTTCCTGGAAGCTTCAAAAAGCAGAATTTTGAAATAATGACATAGATAGTTGCCACGGAATTCCTGCTGTCACGTAGACCTCATATCTCAGCCATGACATAGCTCTTCTTTTAGCCTTTCTAAAGCCATTATGAGAGAAAACAGCAGAAACCCCCAATAGTACACAGGTCTCCTTAATGGGCAAAGGTATGTGTTCCAGGACAATTTTATTAATATCCAGAAAACATTATGTGCTGGTTAGTTTGAAGTGTTAACTTGCCACAACCTGGAACAACCTGAGAGGAGAGTCTCAACTCAGGAATTTTCTTTATCTGGTTGGCCTGTGGGCCAGGGTTTGCCTACATTATTGATGGGTGAGGGCTCAGCCCACTGTGGGCAGTGCTATTCCCTAGGCAGGAGCCCCTGAAAAGGACAAGAGAAAGCTGTATCCAAGGAAGCAGGCAGCAAAGGTGCTTTTTCTCTCCGCTCTTGACAGTGGATGTGGTGTGACAACATTCGGGTTGGAGTTCCTGCCCTGACTTCCCCAAAGTGACATATGACAGTTATAAGCCAAATAAGTCCTGTTTCCCCAACAACACACATTGCTTTTAGTCAGGCTATTTTATTACTGTGACAGAAATGAAACTAGAACACATTCTGCAGTAATTGTTATCACCAGACTGCTTTCAATTCAAGGCTGTGCCCATGGTTGGAGACCAAGGCATCACCGTTTTACTGGAAAATTCTGTCATTGTAGAAGTCATCAAAGACCTAGGTGTGGATAAAACTGGCCCCAAGTTCTCTTTGAAAACATCCAGTGACAGATTCAGGGGTCTTCCTAAAGCAGGCAATTTATAAACTACGAGACTTCAGAGCCCCATAGCGGGGGAGGACTCTTTTCGAATCACCAGCCAATTCTTCCATTAGCGAGTAAGATAATGATGTTTAAATGTCACCAAGTGCCCACTGTTTAACAGCTGTGGTTTCCTCATTCCAGATAATTTAATTTCCAATGGAAGAAAAAAATTTTTTAAAGAAATCACGAAACCACAACACGGAGCCGCAGAATCAGCTCAAGTTCTGTGGACGCTTAATGTTTAGAGAAATGAGTGCACTATAGTCTTGGGGTAACTGCAAGATTTGGGGGACTTTGCACAGCTCTGGCAATTAAGGGAAATGGAGCAACTCCCAAGGTGATGTGGGATCAAAATAATTGAAATGTTAAGTCTCTATCTTCTTACAAATGAAATGCTCACACCTCTTACTGAGCAGTCACACACAATGCTTCCAGGAAAGGCTGGAAGGATGGATCGACATGGTCAGAATCACCCCCACTGCATGCCAAGGTGACACCCTTGCACTGTCACCTTGATAGCCCCTACTGGAGGAATGCAAGGCTCAGAAGCCAGGAAGAGCCTGGACCAATTTCTCCTGTTATACTTCGCTTTCCAGTTCTCGTAGGATCCTTTGTTTATAGTAATGTTTCCTTTTCCTTATGCATCAGGGAGCTGGAGTTACTAGTTTTGATATCTGTAGGAAGAAACTTGAAGCCACATGTCTACATCAGTGTCTTGGCAGCCAAGAATAAATGGACACACACCCCGAGGTCATGGGAAAGGCCAGATGCTCTTCTTTTATTGTTTGAGAGCATACTGATGCCTGTTTGGGTTGAGAGTGGAGTGTATACACACATTACCCTAGCATCCAAAGATGCTTCCAGAGGTCACGGCCATGGTGCTTTCTTTGAAAGATCTGATGTATGGAAAGGCGACCCAGTAAACTCAGCATCTTTGGCTTAACCCAGCTCAACTCTACATCACCAGTCAGCCCACAGACTGCTGATCCTAACTATTTATTTCATATATGTATATGTGTGCATGTTCACATGTGTATGCACATGTATGCAGAAGCCAGGGAAAACCTCAGGTGTGACCTCTCAGACACTATTACTCACTTCTGAAACAGGGTCTCTCAGTTGTCTGGAGCACACCAAACAGGCTAGGATGGCTGGCCAAGGAGTCCCAGGGATCCACCTATCTCCGTCTCCAGCACTGGACCATAGCATGAAATATCACACCCAGCGTCTTCACTTAGGTTCTGGGGGGAGGCAAGTCCTCATGCTGCCAAAGCAAACACTTTCCCAACTGAGCCATCTGTCCAACCCTCATTCATTATTTACAAAAGGCAAGGCTGGGAGGTTTTGCTGTGTGCCATGCAGATGTATTTCACTACCTTTCATTTGAAACAGGCTCTAACCAACATTGTCATCTCTCGACACTTTACAAACCTTTGAACACGGCATTAACTAGTATCCCCATAATGTGTACATGAAGGAAGGATACAGGCAAGACTGCTCAACTGGCAAAGGTACTTGTGGCCAAGCCTGATGACCTGAGTTTGATCCCAAGGACCCGCACAATAGAATGAGAGAATGAACTTCCTAAGGTGTTTTTAACCTTCATACACACGCTATGACATCTGTACATACACACTCACTCACTAAATAAATAAATGTAATTTTTATTAAAAAAAAAACCATTTGCGTCTAGCAATTACATAAGACCTGTTGATGGAACCAGGCCTGTCTAGACCTCTACTGACTTTTCTGTTTCAGCGAAGGTTTCTGGTTCGAGCTCCCCAGGGACCAAGCTCTTGTTCTTTTCCTAACTGAGATTGGCTCATCCATTTCCCCACCAGTATCTCAGAGTAGCACAAGCCATCTTCAATCACCCAGCATGGGATGCTGGGAGTTCCATAGACATGCAAAAGTGAGAGTCAAATGAGGCCACTCTCACAGAGCTCCATGTCTGGAGGACAGGTGAGGTTTCAGGCCCTCTGAAGATCTGGGCAGCATGCCCCACCCCCAGCAGCTTCCATTCAAGATCTGCTTTAACAATGCACACTTTCTGGAATGTCTCCCACTTCTCGCAGATGATTCCTGGTTGTTTAGAAAATGCCACCTTCATTTCCTACTAGGGTGAAAGGGAGCATAGCTTTAGGGATTTGTCTCTGGGTCACTGTTTTCCATCTCTGACAGCATGAGAATTCCTGACCAACTTTCTTGCCATTCTCCTGGTGCAAGGTGATTCTTAGACTATAAGTATGTTCATAACTCAGGAGTAGAAGATAGAAATCCCATGCATAAATATGGCTGGCTGATACTTAGGGCTACTGGGCAGCAGGGAGCCCCTATGGCAGTGAGTCTCACAGACAGTGTTTCCAGCAAAGTTGTGAGTTTTCAGAATGTAAATTAATTACTCCTGAAGAGCCCAGATGATGAGTAAAATGCCAATGTGGGGTTGAGAGTCTGGGTCCCTGGACTTTCCCATTAGCTCTACAATGACTGCCGTGAAGACAGTATAGTTCGGTCCATCGGTGTCCATACAACTACCACAGCATAGAAAAACACTATTCAGGAAACCAGTGCCACACTGGGGACATGATTCTACAAAACACTCAACAGGAGAGAGATCCTTGTATACAAAGACCTTAAAATTAAACAGTGACCATGAACATTAGCACTCACTTTATAAGGGGGGAAGTCAAAACTGCCAGGAAAATGTGTTGGGAATAAAAGCATGGACCCCGGTCTGTTTCCAGGTGAGAAAAAGTTCCTAGAAGGGAATCTGAGGGCTTGGACATAGATGTGAGCTAAGGCTAGAGGAGATGCAAGCACTATTGTCAGCAGTATTCAAACTTTTCTCCCAAAGGAAAGTCTTCCTTAATGTTTACATAATTAAAGACTAGCTTAAGAACAGATGAAAAAAAAGAGCAAGAACATCAGGCATCTTCAGGGCTCACAGTGCTAGAGCATTGGGCATCTCCAGGGCTTATGGGGCAAGGGCATCAGGCATCTTCAAGGTTCACATACCAAGCAATTCCACTTGCAAAATGCTCTGAAGGCAGAATCCAGGGCAAGGAGGTGTGGGTGAGGAGGTCTGGGAAGCATATGAGGCCAGGGTGGCAGAGGGAAGAGACCCACGGCTCAGTCCCCTCTGCTGCAGCGGACCTTGCAGGTGTGCATCATAGCAAAGCGACAGCGTTCTGCACACACTAAACCAACACGTGAGCCTGGAGCTATTGACCTCTTAGAACAGTTAACAGGCCATGAGGAAACTGAAGAAAAAGGGGATACTCAGACGCCCCCCCCCCCCTTTTAGGGCAATCTCCTGTATATCCTAACGGTCTTAAAATAAAAACAGAACTCAAACAAAAGAAGGAAATGTTGTAGAGGAAAAGTATTTGGCAAGTCAAAGGAGAAGAGTCAGCTTTGGGAGGAGGAGTGGGTCTGAGGAAGGAGAGACTGGAGGAGGTGGCAGATTATGGGAAGCCCTAGATTGACTCAGAGAACAAAGGGAGACAGCTTATGGTTCAGAGGGAAGAGTAACTCAGTGAGCTGTACGTTCAAGGTGCTGTCACCACCCTAAAGGAGTGGTTCTCTACCTATGAGTCATGACCCCATAGGGGTCACAGACCAAATATCCTGCATATCAGATATTTACCTTACAGCTCATAGCAGTAGCAAAATTACAGTTATGGAATAGCAATAAAATAATTCTATGGTTGGGGGTCACCACAACATGAGGAGCTGTATTAAAGGGTCGCAGCATTATGAAAACTGAGAACCAGTGTTCTAAAGCCATCTGGAGTAGAGGGAAAGCAGGCCAGCAGGTGGAAAAACACACTAGATTCTGATCTTTAGTGCTGGGGGCTCAGGGAGGAGAGGGTTCCCAGCCAGCACCAACCACAGGGTATCTATGCCACAGCACAGCAGGTGACTGGCCAGGAGGGGGGCATAAGCACCTGATACTAAAGTCACAAAAGGTGAACAGTCTGTCAAACTTTCCTTCCTTCTGCCCTAGGTCTGTCCACTGCTTTAATGTTGATTGCAGGCAGGGCGGGAAGGACCTTCTCATTGCTTTTGAAAAGCTTGGGGTCTAACATGGAATGGCTCAGCCCCAAAGTAGAGGATTACAATGCCATATGAACACTAACCATGATATTTTGAGAGTTTTTCTTTGAAATCCTGTAGATAGATATCTTATTTTAAAAAAAAATAAGGTGTCAGCTGGGCAGTTGGGTGCACACCTTTAATCCCAGCACTCAAGATTAGGTTTAAGCAGAGGTGGGTGGATCACTATGAGTTTGATGCCAGCCTGGTCTAAAAAGTAAGTTCCAGAACAGCAAAGCTACACAAAAACACCCTGTCTTGAAAACAAAATAAAACAACAACAAAAAACCCAACCAAACAAAAAGAAACAAAAAAGACATGATCTTGATTCCTAAAGAAAAATTTGAAAGTCTGCTACACTCTCCAGGAGTATTGCTATTATGCTCCTGAAGCAGAGAGAGGTGGGGGAGAGGGAGACAGACAGACAGAGAGAGGGGGGAGGGAGAGATAGATAGATAGATAGATAGAGAGAGAGAGAGAGAGAGAGAGAGAGAGAGAGAGAGAGAATATAAATATATCACAGCAGGATCCTCTCAGTTTTAAGACACTTCAACCCAGCACATGTAGGTCAGTCAAATAGAAGAACTCAATGGGTGAAGACTGGGCATTAATGAAACCAAACCACCCACTATTCTGAAGATTCAGGAAGCTTATTATAGACCCCAAACTATGTTTGAGGCCATAAATCACTCAGAGGCATGGCTGAGGGGTAATCCAATAATCCATTTATGACTTTAAGTAAATCTGGTTGCACTCGAAAGCCCTTCTGAGTTTACAAACCTATAATATTTCCAGCCACAGGCCCTGGAATTGGAGGGAGCTTCGCATCCCGCCAAGTCTGCGCGGTGCTCAAACCACAGAAAATTAACCAGACCCAGACAGTCGATAGCACATTATCCCCTTCACTGCAGTTGCTTATTCTGTTTGCTACCACTCATTTCAAGCCAGGGCCAAGCGAAAAGTTGGCCAGTTCGACCCCTCAAAACAGGCCTCTCTACTGAATCCTATACGTTCAAAGAGGGAAAAACTAATATATGTTTATTGCAATTAAGGAAAAAAAGAGAAAGATGCACCTACATCTCCTGCATCCAAAATAGATGAGATGATTTTCTTCCTAAGACCACAGAGTACATTAGGAGACACGTCTAAATCCAGGAAGGCTCAGTTAAATCCAGGGCTTTCAAATGATACCCAAGGAAGCCTCTATGCTATTCTAATTCTTTTTAATTCTCAACAGAAGGAAACAACATGGTGATAGTGAGTCTAGAGAGTTCGGGAATTATTTTTCTTAGTTAAAGAAATGAGTCTTGGGGTAGAGAGGTAGTTCAATGCACGAAGTGCTTGAGACACAGCTATGAGTAGCAAGGTTAAGATGCCCAGTACCCCTATAAAAAGAGGGTAGGACTGGTGATTTTCTTGTGATCCCAATGCTTGGATGGTGGAGATGGGGGATCTTTAGGGTGAGCTGGCTAGTCAGACTAGCCACATCAGGCTCAGCAAGAGATCCTGCCTCATGAAATACATGGGTGCGGTGATGGAAAGGCACCTGGAGACAACCTCTGTTTGACACACACATGCAAACATTTATGTATGTACACACCACACATACATAGACATTGTACAGACATACACACACAGAGTGAGTGGGAGAGGGAGAGAAGGGGAAGAGGGGGGGGAAGGAGAGAGGGAGAGAAGGGGAGGGGACGAGAGAGATGAGTCTCAAAGAACATTAATGCTTCATGGGTTGATTGTACCTGTCCCCTACCTCGACCCAGGGACCTCCAGGATGTGGTTCGAACAATTTTAAGACCAATATACCAAGCTTTCTAATGATTGGCTAGGAACTACTAGGTGTTCTAAATAAGCCAGTGAGACAGGAAGATGGGGTGGAGAGGTGAGGGTTCCCTGCTTTTCCTCTTTCTCGTTCTTCTACTTCTTCTGTTTCACCTTGCTCTTTCACCTTTCATTTCTTTTCCTCTTTCATTCTGGTTGCCTCCTCAAGGGCACTGGGAGGTGTCTGACTAGCCTCGGGTGGAGAGAACACAAGACATGAAGTGAGACGTTCCATTACACCCATCAGAAAGGAGCCGTGGGCTTTGGGGAAGTGACCAAGTGACAGACTGGCGTCCCTGGAATGGGACTGAGTATGACTGTTAATATAATTGTCACCTTGACACAACCTAAAGTCACCCGGTAAGAGAGACAGTTATGAACTGTCTCTATCTGGTTAGCCTGTGGACATCTCTGTGGCTAATGTTTTGATGAATGACAAGCCCTCCCTGCCCCTATGGGTGGAACCATCACAGGGGTTGCTGGACTGACAGGGAAGGTGAGCTGAGCACTAGGTGTGCATTAATTCACTGCCCTCAGTCTACTTCTGACTACAGATGCAATGTGGCCTCTCTCTCGAGCTCTTGACACTTGTGACGTCCTTGCCATGATGGACTGGAACCTGAACCTTGAACCATGAGCCAAGTAAACTTGCTCCCTTAAGTGGCATTTGTCAGGGACTTTTATCACAGCAATGGGAAAGGAAAGTAAGATGGTGTGCTTGTTACAGGGCCCTGGGAGTTAGTCTGTACCATCCATCTGAGAAGGATGTGGCAGAAGGTGCTATCTGTGAGTCAGAAAGCAGATCCTCGATAAACACTGACCAGGCTGGGACCTGATCTCAGATTTCCAAACCCCATACCTGTGGGGTACAAAGCTCTGTGTTGAAGTTGCCAAGGTCCTGGTATCTATGTTACAGCAGCTCAACAAATGGTCCAAGGAAAGCACCAGAAATAAAAGACAAGATTGCTTCCCATGCTCAGACAACTACCAGCCACTTTCAAATGACTGCTATGGCACACACATTCCATAATGAGGGGAGGGGATAGAACGGAGAAATGTGTCCCTGGGTCGGTCATCTTGTTGTCATACACCACTGGGGGTTGGTGGTTGTACTGGTTGTTTCAGCAGATTCTAAAGCCATTGACTCAGTCACAGCCCTCACGAGAAGAGACCAGTAGGACCGCCAGGAGGAAGCAGACACTGGTTATTCCGCCAGACCACCTCTGAGCAGTTTTGTGTGGGTGTCTCCCAGAAGATGCTGAGCTGGGGGAGTTGGGGCCCCTAGTTGCACTCCACGGATGGATCCTGTCTCCCTACTTTCCAGGAAGCCACCCATCCCCACTCAAGAGGAAGGACAATTTTTGAAAAGTCAAGCTAGGCCATCGTGTCTGTTTCAGTCTGATTCCCTGGGAGACTCCCCCCCGCCCCCTTATGAATCCTTTTTGGAAATATTCCATGCCAAATGAAATCCAAGTGAGGTCATTAATTATGAAAATTCACAATGCATAATTATAATAATTACTCGGATCACATAAACATTACAGCACCATGAATAATTAAATAGGATCTGAGCTTTGGAGAGAATTGCTAACACAATAAAACCTAGGGAGGTGACAGGAAAGATGCAGGCGAGCCACACTCTGGTTTGCTGGGAGCGAGTTGTATTGTTACAAGAATATTTCCTTTTCCCTTTGTCCTAAAGAATTATCCCTGACCTTAAGAGGTAGAGAAACAAAAGCAACAAGGCGATGCCTGAAAGTCTACAAGACGGGATCCACTTTTCAAAATGGAGATCGGGAGTTCCAAGAAAGATGTCTTTCTCAAGGTTCATGTTTCTGCCCTCATCATTTAGAAAAGAAAATCCTTTCTGAAGAAACAAATACACAGCCAGACAGAGGTACCTGTTTGTTCTTTTCAATTGTATAAGATGCCTGCTTTAGAAAGGAATAGATGTTTTCAGGTTTCTCTATGGACAACGTAAACTCATCAGAAAGCAAAATCAAGGCTGAGGGGTATTTAATTTTGTGTGCACTGTAAGAAATAAAATTGGTGTACCACATGAGTTTTATTAACCATCACCAGATTTCATTAATCACTTAACTAAATTTGTGAGCCAACAACAGTGTCTGTTATGACAGTGAATTCTGAGAACTGATTTCATTCAGAGAGGTTGGAAGCTAGACTCACTCTGGGGAACCCTCTGGAGAAGTGGCTAGGACTATGTTAAATTTCGGATCTGAAATAATGGCACAGAGTCATATTTGAGGGCTCCAGCCTCAGCTCCTGGTTCTTTTTTGCAGGTGTTGTTGCCTGGGTAGCATTGGTAGGTCATAGGGGATGGGGTTTTACCATTGTACTGGTTCCTGAACACCTCGTAGGTTTCCTGGTTCACAACACAGAACAACCGACAGTCACAAACTGTCTTTACCATGGACCAAGTTGCTCCTGCCCACAAGCTGTGATCTCCAAAACCCATAAGCCAAGGTGGAATTCTCCTTCTGTATGTCACTGCTGTTGAGTACTTTGTTAAAAAGATGAGAAAGCTAATACAAGTTGGATTTTTATAAATATCCCCTGTCCTCCCAGAATCAAGGCAGGAAATAGGCACAGGTCCTCACTGCTTCTGCAGGCTAGCCTGTTATCTTTCAGGCTTTCTAAAATGATGGCTCATTAAAACAATGATACTGTTGTAATCTTGAGGGATGACTTCAGTGGTTAAAAGCATTGGCTCATCTTGCAGAGGACCTGGGTTCAGTTCCCTGAATCTAGAGGGTAGCTAACAACTGTAGGTAACTTCAGCTCTTCTGATGCCCTCTTGTAGCTTCTGAACATGCTGTGCACATAAACCCATGTAAGTACATGCACATACATGTGAAAATAATACATTTTTTTAAAATGGTCTTGTATGGAAAGCTGGCATAGAACCCCCATAGAAAACCCATCAAACTACCAGGTAAACGGATTTTTAATTTTTCTTTTAAATATATTTATTTTACGTGTTTAAGTGTTTTGCCTACATAAATGTATGTGTGCCACATGAGTGACTGGCACCCTTAGAAGTTAGAAGAGGGTATCAGATCCCCTGGAACTGGAGTTAGGTGAATCACTATGTGGGTACTGGGAACTGAACTCACAAGAAATTCAATTCCAATATCCACAATGCTGCTTTTACTGTGTCATGGCCCATGGTTCCTATTACTGATAATAGACATTTATAAAGTGTCTCTTGTGTGCTTGGCATTTTCCTGTATAGTTAGTAAGTAGGGTTTCAATAAGGAAAGAGATGACCAAATTCAGGCCTATAACGAAACATATTGTCCTATGATGTTACATATAAAATACTGGTAGCTGCACATCTGTGTCACCATGAGGTGTTTAGAAAAGGATTGGCAAAATCCCATTCAATTGCCAGAAAACAGGTGGTGAGTGGGAAAGGCTAGCCCATTCCCCATTGTGTATGTTAGCATCGGATAGAGAGGTGGGCTTTATGTCTAAGGTCTTCAGTTTCTTTTCCCTTTGAGCTCCATTAGTCAGGATTGTCCTGACTCTAATCCTGAACATGCACATGAGGAATAAAAATGGCTATTTTTGTCAGATTCTAGCCAGTAAAAAAAAATGCTGTAGTAATTTCAATAGAAGAGTTTGAATGTGGGGAAAAGACTACACAGAGATTAAAGAGTTAAGATCAAGATGATGGATGTTAACTCCTGTGGGGGGCCACTATCAGTCCTCAGGGAGGAGGACAGAGATGATGGGGGTCCTGGGGGCAATGCCAACTGTGGAGAGCAAAATGAGATGTGAGGAGAAGAGCTGCCTCAGGCAGCTGGAGCTGGAGAAGATGCCGCCACAGCCAGCAGTGGTTCAAGCTGCAAACAGAGGTGGAAATGAACGCACTGTAGCCACTGTACTATCCCATGTCTTTATCTCCTGTAGCCTCCGCAGACCCAGGTGGAGAAGCCAGAAGGCAAGGGAGCCTGGGAGGTAGTGTTCCCTGTGAGCTGGGAGAAAGGAGGAGGGGATAGAGATGTAGATCAGACCCACCACCCATATGTAGAGGGCATGTCATGGAGCTACGTGATCCTTAATCAAGCCTGTGGAAGATCGAAGCTAAGAATCTCGGCTCCCTCCAGAGTCGTCGTCCCCTGCCTCTGTTTCTGCCTCTCTAGCATCCTCTTCTCATCAATGGTGAAGACCTCAAAGGTCTGCCTGTGGTGACTCTGAGCAGCTGTGAGCTTCATTGCCAGCCACGGCTCACCAACCACAGGGCGTCTATCAAAGAATGAAGGTGTTTTGGGTTTTAGGTGACTGAGGTACTGGTGGCGTATGTGGGTGGATAGAAAACCCTGAATCACAAGGCTAAAATGGTGTGCACAGCAGAGAGGAGGCTGGGCTCCAAAGGCTTTCATCAATGGAGTGACTGCAAGAGACCTGTCTCAGGACTGGGGGACTGGGCTCTCAGAGTTCTGAAATCTTGAAGTAGGTTTAGAACATAAGAACACCACTAAAGAATCCCCAGTTCTTAAAAAAAAAATGGAGATTTGGTGTATAGTGTGTGTGTGTGTGTGTGTGTTTGTATGGTGTGCTGGGGTACTGTGGAAGTCAGAAGAACATGCTGGATCACTTGAAAATGAAGTTATGTGTTTGTAAAATTCCTTATATGAGTGCTGAGACTCAAACTCAAGTCCTCATGACTGCAGCCAGTACCCTTGACCCCTGAGCCATCTTTCCAGCCAACACTCCCACCCCTATTGAAGTTGCCCCACCACTCTCTTGCCTAAAATCTGCAGTACAGGAGGGCAGTGTACTCATCAATGGCATGGGCAGGTTTAGTGTTTGAAATTAGACACAGCTATCAATTTTCAATCTGTGGATGTGACGTGTGTGTCTCAGACTCCTCAGGTACGTGAAACATTAAAACTTGTATTCAGTATTTTCTATGAAATGAGAAATTACTTGTGTTCTATGTACAATAAAGCCCAGAAAAACAGATTTCATGTACTTGTTGTTCTTGTAGTTTGTAGAAGGCAGCACATGGTCCTGAAGCAACAGTGTGTCCGCCTCTGAGAGAAGCAGCAGAAAAATGTCTTTGGGTTTTCAGACTTATTTGAAAAGGGCATAAATGATCAAAGTCAGGAAATGCTGAATTAAATGTTGACTGACTAAAGCTTAAATGTCTTTAGTTGATGCCTGACTAAGCGAGTACCACATTGATGGTTGACCTCCTGCCCTGAAAATTTATCATTCATCCCTCCCGCAACATGTGTGTGCCTGTGTGTGTGTGTGAGACCGTGCGCATGCCTCTGTATTTGTGTAACTGTGTGTGTGACTGTCTGTGTGTGACTGTGTGTGAGACTATGTGCATGCCTCTGTGTGTGTGACTGTGTGTGTGACTGTCTGTGACTGTGTGTGTGACTATGTGCATGCCTCTGTGTGTGTGACTGTGAGTGTGTGACTGTGTGTGTGACTGTGTGTGTGACTGTGTGTGTGAGACTGTATGTGTGACTGTGTATGACTGTGTATGACTGTGTATGACTGTGTATGTGTGACTCTGTGTGTATGTGTGTGTGTGTGTGTGTGACTATGTGTGTGTGTGAGTAAAGGTGGTGGTGGAGACCATGGTGACTGAATCGAGAACACTGCATATGGCAATCAAGTCTTCTGCAACTAAGCTGTACCCCCAGACTTTCAGGGACTTGAGAACACTTTTTTTTTCATCTGTTGTGATCAGCTTTAACTTGACACAGTCTATAACACCTCACCTAAGGAACTGCCTGGGCAAGACTGGACTGTGGGAAAGTCTCTGGGATCTTGTTATGTTCACTGATATAGGAGGCCCAGCCCACTGTGGGTGATACCATTCCCTAGGCTGGTGGTCCTGTGTCATATAAGGAAGTTAGCTGAGTGTACACCTGTGAGTGAGCCAGCCGCATCCTCCACACCCTCCACACCCTGCTGCACTTGCATGGCCAACTGCATTCCTTGGTTAGAAGTGATGTTGTGTGGGCCTGTGGGCCCCTGCCCTGACATGCTCTGGGATTGTAAGCTGAAACAAATCCTTTCCTCCCCTAGGTTGCTTTTGGGGAGAGTCTTTCATCACAGTAACAGAAATGAAATTAGAAGACCATCTTTGCTGAAGGTCCTCCTTCAAAGTTCTGACAGAGGAAGCAATCTGGAGGTCTGATCGTGGTGAGGAAGCAGCTGACATGAGATCTGCCTGCTCCATCTGCGCCTGGGCCCCAGGCCAGTGTTTGCCCAAGTGTGCCATGGCAGATGATGTGGGAGGAGACACAGAGGACCTTTAAACATGTTACAACTGATGTAGCTATCTCGATGCTTTTTTTTTTTTTGGGCAGAAATGCAATTAGTATGTAAAACAGCGACTTTTATGGAAATGACTGCTTGGGGCTGAGCTCAGATGAGAAGATTTAGAACAGAGACAAACTGTGTGAAGCCAGTGAAAATGCCCGTGACAGTAAGGCGGCAAAAATCACTAAGGGCCCTAGAGGGCGACTGAGAATTAGAAAACGGGATTTGAGTTACAGGTCATTTTTTTTTCTCGTCTTTGAAGGTGGGGTCTTTCAGCACAGCATCTTGTACATGCTTTCTGTTCTCCAACATGTCACCCCTCTCTGTGTGTTTTCAGTTGAACTTTTAAAACTGAGCCCCTATGTTTCTGGAGAAAACTCAGAAGCCATTATCAAACTAAATAAAGACATCAGAGGTGTGGTTCAGTCAGACAGATGGACTCACAGCCTCCTATGCTGTGCAGCTGGGGACAGAAAGAAAGAAGCCATTGCTACACTCCATTTCAGCTGTCTCATGTCTAAAAGCTAATGACTGCTGCAGGTGGTGCCTGCAGGCTTGCTTACATGTGTGCATGCATGTGTGCATGCATGTGCACATGCATGCATGAATCTAGGTGAGTATGCACATATGGGTATGAGTGTATTCACACACATACATGCACATAAGCACCAGCTTTTCATTTTCCCATGAAGAGTAGAAACCAGAAAGATGCAGTTATGTTGAAGGGGCAGCAAGAAAATTTTTTCTCTCAAGTCTCATCTCTAAGTTGGGGCATATCAGACTTCACAAACCAAAGTTGGGACTGATCCACCAACATATAAGAATGGCCACTCGGCCACTAAGGGGAGTCTTCTGTCATTGTTCCTTGGTCAGAAAGGCCAAAATTTCCACCTGGAGCCAGACATGGTGGCACATGACTTTAATATTAACACTCAGAGGCAAGTGAGTTCAAGGCCACCCTGGTCTATATAGTGAGGTGCAGCCAACCAGGGCTACACAGTGAGACCCATCTCAGCAACTGAACAATAAAGAGGAAGAAGCCATGGTGGGGGACAACTGCTCCTGGGGCTTCGATGCCCAAAAGTTCTGAGGAAGAGAGGAGAAAGGAGGGTTCTTCTAGAATCCTGTGAGCAGGTCCTGCAGGGTCACTCCGGACATTAAGATGACACTGGATATGTACCCCCCCCCAAATCCAGAGTTCTGTCTTCAAAGGTCAGAAGTCAGGTCAATATGAAAGAAATATGGGGTCCATTTTCAAACGGATTTGGATCAAGTGTGGGACATTCTTCCCCAACACTGGCCTTCACCATCCAAACCTATTAGAGTTAGGACAGAATCAAGTCTAGGAACCACATCTGATAAAAAGATACAGGCGAGCCATGGGCAAGAGGCAGTGTGAGATCGGAGTTGATTCCAGACTCAACATGTTTGCTGCAAATGACATGAACAGAAAAACTGTGGATGTCCAGTGGTGACGTGGGTAGTTTTGATCACAGTCATATTAGGTAGAAGAATGCCCGAGAATACACTTCCAAGGGATCCCACAGGGACAACTTATTTGTAAGTAGATCAGAAAATTACATAGAAACCCATATACAGAGAAGTAGGGGTGATGTACAGAAATTAATCTAGAGAGAGAGTCGAAAAGCATGTGAGATTCTTTTTAGTATTTCTGCAATTTCTTTCAAAAATCTAAAATTATTTTGATTCAGGAATTTCTCTGTACATACTGGACAGTGCTGAAGACACAGTTTTATGTGTGCCCAGGGTGCATGTGGCAATGTTGGGAGTCACTTGGATTGGCATTATTTGGAGAGAGCACGCTGCAGGCAAGAACTCCTGCCCAACACACCCCTTCCCCTTGTCAGCACATCAGTTTGGTGAGGTTGAGAAACACAGAGTCAACATTTTAAAGAAAGAGAAATCCCGTCAATCACTGGCAGAACTGGGGTAGCTGCTGGGCTACGACCCAGAAGCCAGCACCATTTGGTGGCAATGACATTGTCCTTCTAGGCCTTTGTTCTCTGTGACTCAGCCACTGTCACTCAATCTACAGCAGGTCTACCAAGTATGCTGTGGTCCTGTCCACCAGCTCAATGTGTCTACCATTTCTCTCTCCTGATGTCAACACGTTTCTTCTTTTGGGAAGGTTGTTTTTCCAGTTTAGTCATGTGCACTGGATGGTGTTCTAACTTCCCTTTAGTTGATGTGATAAAACACAATAACTCAGAGTTACTTAGAGGAGGAAAGGGCTGATCTGTCTTACACTTGTAAGCCACAGTCTATCCTTGAGGAACATCAGGGGAAGAACTCAAGCAAGAATCTGAGGCAGAAACCATGGAGGAACATTGCTTATTCAGAGATTCATGCTTAGGTAGCTTTCTTATACAGTCCAGGACTACGTGCCTAGGGTATGGTACTGCCCATAGTGGGCTGAACTCTCCTGCATCAATTAACAATCAAACCAACCCCCAGAGAGACATTCCTACAGGCATCTGATATAGGCAACTCCTCACTGAGGCCTTCCACTCAGATGATGGTGGGATGTGTCAAGTTGACAATTAAATCCAACCAGGACAGATGGGAACTGCAATATGTGTGTGGGGCCCAGTACAGGGATACCATGTGATGACCAAACATGGGACCCTAATAATGCTTCATCATTTCCACTCAATGCAGTAGACAGCGGCAGAGATGGGAACCAGTTGCTCCAAGGGCTTAAAAGCAATGTCATGCCTCCTTCTTAGTAGATTAGGGCAGGCGTACTTGGGAGCAATGAGCACATACGGACATGAGATTTTGTTTTCTAAGACCACTGAACAAAAAACATAATGTGAGCCAAGACAGGGAAGTACAGATAAGCCTGGGACATCTCATATCCAGAAAGTAGGGCAGAGCTTGAAGAAAACTGAAGACCTGTCAAAACAACAACAGACCTCACTGTAAAAATGGTTCCCATGGCCAAATTTAAGATATTTTAAGCTTCAAAATAAACAGGAGTGGTAATAAAAATAAAGATAGGTACAAGAGGAATCTGGGTTTAAAATGAAAGCCTGAAACTCTACCAAGAATTGGGATATCTGAAGTCTCCATATGCCCTTGCCATAAAAATACCTATCGATTAAAAAATTATTTAGAAGATAGCACAGCCGGGAAGCCTGGAGGAGATCACCTTGATCAAGTCGCCAGAGTAGGTATTTCTTTAAGGGGATGTGCTTAGCTGTGAGCCTGATAAATGACCTTAGTCATGGTTAGATGGACAGCTCACCATGTTGGGGAAGAGACAGAGGCAGAAGAATGAGGCAACTGGTCATGTTGAACCCAGAGTCAGGAAAGACAGAGACAGAGAGGTGATTGCGGATGCTCGGTTCACTTTCTCCTTCTGACACCCTAGCATATGGGATGTTGCCACCCAGAGTGGACAAATCTTCCCACTTTAGGCAAACTCCATGAAAATGCCCTCACAGACATGTCGAGACGTGTGTTTCTAGGTGATACTAAATTCAGTGAAGTTGACAGTGAAGATTAACCAGTACAGTTGTGGAAAGACTAGCCTGCACCTTCAACAGTGTCAAGGTCATGAAATGCAAAGAAAGACTGAGAAAAGTAAGGAAGCATTAGGTTAGAGAGATGGCTAAGTGGTTAAGAGCACTAGCTCCTCTTCCGGAGGTCCTAAGTTCAATTCCTGGACTCACATGGTAGCTCATAACCACTTGTACCCCTTGCTCTGGGGGAGCCAACACCCTCTTCTGGCTTTTGTGGGCCCTGGACTCAGGTGCACAGCCACACATGTGGATGCACACAGTGCACACATTACTTAAAAAATAAGCAAACAAATGAAAAGGGACAAGGATAGTTACAAAGTACATGGAGTTCTGAGCTTGACTGCTTGTTACAGGGGACAGTACCGAGACTAGAGGAAGCCACACCTTGGGTCTGAGGACCAGACGGGGTATCAGAAAGATGAGTATTCCTGGTTTCAATGTTTCCCTCTAGCTTTGTAAGAGAGAGCCTGTCTTAGTTTTTAAGGAAATCAAAGCACATTTGGAATGTCTTGCAGTTCACCACAGATTTGACTGTTAATTTAATGGGAGCCTCACTGAGGCTGTGGCAAAGGACACAATTATGTGACCGTGAGAACTGGGTGGGTGGGAGGTGTCCAATCTCAGGGGCAGCTGGTATTGCCTGAAGGTGGCGGGAATTTAGAAGAAAAAACTGTCCCTCTTGGCTAGCTGTGATTTGGGAAGAAAACAACAGCCTTGAACCCAAGTGATGACATTATTAAAGAAGAGAAGGATGAAACACCCAAAAGAGAAAACCAACTCTTCCTTGCCCAGAACCCAGTCCCCGAGGACTCTCTATTAGCCAAGGCTACCCAGGATCAGAATCAATGTGTGCAGGAAGGGAGCCTTGTCGTGAGCAACCAGCTCGGAAGACAGAAGCAGCTCGGGCCAATTGCTGCCAGCCAGCTGCAGGGAAGTCCAAAACTGTAGCTCAAAACCCAACATTGCCTTTGGGGGGTAGACCATTCTGTTGGTATAATGAGGACTTCATCTCCCTGGATGGGACCCATCTATGTCCAAGAAATCCTCCTATGCACTCCAAGTCTACCGAAATACACACTACATTCAAAATTTAAAAATTAAATAAAAATTCAAAATAAAAATAAAAAAATAAAATTCCCCAAATAAATGAAACCCAGAATGTCTGATCAAATATCTGGGCTCTGTGGTCTAGCCACAGAGAACTGCAGAACTGAAGACCTCAGGCGTGTGGGGGAGGGGAGACTGCCTCCAAAGCTAGACGGAGACCTCTTAGGCAAAGCCACTAAATGTTTCTCCTCACAGACCCGATGCTCAAGGGCAGGACCATGGCCAGGGGGTCAACTGAGCATCAGGAAGGGATGGGCTCCAAGTAGGAAAACATACTTTGTTAACAGAATTTATGTGCACAAGATGAAACTGTTTGGATTTTGAAGAGAAATGAGAAAAGTCTACAGTGAGTCAATTCATTAATGAAATGGGAACCCGGGGCTGTGTACTGACCCAAAACATTTACAAAAGCTAAAGAAAAGAACACACTTCTAGTTAGAAAACTGGAGATGCCACACAAACCTGGGGCAGAACAAATCACCCCAGATGGAGACTTCTCGCAGGGTATACGTCTCTGCTCAGCAAGGATGGCAGAGGGGAGCCTTGAGGGCTGATGTATGTGGCCAAGGCTTTAGAAATCCCACCCAGAGTTCCTTTGTAGTCCTGGGTAGGAGAGGGGGATTGGGAAAGAGGACCCCTTCCATTCGGCTGGGAGGGGGTCAGCAATGGAGAGCCTGGTCCACAGCCAGAGCTGGAGCCACGTCAGATGGGGGCGGCGGAATGGATAAGTGAATAAATGATTTCCAAAGCAGAGAGAACACTCTGAGCAGGAGATGTGTTGGTTGTGGGGGGACGTGTGTGTGTGTGTACATACATGTGGTTGGCCTCATGTGTACCTGCCAACATGAAGAGGCAAGATGTCAATCTTGGGTGTTATTCCTCAGCTATTAGACACATTTTCTTTATGAGGCAGGGTCTCTTACTGGCCTAGAACTCACTGATTTGGTCAGGCTGGCAGGCCAGTGAGGCCCAAGGATCCACCCATCTCTGCCTCCCTAGCAATGGGATTACAACTGAGAAACGGTAAGCAGAACTTTCTACGTGGGTTATGGGAATCGAAATTTAGTCCTCGGTCTCATGTGGCAAGCACTTTCCTCACTGAACCTTCCCAGTGTTCCTGGAGAGCCCTGGAAAGTGACTGCTTCTGCATAAGTCTGAGAATCCACCTGACTCCGCATCCCGGGAAGGGGCTTCTCGGTCTTGGTAGTAACATTTGGCTTTTGGTCCTTTAACGGTTGTGAGACACTTGGCTTCGCCACAGATCATCTAGTCCCCTTGTGTCAGCATCATTCTTTTTAAAAGAAAGCATTTGTATTTTATGTGTATGGATGTTTTGCCTAAATTGAACGTAGGCATGTGCTCTTGACCCCCAAGCCATCTCTCCTGCCTCAAATTTCTGTGCATCTTCATTCCTTTCATACTCTCTGTCCTAGGGCTTAGATGGAGCCTCAAACTCCAGAGACTGATCCAGCCAATCAGAAACTCCCATTCCCTCTGCCACATTGAAAGGCTCAAGTATAGGTAACTTTTGTCAAGTGACTCACTCCTGAAATTTCCACGATCATTTAGGAAGTCAGTGTCTTTGGGATGGGTCTGCTCTACAGAAGGAACATAACTGTCGGGGGAGCTTCACATGACAGAGGCAACTGCCCACAATGATGACAAAGTTATTCAGAGGAGACAAAGAGTGTCCTGCCTGGCACCTGGATCCAGCTGGGCTTGAAGCCCATAAAGATCTTTCAGTTACCAGCACTAACACACTGCTGCAGACAAGAAGCTGGGATGTTTAGCTTTCTCAGATGAAGATGCAGAACTGAAAACTGAACAGCTCAGCATCCATCCACAGCTCGCCACCAGGCAGGTGCATGGAAATCACATCAGTAGCGAAACACAAAGTCATTGCTTCCCATGGAAACAAAATGATGAAACAATGTTTCCAAGGCTGTACTGTTCATGGTGTGCTTTTTTTATAGTGCAAGATTTCTTGTTTATTTTGGTGCCAATTTTTTCTAAGAAAAATTATTGTTAAGATATAATTCAATGGTAAGAGCAGAAATTAGCAATGTATACACACATGTATATTGGACAATAGAATGGTCTTCAAAATTTCTTTAGTTTGAGAATATAAGAAACCGTTATTGCCTCACAGAGTCCCTAATGGGTCACCACATGCCAAAGCAGGTGACATTATATCAGCATTGTTATGGCCAGGAGTTCACAGACAAGGTAAGGAGACACAGACAAAAACAGATATTATAATTAAAGGCTGGGGAACTGGTTCAGCAAAACAAACAAAACCAGTCGATCACGGAATGGGTGAGAAAATTAATTAAGGGGCATAGCTTGGGGGCTGCTCTAGGCTGCTTTGATGGCTCTAGAAACTCAGGGGGGAGGTAGTGATTAAGAAAGGAATTCATGGAAGTGATGGCTGATGCATTTAAGGACAACATAAGTCCCAACTCTCTGTTGTCTGTGACAGATGGTCACCTCTCACGAAATGTGTCTTTCCTTTCCCTCTGAAATTGTCAGGTTCACTGTTCTGTTTGCTTCGACATCATTCTCAGGCCTTTCTAGAAATATCTTTCTGTGATGAGATAGTCTTGCGTGTTTCTTTCTGGCAGTGTTAACGTCACCAATTCTAACAGCAAATGTTCTGAACTTTTCTAACTATGTGTGATGGTTTGGTGGCCCCAGGAGACATCCCTCCTTTGAGCCTGTGACCAATTTCTTACTTAGGAAAAGGTCCTGTAGATGCATTATGTTGGAACTTACATTAAATCCTTATAAAGCTCTGGAGTGGGGGCTGGAGAGATGGCTCAGCGCCTGCTTTGCAAGCATGAGGACCTGTGTTGAGTTTGATCTCCGAAACCTGTATGAAAAGCTAGATGTGGTAGCTTATGCTTGCTTTTCCTGTGCTGGGTAGACAGAGACAAGTTGACCTCAAGGGTTCACTGTCCAACCAGCCTATTCTTTCTGGTGAGACCCAGGCCAGTGAGGCGGGTGTCTCAAAAAAACAAGTCTAAGGAATGACTGACACTTGAAGTTGCCTCCATCTGAGGCAATGACACACAATGACAGTGGGGAAGGGACCCACCCAGAAGACAGTCATGAGAACACAAGTCTGAGCAGAATATGCTACAGTCACAAGCCAAGAACCCAGGTGCTACCAGAAGCTGCAAGAGTCGAGAAAGCATCCTCCCTAGGAACCCAGACAAAGGTCTGGCCCTGCTGGTACCCTGACTTAGGACTCTGGTTCTGAAAGAGAATTATTTCTCTACCTTAGGCGGTAGATTAAGTGGCACAGAAGCTGCTCACTGTGTGGTGTCTTATCATGCCAGCCCTGGGAGAGAGATGTTACATGCCTCAGGCTCATGCATCTCGGTCCTGAAGACATAGGAAGTAGGTGTGGTCCTTGCTTCATAGGATAAAATCTGGGGCCCTGAAGAACTGTGCTGACTGTAATGGCCATGTCCATGAGGTCTCTGTGCTGGGAAAAACATTGTCTATGGATTTTGCTTTCAGCATCTACCCACCCACTTCCGGTAACAAATGGCTTTATGGTTTCCCTCTGGGAGAGATACTCCCATCAAGTATGACATGGTGGTCCTGTCAGTCACTTTCAACTGACTCTAGACAGAGGTGTACTCAGCTGGTCTAGATTACTGAAGACTATGCAGTTCCTTTTGTTGGTTTGCTTTGTCGTTCTACAGACAGAACCTAGGGTCCCCTACACACCAAGCAAAATCTTACCAATAAGTGACATCCCTAGCCCTGGGGAGTTCCTAAAAGACAAACATCATCATTTCTCCCCAACACACACACACACACACACACACACACACACACACACCACTCTCGAGTTCATCCCAAGTCCAAGAGTCTTTATTCCTAGAATCTACAACCTGAGCCAGACACAAAAGTCACTGTAATGACCAAAACTTCCCCTGCATCTAAGCTGTGGTGACCCATGGGAGGCCGACACAATTGTCAGCCACAGGGAGCCTACAGCAAGCAGCAAACTGTGCTCAGGAGACCCGGCCTGCAGACTTCTGTGGCATCTTCTGCTTGTGAACCCATAACTCCTTTCTTTTCTGAGGCCTCCCATGCTTCTGATGCTCACAGCCTGGGTTCTCCGAGCCGTTCCTCCAGAAATGGGCAGAACTGAGGCTCTGTATGAAGTTGCTCTTTCGGGGTCACCGAGTCTGACCCCAATTAGCCTGTAAGTGACACTTCTTCACACGGATCAAAGGGGGGTGCATCTTATGTAGAAAAGATATCAAATCCTTGGCGGCTTCAGGATCCCAACCATTTCAGAATTTTATTGTATTGCTAACAACTGTCGTGAGAGAAAGGATGTGTGTACATTGCCAAAGATGGGATGTCGGTTACTGGAGAGTAGCGTAACCCATTCTCTTGAAAATTTTGCTAACTCAGACACTAGTCTTGACCTTCCTCGTCTCCTAGAGGCAGCAATTTCTAAATCCCCAAGGTGTTTAAACAGGAAAATTGAGTAAAGGTAGGAGACAGAATACAGACCTGTAGGGACGGCAGCATCAGCACGCCCAAAGTGCCCACTCGGAAACAAGCCCGAGCCGATGAAATGTGATTTCTCACTGTCCTAGAAACTATATTGCAACAATCCTTAATCGACAATTCTCTTAGTGGCACCTAACACATAAGAGGGCATGCACTTCAAAATGATTTCATGTAGAGAGCAAAAACATACTGGAAATATACTCTTTTAAGGTCAGTCTAAAGCCTATGGAGCAGTATAAAGCAGCTTGAATCTAAGCCTTGATGAATTAAAGATGCATTCTGTAAACCTTAGGGCAACGGGTAAAACTGAATAGGAAGCACAAATGAGTCCATCAAGGAGATAAAATAGATTCCTAGAAAATGCTAAACCCTAAAGCAGAAAAAGTCACTGGAAGAGTAACGAGAAAAAGGACCATGAAGGGAAACAGTGTGTACAGTGTCAGTTCTTAATTTAAACACGAAGATAATTACATTACACATAAATAGTATAAACATGATGGTTAAAAGACAGAGATTAACAGACAAGTTAAAGAAAGGAAACCCAACTCTATGTTCTTTGTAAACCACCAACAATAAAATATAAAAGGCAATGATTTGGGGCTAGAGACATAGCTCAGTGGTTAAGAGTAAAGGCTGCTCTTTCAAAGGACCTGAATTTGAATCCCAGCACCCACACGGCAGTTTACAATCTTCTGTAGCTACAGTTTCAAGGGGTCTGCTTCCCTCTTCTGGCCTCTGAGGGCGCTGGACTCGCATGCATTCACTGTCCCCAGTGTCTAGAAATTCTTGTGATTTTGGCTTAGGGGATGATCTTCTAGATTTGGCACCAACAGTCCACTTATTAGGAGAAATTTTCATCAAAATTTAAAATCTGATTTTATAGGACAACTGAACAAAAATATCTTTCAGACACCGTCTGATGAGAACTCATATCCAGAACATAGAAATTGCCTGAAAAACATCAGTAAGAAAGGAAACAACTAATTTTTAAAAGTGGGCATGCAGCGTTTGAAAAAGTCATTTCATCAAAGGAGATGTACAGATGATCATGAAACCGAGGGACACATCACCTTATCTGTCAGAAGACTGAGAATAAACAAAACCCCAAAGAAGTAAATAAAACTTAAAAAGTAAAAAAAAAAATAATAATAAGTAAAATCCTGAAAAAGGGCCAGAGGGATGGCTTAGCATGTAAGGAGGCTTGCCACCAAGCCAGACAATCTGAGTTTCGCCTCTGGAGTCCACTAGGTGGAAAGGAGAGAACCACTTGTCTGAGCTGCCCTCTGTCCTCCACATACATGCACCCACACATATACACAAACACACTAAGAGAAAAGAGTCTGAAAGTCTCAAAGAAATACAAACTACTGGGCTACTGGAATTGGCAGACAAAAGAAACAGCAATAATATCAAGTGCTGCAAATGATACAAAATAACCCACTTGAGGAAAAACAAAAGGCCAAAGTTACCAAATCACTTGACAACACTCCAAGGCCTTGATACTAACCAGGAGGAACAAACGCATGCCACTCAAAACCTTGTCTGTGAATATTCATAACATTTTCATAATCAATAAAACCTGCAGTCCTTCAAATGGTCTTCATTTGAGAAACAAGAAAACGGAGCAGCATTCAAAGGAATATTACTCAGCATTCAAAAGGAATGCCCACCACTGGGGCAAAGGTGACTATGGAATGCATGATGCTGACTGCACAGCCGCAGATCTGAAAGCCACCCATGGTGTAAGCCCATCATGGTGTTGCTACTAAAATAGGAAAAGTCCAGAGACCAAGAATGGTGTGTCAGGAACTGTGGATGGAGGAGGGAGACGGCACAGGGTTTCTGAAGGAGATTTAAAAGTTGACACATTTGTATGTGTTAGTCCAAACTTACAACTATATATCTTAAAGGGGCAAATTTCATTGTATGCAATTTTCCCTCATTAAACACAACTTTTGGACAAAGAAGATGACTGGGTCCTTGAGGGACGGCTCAGTGTTTAAGAGTACTAGCTACTCTTCCAGATGACCCGGGTTCCATTCCCATCACCCATATGATGACGCATGACCATCTGTAATGCCAGTTCCAGGGGCTCCAATACCTTTTTCTGGCTTTCATGGGTACTGCATACATGGTGCACAGACTTATAGGCAGCAAACACTCACACACAATAAAAATTACAAAAAGATGATATACAACTCATAGAAAATAGAAGTAAGATCTTTTATGCTTGGTTATTTACTTATAAATCTGCATGCAGTTGTGCAATGTGGCTTATGAGTCTGACACAGACACTTCAGAAATCTGGATATCTTCACACACTTTCTCCCATTTTTAAGACTAAAAAACATGTTTTATTTAATTAAAATATAACTCTGTGCCTTCTCTCATTTTAAAATGCCAGCAATCTGCCTAGTTTTTGCGAACATCCTGTGGGCAGCCCATGTGTGCTGAGAGTCGGGCTAGAGGGGAGAACTGAGGCAAGTCAAGGTCTGATGGGGTATCCTCAGTGGGGTTTGGGGGACCTCTGGAAGGCTGAACAGATGGCGATGCTGATGGAAGAGGGTGGATGCGCATCTGAGCGGAGCCCCTGGACCCCACTGAAAGCATGGCCGAGGGCAGAGGAAAGGAACCCTTCTCATCCCCCCCCCAAGATCCCCCTAGGCGCCATAGTGCTGAGGCGCCATAGTGCTGAGGCGCCATAGTGCTGAGGCGCCAAAGAACTGCTTATCTTTACTTCATTCCTTTAGCGGACAGCACTGCTTTTGAAGCTACTTCAGGTCTCTAAAGCCTCCTCTAGTCAAAGGTGCCTGTGCTTCATGCACCACCGGTGAGGTGTGTGATGGCAGTGCCACGGGCACTGCTTGGAGCTCACACCCCCACGGAGGTCTCTGTCCACTGGGCCATATGCACATTGAAGTAACTGCGGACCTTACAACAGGTTCCAGTGAGTTAGCGGATCATGGCTGGATCCAACCTTTGCTGGGGCCCCACACCTGAGCAGAAGCCTTCACAGCCCTCCTGAGGAGCCCTTCAGTCCTTCAGACCCTTCTGCCTGCCATTGAAGGTTGGCAGGTGTAGCCTGTTTCAGCTCAAGTTGGATCTAAATCTCAGAGAACGATTCCTCTGTTTCAGTGCTCTGTCCTATTTATGGAAACTCGCAAGAACAACTGTGTTTTCTGCAATCCCTGGTGAGAGGCGAAGCTTCAGCATCAACAGTCAAAAACACACACTTCGGTGGGTGCTAATATCCGGACAGTTTCCCTGGGTTCCAGAAACCCACATAGAGATCCTTGTATATATATATATATAGTCCTGTTTGGCATGGTTTTTTTTTAAGACAGTGGAAATTTAAACAAGGATGAAAAGGTGTTTGTTTCTGTAAAACATTGTGTGGGGGAGCTGGGAGGTGGCTTATTGGCAGACTCACGCACGTGCACGTGCAACCTGGAGGACCTGAATCCCAGACTCAGAAAACTGCAGCAGAGCGGGGCAGAGGGAGCAGGCTGCAATTCCAGTGCTCAGGCAGTGATGGACAGGTTAGGGGTTCGCTGGCAAGAAGTCTTAGCCTAATGAGAGAGCTCTCTGCAAAGTGAGAGGCCCTGTCTCAAAAAACAAGGTGGAGACTGACTGAACGCAGAAGACACTATGGGTTGGTCGCCTGCCTCTGCACACAGGTGCAAACACACACCCGCCTGTGCACGCATGCCACATCTTACAGAGTAAACATCAGGCTGCTTTAGGGGAACACAGAATGAGCTGCAAGCTTTTGATCAACACTGCAAAGTGAAAACACATCTAGCAGACGATGCTTCCAGGACCAACCTTAGGAGCCCCACCGGGTGAAATCTAGCAAATCCAGGTGCCTAGGGGAGGGGGGGCGCTTTGTATCACATGGGCGGTCTCCACCATGCCAGCCCCACCCCAGCGCCTTCAATCGCCAGTCCAAGGTCTACACCGGCCACTGCAATAACAGCCTCTGCGTGATCCGAAGCGAAATCTAGGTCTCTTTCTCTTTTTCTTTCTAAATGTCCATTAAGCTATTTAGTGATCAGAATCCGCCGGGAGGTGTGTGCTGAGAGCAGCCTGTAGGTTAATAAACACCCCGAGCCCCAGTTTACCCGGGGCTCTGGGGAAACAGGACCCATTGGGAGGAAGCTCAGTGTACATAAAGCATGGTAGGCTTGTCTGGGGGAATGCTCCTGGAATAAGGGGCACCTCCACCCCCCACCTCCACCCCCAGTTTCACATAGCACAGTAAGGACTTTTGTAAAGCAAATTCCACTTTTTAAACACCAATTGACAACTTGTCTGCCCGGATACATTTCCAACACAGCCCTGGAGCACTGGGCTGTAGAAAGGTCTTGACATCCGTGCCTGGCGGGTGAGAGAGGAACCTCAGTCCGGTCCTTGTCAATGGCTAAGGTTGAACCCGCCTCACTGCGGGAGAGCACAGGACACCGTAGAACATACGAGCTTAACCTATAGCACGCTAGAACCTCACCAGGGCGCCCCGACCGCACCCTGGGGTTCCGGGACTCTGAGTGCCTGAAGCCAGTGGCTCTGGATCTTCAGACTCGCCCGCAGACAACCTGACCCACAGAGGGGTAATAATCCGACTTAGCGACCTTAGCAGCAGCGAGAGCCCTGGGAAGTCTGCGTCAGCCCGTTTGCACAAGTCTCCAGAAACCTGCAGAGTCCTAGTTCCCACCGCTCCGGGAAAAGGACCGAAGTGGGAGCCTGTCAGTGGACTCGCTGGGAACCAAAGTCGCCTGATGCTCCCAACGCCACCGCTCGGTATAAATGTGGGGCGGAAAGTCCTGGGTTTCTCAAAGCTGTGAAAGGGGCCGCGGGAAACTGGGGTCCTCCCCGAGCCCCGCTGCTGCACCAGGTCTAGCATGTGTAGCTCCATAGAGAACTCAGGGTGCAGCCCAGACCCAGAGTCCGGCAGCCACGCCCCCCGCTCCCCCCTCCCGCTCCGCTCTCCGGGAGGCAGCAGGGCTTCGGGGTGGGCTGCAGCGGCGGATCCCCAACCGCAGCTCAATGGCTCGCAACTGCGGCCGGAATTCGCTGTCTCGACAACTGGGGGCTCTCGGTGGGACCCGGAGTCCTCATCAACAGCGCTACCCTCTCTACCCGCGACCTGGCTCCCCCTCAGCCCCCGAGGGACCCTGTGATCCCCGATAGCGTTCGCCTTACCTTGACCCAGCAGAGCGGCCAGTACCAGGCTCAGTGCCCTGTACCGCGCCGCCCACCCCGGGGCCGCGCCCTCGAAGCGCATCGTGGTCGCTGTCACGCCACCCATCGCCAGCTCGGGCCCCGCGCCGGCTGCCCCATGCCCGGGGCCGCCCCCGGCAGCGCTCCGGCTCCCGCAGCTGCTCGTGCGCTGGTCCAGACAACTTTTCTCCGGCTGCAGCCGCGGTCCTGCTGATCCCGCCCCCGGGCCCGCCCTCTTCGGGCCCTCCCACGACACCCTCCGGATCCGCCCACCTCCGGCCCCGCCCGCGGCCGGATGGAAGGAGGATGCTAGAGGGGCCAGGAGGCCCGGGGCGCGCTGGCCTTGGGACCAAGACTGGGGGCAGGAACAAGGCGCCTTGGAGATTTAAAATCCTCTTCTCCCACAGCGGACCCCCGGCTTTCAAGCTTCCTGCCTCCACGCAGCGACGTCCTACAGGATGGCTCTGCCCAGGTGCCCGCCACGCGGGATGGCGCTGAACCCTTGAGCTCTGAGTCTTACCACCTCCCATGGTCACCGCGAGGTCTCGCGGTCGTCAGTTCCCCGTCGGTAACTTCAGGTCATCTTCTGCTGAGGTCTGGGGACACCTGGAATTCAATGTCTCTTGCAGCTGTGGAGGAACTATCTAGGTGAACGATTGGACTCAATGGGACGTATACCAGTGGTTCAGTGGGATGTGTACCGATACGTGTGCTCCGTGGAGAAGGCTAGACTCGTTTTTCTGTATCTCACCCAATTATGTATATTCAATTATCCAAGCTTAAAACAAAACAACGTCGTGTCTCCCCCCCCCGCCCCCACGCCAGACACCATGCCCCAAAAGTGTCCTTGTTTCTCCACACACTCCCGAACCTACTCCCCCCACCCCCACGCGATTTCCTGGTGCTCCCTTCTGGTGTCACTAGGTTCCAGCAATGTCCCTGCTTGCTTACTGAGGCTAGGGTTTGTTTCATGGGCTGCTCAGGAGCCTGGGCAGTGTGCTGCGGATAGGACCTGACACCCTCGCGGGGCTGGACGTGAAAGGTTCTGAAGCTGGAAGCCTAGGACTCTTATCTGCCACCAGCTCTCCAAACCTGGGTGTCCCCACCCTGGTCTGAGTCTCAAACTGCACAGGCTGGGGGTCTCTTTCCCACCGAGGGCTAATGGGATTGTACTGGCCAGTCCTTCGGAAAAGCTTTCAAAACAAAACAAACATAACCGTGATTGATGCAGAAGAAACACCAGGGAAAGGCCCGACTTTTCCAACCCCCAGGTCTTGAGACAGCATAAGAAGTCCGAGGGTGCTCGGGTCTTGAAGAGGAGCTCATAGCAGAAAGGCGACCCTGCTCTCACAGACCTGGGTAGCAGTGGCTTTCTATTTAGGTGATGCCGGCAATGGCCCAACCCTCCAACTCAATTCACTACTGTAGACACATCCTTGGGGAACAATAGCAAAGTCACTTGGGCCCCTAGAATCCAAGGCACATTTTCTCATTTTTTTAGAAGCCTGGAAATCTACAGAGAATGAATTTTTTTTTTATTGAAATGTTTGGTCCCCTACCACCAGGGAGAAACTCAGCAGTCCAAGATTTCAGACTGAATGATGGGGTCTGCTCCACCCCCGTCTCCTATTCCAGAATAGGAATAAAGAATAAAGCCCCGAGTGGGACCTCGTCACCTTGTCTACAGCCTGAATCACCAGACAGGCACCTGCTGTCCTCCAGCCCCATGAACCTCCGATGCATCTCCCCTCCTGGTTCTTCCAGAATGAACAGAAAGAGACCAAAGAAAACGGAGTTTCCCTTCTGCAAGCCTCACTTTAAGATTGCCTTTAATCTGCCATGTGACCCTCTAAACATCAACCAAGCACTCACATAGTTTCAATAAATGGGACAGAGGACTGTCGGTCCCTTTATCTCAGCTAGGGAAACCCACAGGTTCCCGGGGCTAACAAAGTTTCCTGTATTTATTTATTTTTTTAAAGCCCCGTATTATTGAACCTCAAAATCATTAATTCTTTAACTGAAATTGCTTCCAGATGCTTGCCTGAGTCTCATAAGCGACACCAGGGACCACTAATCTCCTCAAAGGGTATTGCAAAACTCCCCGTAGGCTGTGGGCACATGGAGACAATTACCATGATTTATAGGAGGGCAGAGTTATTGGCAAGAGAAAGCCCATGGCCTCCACATGTGCCCAGGGCTTCTAACTGAAAGAGGCCGCTTTTTAGATTTATTTTGTTCAAGCTGAAATCTTAAGTGGTTGACATTGCATTAAACGAAGTATAGAACTTGTTGGTGTGGCTTAGAGTGTCTTGCCCTGTCTGCTTCCAAGCAGGGTGTGTGTCTGCGTATTGCTGTTATGTGTTAAATGAGCAAATGCTATTGGTGGTATGACAAGGACAGCTATAGATCGACCTCATAAAGTAGCTGTGGTCAGTTTGCAAGGCAAACGGCATCTTAAGTCTGTTGCTTACTGGTGGACGTAGAAAACAGGGAAGGAAGAAAAATAGGAAATACACGTTAAGCTCATTATGCCAGTGATGCCCAGTATAGACGGATGCATCGAAACAATTCTCGGAATAACACGTGTCATTCAGTCACTTGACATACACTGTTTCTGGTCACCAGCTGGTTTCTAGAGGGTTCTGAGGATGGAGTAGACCAAGGTCCCCTGATGGTTATCCTTGATGGATGGAATTTAGACTCATGTGGAAAGAAGCCTCTGAGGTTGTCTGTGAGGGGGTTTCTAGATTGGTTTACCCGATGAGGACACATCTTGAATATGGGCAGTGACATCCCATGGGGTGGGGTCCTGGATGGAATAAAAAGGAAAAAAATGAACTGAACCCCAGCATTCATCTCTCTCTGTGTCCTGGCTGTGGGTGTCACATGTCCAGCTTCCTCACGCCCCTGCTGCCATGCCTTCCCCGCCATGATGAACTGTGCCCTCAGACAGTGAGACTGTCTCCTGACAGTTTTCTCTCTTGACGTGCTCTTGTCAAGTATTTTGTCACAGAAATGAGAGGTCCTACACTCTGATTTTTTCGTGCATGGCAGAGGGGAGCTCCCGGGAGGTGGATGACTAAGGCTGTCCGTCCATTATGAGCTGTGACTTTCGGTAATGCTTTAGGAGAAAGTACCATTGTGAGGTGGGGACAACTTTCAGGATGACGAATGGAGGTGAATTGGGACATTTTAGGAAAATCCACAGTGCAAACTCCAGGCCCTGGTGGCGCATGACCCCTGGGGGCAACAGAGGATGCTCAGGACTTCTGTGTGCATCTGGGGAGGCCTGGACCACAGTCAGGCAGGGTGGATAAGTGAAGTGATTGATGGACCTGTGAAATTGTGAGAGAGGAGGAGGCATCTTGAGCAGCTGAATCTGGGGTTTTCCTGTCTGTAGTTGGGGAATTCTGGGAATGGGGGGCAGCCTAGGCCACTGGTTAGGAAACTGAGGCCCTTAGAGAAGGTTATATCATTGCTCTGAAAATCAACTTTCCACCAGAGAGTAGGCTCAGGTAGTAAAGGTACTTGTCACCAAGCCCAAGGACCTTAGTTCAGCCCCCAGGATGTTCATGGCAGAAGGAGAGAAGCGACTCCCACAGGCCAGGTGTCCTCTGACCTCCATACACGCACCACATGGTGCACCTCAACCTTTGCATGTAGATAAATATAAAATCAACTCTCTAAACACAAATTTTGATGCCCCCAGGCTGAGAGTTACAAGACCACACTTAGTGTGATCTGACAATATGTTTCCATGTGGCAAACCCCAGATTAAGGAGGAGGGAGCAGGGGCTGGAACATAAATCCAGGACCCCCTCCTTCCCTCCCTGAGTGAGAGAAAGCATCCCACCTTGGACCATCCAGTAAGGACATAACTATTTAGGGACTGACTTCTGGGCATTTTCTTTCCACTCTGGCTCGTTTTTCTGATGTTTGGTTAATATTCCATCCTGTGTTAGCTCCGACCTGCTCAACTCTGTGCTCGCAGCTCTATAAGGCGCATCTGTGCAGAGAGGGGCACTCTTCTCGTGAGGAATCACCATGGAGCTATATAGATTATATCCCTGTCTAACCGATGAGGAATCTGAGATGGAAACATTAGCTCATTTAGTCAGCTATGGTGATGACAATTCTCCAAGCACCCTATGACCCTGTCGTCCTTTATTGTCTTCGGTTCACAGATAGGGAAACTGATGTCGAAATGGGTGACGCAGCTCTTTAAGACTTCCCAGCTTGGAAAAGGTTAGGGGTAGTTAACCTGGAGTAGCCTACTCGCTCACAATTGCTCACTGGGGTGATTTGTGTCCAAGCTTGTGCCCATGTGTGTCTGCTTCTGACACCAGGTATCTGAGTGATGTTTACCGGGTCTTACTCGTGATGATGGGGTCTTTGTGTGATTTTTTTTCACTCATTAGACAGTTCTATTTCAAACATTGAAGAATGATTGTTCTATGACAATGTTGCTGACAGTCTCCCGGTCATTCATCCTAACATAGACTCTGTATAGCTGAATATCCCTTGATGGGAACATGGCCCAGTTTCCTCAGTGAGGTGTGAGACGCGTGTACAGCTCACCTGTGAGAACATCAGGACTGATGCTCAGATTCTTCCGTCCACCTCACACCCTATGTCCCCTATGATACCTGTTGGATACACTTCTTCTCGTGCCTTGTTCAATAAGACCTACAGAACGAAATCTCTGCTGCTCGCTCCTCTGTCGTGGTTCAAGAGCAGCAGACGTTCACTTACTATAGGAAATGGGTCAGTACACTTCAGATTAGGTCACAAATGAAATTAGCTCTGATGCATTTCTGTAAGTACATTTTCTACATCATCATCACCATCAGCATCATCGGCATCCTCACCCTCAGCATCGCCATCCCCACCAGCATCACCCTTTCCCATACGGAAGTGTTTGGCAGTGTTAGCTCACTCTCACGACCATCCCAGGGTGTTACTGTGGTTATTAAGTTCATTTATAGACCATTTCTGATGGCAGATGGAGAATGGAAGGATTTTGTCCAGTGTCGTGAAGCTAAAATTGTCAGAACTGGGATTCTAAACCAAGATCTCTGGGTACAGGAATCCCTCACCGACTAAACCATTCTCAGCCATTGCTGTTCACATCCCACTGGGGCCTTGTTAAAATGTTGATTCTTGACTGTGGATCTGGAGGTCTGGCGGTCCCTGACCCTGCATTTCTCAAAAGCCTCCAGGTGGCGTGGAGTGGTAGGACAGTGGGTCCTTCTTTGAGTAAGAATTTCTCTACCCTGCTCTTTACCTGCAAAGCTGCCTTCTCACCATCCCAACCACAAGTATCTGGACGTTTCATCCAAATTAACTCTCTATTATTTTTTAATAAGCAACCACGGTGAGCAAACTGATCTGTGATATCATCTCAGAAACACGAGACTGCACTGCTTTGGATGAAGTAAGCTAACAGTTGCTCACTGCACAGTGAGTCCAGGGTTTGGACAGGGCTAACAGAGGCCAACTCAGGTCAAGGCACCAGCTACTCCATCACCTGTTTCCTGAGGGACCCCAGTGAACACAGTCCCCTGCTAACCACTGAGGAACCTAAAACATGGGATGAGAGACAGCTGTCTGGTGTTGGAAGCCACCAGAATTTGAGGTTTATGTGTTACCACACTATAGTGTAATCCATTACCATCAATACATCAGCCATTGATGTGCGTTGAGTGACATTTACTCAACTGTAACCCTGGCCTTTGTGGTCATGGAATTCTGGGGGCAGCGTTGACTCTCTGGTCATCTTTTAATTCTTATGTAGCTGTTGAGTGATGGTTATGAGCAAGGTCCCTTGCCTGTAGGGAACCCACTGGGAGAGCAAGCCACATACAAACTAGTCTGAATTCATACAGTGAGAAATTCCAGCAAGGAGAGAAGAGGTTTCCAATTTGACTCAAGTATAGTAACTTATGGTTGGTGTCTACAGAGGTAGGGAGAGTGACCAACCTCCATGAACATATGGGTGGCACTAACTGACCCCAATGGGCTATCAAACATGAGACATGGATTTGGGAGGAAGATGTGTTGGGGAGGAGGGAGGAAGGGAGGCAGGAAGAGAGGTGGTTATGACTTTCGGACCTGCGAGATGCAGTCCATGTTATAACCCAGCCAAAGGCCACACTAACCCTTCAGGCTTCCGTATTAAGACCTCCTGTTCACCATGACACCGATTTTGCTCTGTTGTCTGATGTCCTTGCTTTTGCTTTGTTAACGGGACACTCATAATTCATAAAGACCTACATTTTGAATATTTATTGGGGGAAAAACTCAGTTCAAACTTTGCCACCACTATGACATCACACGGCACAATTATAATGTCAGTTCCCCTCCCGGCAGGCAGTGGGAGCAACTGGGTTATTATGTCGCTTGTCAACTGTAGATTTATAAAGAACACCGATAACTGTGGCCTAGGGCAAGCCAGTTTCAACCACCCTTCTTGGACTCACAGAGCCCGCAAGCTTTAGTTAGAGCTTCTATATCGCTCTTAATGTCCCACAAGACTCTGGTAGCCTGTTTAAAAGATTGAGTTCCGAAGGAACCCCACTAAAGTCGTGCTGTTTTGACAGCTGGAACAAGGCAATACAATTGCCCTTAATTTGAGTGAGGAATAGTTCAGATCCAAACCCAGCCAGTCTGCAGCCAGTTACAGGGTCAACAGTGCCCCCTAGTGGTGGTGACTGACTGCGGCTGTCACAGGCCGCGTGGAGATTCGGGACACATTCAGGAAAAGTTCAGAATTCTGAATTTGGGCAGAGAGGGGTCTCCCAGTTCAACTGTGCTTCACACTTTGTCCCCAAGAGGCAATTCTAAACGTCACTGGCCCTTTATGTCTGACTCATAATAATAGTTGGATATGCCTTGGGGAGGCCCGTCCCTAAAATGATTTAGTAATCCCATAAACTTGATGATTGAGAGTAAAGAGAGATACTGAGGATATGGAGACCAAGGTTCAGGCTAGCTGGACCAGAAGCAAAGCTAGAGAGACGAGGGAGCAGGATTTGGTTCCTTGCTTGCCGGTTCACAATTAAAGCCGGGACCAGAGATTGTTTCTGTGGCCATTCTAGTTACTGATGGGCTCCAGCGCTAGGGTGCCGGGCCAAGTTCTGCCTGAAGGAAATAAAATATGCATCTAGGTTGGACCTTGAATGCAGAGGGAGAAATGGAGAAGAAAGCACCAGAAGGGGGCAGCGCAGGATAAGTAAAGTCCACTGACCGGCTTCCTGGAAGAGTGGGGGATGGGGATGCTCTGGAGGAGCAGAGCCTGGAAGAGCAAGGGGGAGAACGACGAAGAGAGCTGAGGGGGGAGGGGAATGTGCAGACTCCGGTGAGCACAAGCCAGCATCATCCAGGACCCAGCTCCAATCAGCAAACCCCAGTGAACACTGCACTGAAATATAAAGCAGACAGAGGCCGCAGAACGGAGCTGGCACACAGAAGCGGGAAGAGCACCGAGGGAACTGGCCTCTAGCTATTGCTCCCTTTCTCCCAGAAATCAGCGGCTGCCTGTTCCAGAAAGGGAGAATGACAGAAGGTTTTTGGTTTTTCGAGACAGGGTTTCTCTGTATAGTTTTGGAACCTGTCCCAAAACTCACTCTGTAGACCAGGCTGGCCTTGAACTCACAGAGATCCGTCTGTCTCCACCTCGCAAGTGCTGGGATAAAAGGCCTGCACCACCCTTCAAGACTTAAAGAGACAGGGACGGAGTTAGCCTTGTTGAAAGTCTCCGAAACATAAGGAAGAATTTGAACAAAGAAACAGCAGCTGGGAAGGTGTCTGAATTCCTGGATAGACTTTTCACAAATTTTTGAATGACTCGCGATCCTACGTGTGTGGGAAGACCCCCAAGACACATAGCTATGGACACAAAGACTGGGTTGATGATACCCAAACCACATGAGACGCTTTATTATTCGAAAGAATTGCACTAAAACGTGAAAGTAATGAATACAATTCCGATGCAGATGAAAATATTGACTTTCTGGAACGGCCGTGTTAATATCAGATAACATAGATTTTAAACAAAGAATGTGTAATCAGGTACAAAGGCTAGTCAAGGGGCTGGAGTGATGGCTTGTGGTTAAGAGCACTTGTTGCTCTACAGAGTATTCAGGTTCGATTCCCAGCACCCACGTGGTAGCTCACAGACATTTGCAACTTCAGTTCTGGGGGATCCAACCTCTTCTTCTGGCCTTTACAAGTACTGCACGAATGAGGTGCACAGACACTCACACATATAAAATAAAAAAATTAAAAGACACATCTAATTGTATAATGTCAAAAGAATCAGTTAAAGAAGATTACGTATTATCACAAATATATATGAACTCAGTAACAAAGGCTCAAACCATATCAAATAAAAAAGGAACAGAATTAAGTAGAGTTGGGAACATATGCAAAAATTTCTGCTGGAGAATTCAAGCACTCCCCACCAGTAATGTAGAATAGTTTTCTTCTATCTATCTATATCTATCTATCTATCTATCTATCTATCTATCTATCTATCTATCTATCTATCTATCATCTATCTATTATCATATACTTTTTATATATCAAAATATCTATCATTATCAACCGCTTTTCTATTTATCTATCTATCTATCTATCTATCTATCTATCTATCAATCAATCAATCAATCAATCGGTCATCTCTTTTCCCTCCATCTATCCACACATCAATACCTATCATATATTTCGCTGTCATCCCTGTGTCTACTACTGTGTGAGCAGACACAATGCTCTGCACACATTATCAAGTCCCTTCACCCAGCTGATGATCAGAGACCAGAGAACACTACACCAGAACCCAGGAACACGAGTTGTTTGTAAGCATACACGACAATTTCTTAATATTGACTATTCAGTAAATGCACATTCATGGATCTAAAAGGCCCCCCATGGTCTAGGATGTGCTACCTGCACCCCCAGAAAGAAATTTATAACATTATCTTGCTAAACCCAGACATTTGGAAACCCATCAATCTCTACCTAACTTATGAACCAAAAATGACAAGGGAACTTAGAAAAGATTTTAAATTGAATGACGAAGAATCTATACAACACCTGTAAAACCTGTCATTCCTAAAACCTGCTAAGAAAGAACTTACAGGTTTTAATATTTATAGCAGAAAGGAATGACCTAAAATCCACGAGATAGAGCTCACTTTGAGAAAAGCGTAGGGCATTTAAAGCAAATGGAGGGAAGAATAAAGAAGGATGGGGGAATCAGTAAACAACAACAACAACAACAGAAAGTCAGCAAAGCTTAACAACAAAAACAAAAGGAAACAGCCAAACCCATAGACCCTGTGGAGAAGCACCGTGAGCTAATCCAGACTGTGAATCCCTGAGTTTAATTCCTGGGGTTCAGCCAAGGTGTTTCTTTTCTTTAAAACAAAATTAATGCTTTTATTTGCTGTAGGTGAAAGAGAGAGAGAGAGCGCGAGCGAGAGAGAGAGAGAGAGAGAGAGAGAGAGAGAGATAGCACATCCAGGGAGGCCAGAGGACAACTTGCAGAAGTGAAGTGTGCTCTCTTTCTTTACCATGTGGGTTCCGAGATTTGAACTCAAGTCACTAGGCTTGGAGGCAAGTTTGTTACCCAAGAAGCCATCTCCTCGAACCCCTAGGATTCAATTTTTTCGTGGTTCAAGGATTAGAGTGGTGGGCTTCCCTGAGACCACATTTTATGGCAAGAATCCTGATAGAGCTGAGAGGAGGAGAGAGTTAAAGTGTTCTGGCCCTTTAAAAAAACAATAGAGCTTACCTAGGGCACAGGTTCATTGTCCTGGCCCATTGTACAGGCAAAAGAACTGAGGTTAGGAGGCAGGCAGCCTGTTGCCTCAGAGCACACAGCTGCATGCTGGCTCAGCAGGCCTTGGTTCCTTCTGCTGCCTAATGAATGCTGAGAGGGGAGGGGAGGCATCCTTTCCAGAGGTCCTCTTGGGAGAAAGTTTGATATAGCCAATGGGTCTCAAATTCTACCCCATCTGCACTGTTTTTCCACTGTGATAGAGAGATGACCCAGCAGAGCCCTAGATGTCCGTCTAGGTGCTTCCTGATTGCCAAGTCAACAGGGTCAGCCTGTGCCACAAACCAACCATCAGGACTGCAGGCACCAGCCAGCTAGCTCAGCTCTGCAGGGCTCCGGGTTTCCGGTCTCAGTTTCTTAGCTGCTCTAGGTCTCATCAGGTCACCGCCCGTCTGTCAGACAGACACCACTGCTGCTATGTTGGCAGCGGTGTAACCCGGTGAACGGCGTTCTCTAGGTTACCCTTGGCGGTGGACTCTACAATTCGGTTCCCCCGTGATTACAGGTGGGCTTTGTGTAATCAGGAGTGTGAACCCAGCTACTCTGCTTATCAGCTGAGTGCAGGGAAATCAGAGGTGTGAATCCAGCTCCTGAGCGAATCAGATCAGCTGAATCTATTTATGACGGGTACCAAGTTCACTAGTAAGACTCAATGGACAGCATTCTGAGTGAGGAGACCTGTTTCACCCCAGCGACTCCTTCAAGCGGGGTTGGCTCTGGGATTGTGTTATAGACACAGCCTCCTTTCCCCACCGGGAAGAGAGAACGCTAACACCTGCCCGGTGCCTGTGATTCCTTTCTTCCAACCAGTACTGAGAAGAGGCAAAGCATAGAAGGCAGTCGAGCCCCGCGGCGGGCTCTGTCTCAAGGCAAAAGCTCCCCACTCCCTTACACAAACCAAAGCAGAGTGGAAAAGTCCTTGCTCCCACGGAAAGGGACGTTCTGATTGGCTCAATGTGCTGAGGCTACTTCATGAAATAAAAATCTGATCAAGGACCGTTTTGCTCAGATGGCCGCTATCCCGAGGAAATCACATTACCTGTCTGACCTCGTTAGGCGTCCTGCTGGCAAATGCAGAGAGCAAGATGCTGCAATTTGCTGAGTGAGTTGGCCTTTTGAATTCAGATGTGCCGAGCAAAGGAAAAAAAAAAAAGCTAAGTCGAGTGTGGGTGGGCGGAGCTATCTGCTGAGGCCAGAATCCTAGGGAGCTCCGGTCTCCCCTTCCTTCCCAGGAGGAAGAGAGAGAGCCCCTGTCAGGAGGATGGTCAGAGAGGCAGAGCCTTCACTTAAACTCTGCTTAAGAATGCATGTGACCGTGCTGACTTCAACAGTCACTCTGGGCCTCCTGTGACCTGACAGAAATAACACGCATAGGAAGAGGTTATTGTGCTTTCAGAGGACTGAGCCCATGTTGAATTGGCTCCAGTTCCTGGGGACAAGGGGTGCAGAACATGGTGGTGATGGAAGCCTGTGACCGAGGAGGCTGTTCATTGATAAGCTAAGGCAAAACACCTCCACAGCACCATAAGGCGACCCCCAAGATCTTATCATGATTTAGGTATTCTCAAGATACAGATACCTGCTCATGTTTGTATGATATTCCTTGATAAATAGAAGCTTCCAGATGTAATTAAGCTTGCTAATCAGTGGATTTCATGCTACCCCTAAAAGTGGTCTATCGTGACCGTGAGCCCTTGGAGAGCAGAGCGCTTCCCTGTGGCTGTCTGCAGAAGAGAAGTGTAGATTTAATTTAATTTATTTACTTTTAATATTGCATGCTGATTGTTTGAAAATCAAATTTAATAGAAACTGTTACTAGCTTCTCCCCGAGCCTCTAGAGCTCGCCCTCTGTCTACAAACAATCAATGGATCCAGAGTCTGTGAGGACAGCTGGGGAGAGCCCATCAGCCTCTTTCCTCAGGGCTCCTCCTTCTTCTCATGGTCAAGCCTCTGCCTGTGGCCTTGAATGACAGTGAAGCCACTGCTGTCTCTCACCCCACTGAATGAACCTTAGTGGGAACCAAAGGGAGCCTGTCCCCCTTCCCAGCCCCCATCCAGCATCAGCTGAACACATGACCTGTGTTGGCCCAAAGCTCCTGGCCCTGAGACTGGGAATATTTTTTTTTAATTGAGATGTAATTTGCAAGCCCTTTAAAAGTGACTAATTATTCTGGTTCTGAATTCACTGTCAGTGCTGTGTGTGAACATCACCATGATCCCAGCTCAGGGCCCTGATACACTCCCAGAGGAGGTCCCACTGGCAGCCAGGCTCTCCTGGCTGTGGTTAATTCACGACCTCTCAGGCTCTGCCATCCCCACCGCTGCCCCCTCCCCATCATGGCCCAGTCAAGAAAGTGTTTGCCTTGTAAGCCTGAAGATCTGAGTTCAATCCCCAGGAGTCACATTAAAACAAAAAGCCAGGGTACAGTCCTGAAGCCCCAGCCTTGAAGAGGCAGAGACAGTTGGGTCCACAGGTTTGTTGACCACCCACCTTATCTACTTAAACACTTCCCGGTCAGTGAGAGAACCCGTTTCGTTAAAAAAAGGAAGAAAAAAAAGGTGCTTGGTGCCATGGAGAATGATGTCTGGGGTTATTTGTGCTCCATATGCCTGTACATACATGTGTACACACACACACACACACACACACACACACACACACGAGAACACACACGCACGAGAACACACACGCACTTGAACATACACACACTTGAACATACACACACGTGAGTGTTATGCCCAAATCCATGAAGTCCCCCAAAAGCCAACAAGGAGACCGAGTCCCGTATGTAAAAACAAAGAACCATATTTTACGCAAGTTTGCAAACTGGGTCTCTCCACATGTCCAACGTATTGGAATAAATGGAGAGCCCCAAGCTCAGTTAGAGTTGGGTTTTTATAGTAGTAAAGGTGGGGGTGAGGGTTTTCTGAGGTTCAGGGTCCTTGATTGGCTGACATTTGTCTGGGGTGTCCTGGTGAGTGGGTGCTGACAGGTGAACTTATCTACAGCAGTTGGAATGTTAGGCATTTCCTTTGGATGGTCTGTTCTTGGGTGGTGCTCAGGTAATCTTAGTTTATGGTCCTTAATGCAACCAGGTATTGTTTCAGAGTAAATTACTGAGACTCAGGCCTCTATTAAACTTACTGATGGCTGAGTCCTACACTGGCAGGTGATAATGGTTGGAAGTAAAGAACTTCCTTTGGGTGATCTGTTCATATTTAGCTTATCACGGCCAGACCCTACAGCGAACACATATCCACCCCCACACACAAAGGATCAGACACCTCACTGTCGATGTGTCTAGCATTTATTCTTATGTTTCTAGACTCTCTTTTAAAATTGTTTTTCCAGACCAGGTTTCTCTGTGTAGCCCCAGTGTTATGGTTTTCATCTCTTTAAGAGACAAGCCACGCCCAGTCCCAGCGACTCCTGCCCTCCTTCCGCCATGTTAGATTCTGTCTGTCCCTTCTTGGCGCATGCGCCTGTCTCTCCACTTCCCCCTTTATCTCTTTCTCCTCTTTTCTCTCTCTGTCTCCTCCGTCTTCCTCCCCCCTTTATAACCTCCTGAATAAATATTCAACCTCACTCTACATGTTGTGTCTATTCATATCTCTGTCTCCTGCCCGCCCGCCATTTGTCTCCCTGCCAGGGACCAGCCACTGCTCGGGAACCGGCAGCCGACTCTGTCTGGGACTGGTTTCTTCCAGAGCCCGCTGCCTGCCGCCACATAGCCCACTGGGGATCTTGCAGGGACCCACAGCCGTCTCTGCCTGGGACTGGCTGCTCCTAGAGCTCGCTGCCTGCCTACTGCCGCCGGGGACCTCCCAGCATTTTTAAAACCCAGCTTTTTAGACCAGTCTGGCCTCGAACTTAAAGATCTCCCTGCCTCTGCCTCCTGAGTGCTTGGATTAAAGGCTTGAGACAACACGCCTAGCCTTGTGTTTCTAGACTCTTTTCCACGCTTTAGCAGCCCCCAGAGCATCCTTCTTTCTAAAAGTTGAATAATATTGTACCCCCAAGCCTGAGAACATAGTATTTTTTTCACTTGTTGATGCATGGTGCATTGTTTGCACAGCTGGGCTGCTGTGAGTAACTTTGATTCCTGAGCGAGTGACCCTAGGGAAGGAGTCAGTCCATGGCCATTTCTCAGCGCAGTGGTGATGATGGCAGAGGGGGCTGGATAGTGTGTGTGGTGTGAACATAGACAGAATCTTCCTAGTGTCTTATTTTGTCACCTTGGGGAGCATCCTTGGTTCCTGTTATTCTCATTCTCTGTCTCCCAGCTTCAGGTTATGAGACGGAGCCCCACCCCCATAAGCACATCGGTTACACCTGGCGGAGGTCCTGTGCCACTCCTGGTGAGTCCTCAATGAGTAAGGTAAATTTTATGTGAACATCCTTTTCTGTCTGTGCTCACAATGGCACCCTGAGGACTTTTCTCTGATTCCAGTCAATTTCAAACCAGAAATAAGAGCTTAAAGAAGATGTAGGCTGAGGTAGCAGACAGAAAATCCCAGATGTCCGCTGCAGGAATGGCTTTGGAATCCTAAGGATGGGGAAAGATCAGAAAGGAAAGAGGAAGGGCTGGGCAAGGCTCCCAGGAGCACGGAGAACCAGTCCTTCATCCAGCCACAGACCAGAGAAGATCCAAAGTCTCTCTGTTTGTTCACAACCCTGTGAGCAGGAGCGGGGCTCACCGAGGATGGGCAGGATTGACAGGGGTGGGGTTCTGACTCAGAGCTGTGTAATTCTTGTGCTTTATTTATAGACTGGAAAGAGGATCCCTCATCTGACTTGGGAACTTCAAAAGAAACAATGTTGAGACAGGTCCCAGCTGGTCAGTTTTCCTCATCTCTTCTTTCACACCTGACTTACTGGAACCCAAGCCTTCACACATATCTGTGCCCACTCTGTGCATTCAACTCCCCATAGCCAAACAGGGTTCATTTCCCTATAGCTGATCAGGCTGACTCAGTGGTTGGCAGACAATGAAACCTGCAGCCCATTATCCCTCTCCAGGGGTCCTTCCTCTGACACCCCACCCCTTATCAATTACTCCTGTTCATCTTCATGCCAGCATTTCCCACTTTCTGAAATCCTCGTCTATTATTTAGGGTCTGTCTCTCCCAGAAGTGGGGTGTAAGAGACCTCTCAGCAGAGACCTCCTCTGTCCCCGGCATCCCAGTCAGTATGTGGCATGCAGCTGGTGCACAACTCACAGAGATGGATGAAGGAGTAGAAGGAAGCTGGGCCTATTCTAGCTGGAAGGAGGAATGGTGTCAATGAATGCTGGCTTCTGGGGTGGCATGGTACTACAGTCTTGAACTTAGTGTATTGTAGTCACCAACACAAACCCTCACAGGACACCCTTCTCGGCAGACCTATAGGCAGTTACTAGTTACTGGGGTGGTTCCTTAGTGATGTTGGTGGTGGGATGGTGGCCATGCTCCTGTAAGTCCCTCCCTCATTTTCCTGTAAGCAACTTTAATGGAACCATTGGGTCACCAGACAGCACACACATACACACACATCATACACATGCATAAAATACACATATATACACATTATGCACATACAAACACATGATACACACACAAAAACAAACACATTATCATATACACATCCATCCATTATAAACACATATCATACTACACGTACACATGCACACGATACACACACAAACACATGATAACACACAGAAACAAATATACATACAACCACACATCATACATACACAAATACACACACATCCACATACATCATGCACTGCACATATACACAAATACACACACTAAACAAATATACACATTATCGTACCCACAGAGACATACATCATACACACATCATATCAAATACTCACACACACACACAGACATGACAGTATAAAGGGGGCATGTCAGGTAAGAAGGAGAGGGTCTGGGGAGTTTTGGGGACAAGAGGATATCAGGGAACATGTTAAAAATGTTACACACATGTATGTAAAGGCCATAGTGAAATCTATATTATGTAATCATGTTTAATTCTTATAATTCCTTGTTTAAACTGGGGCTCAGGTCAGGACACAGAACCCCAAAACATGACTGTGTGAGACCAGACTACCCCTTTCCAAATGTTTCTTTGGCCTGTTCTGAGGTAACCATTTTAGAAAGCTCAAGACAAAGTGTGACGCGTTGGCTGGAAGCAGCTAACACCTTGAAGGGCATCTACCTGGTCTGCACCAGTGAAAGGGGCTGAGAATTCCACCACCCAGAGGCTTCTATCCACCAAAGGAGCCAGTTCCTACACAGCATGCCCTTCTGCCCTGACTCGTCACCATGCAGCCTTTACTCCTTGCTCAGCTCAGGACCTGAGCCTCCTCTGAGTTTCTTGTGTGACTCTTCCCTCAGGACTGAAAGTTCCATCAAGGCCCAGGAAGTGAACAAGAGGACTCAGCAAGCTCCATCAACCCCAAGCCTCTCTTCTCCACACGGTTATCAAGCAGTAGGTGTTTGCTGAGGGAGAGAAGGCTTTCCTTGGAGTTGTCTGCATTTGTGCCTGGAGCCCGGCATGCGGCTTGTTGGAGTTATCTTCCAGACTGTGGTGGCCTTCCCCACATGGAGCTGTCCTTAAGTCCCTCATGTTCCTATAAGTAACCCCACTAATACCAACATTTAGCGGATGCTGTCCTATGTGTGTCTTTGACCACACTAAACGCTGTCGACCTGAGGATTGCCACTCCAGCATGCCGAGACACTCCCTGGGCAGACAAGGCTCCATCACGCACACACTTCCGCCAGCTGTGTTGTAAAACTCATCCAAATACATCCCATGTGTGTCCCTCCAACATTCCCGGAACCCTGGGTACCCCGTGATACTCAGGGCTTCGTTACTTGAAATGGAGGTCCGAGACCTGGTGTTTATCATCTTCAGCTCAAGAAGTCAAATGCAGTACTGGAAACGCAGCCTCTTGGCGCCTATGACAATTCTAGTTTCATGGCTGCAAGATTCTCCCCTAGTGGAATGAACGCAGGCAGTGAATATTTAAGCAGCTCTGGGAGCGAGTTTGCATTTGAGGAAATTCCACTTAGAATCTGTGGAGCCAAGGGCAACTGTGTCTGGGAGATATGGCGGGGGCAAGCAGGGGCAAGTGCAAGCCAGCGAGGAACCATGGCATCTCCTCACCCTGGGATGGGCTTTGGGGTCCTACAAAAACAGCAGAATGCTGTGGGGGCGTTGAGCACGATCTGTTGTTCCTTCTCTGTGTGGAAAGTCGAGGATGCTTCATGGCTCAGTTGCTGTGACTGTCTTTTAAACAAACAGCCACAAAACCTTGTGCTTAAATGAACGTGAATCTGTGGGCAAATGCTGTGTTAATTTTTTCATCACTGTGATGGACCACCCACAAATTGACACAGGCAACTTCAGGGAGGATTTGTGACCCTCCCCCACCTTGTCCATGGGCTCTGACTCTATCTGGAATGGGCCCTTTACAGGGGCAATTACAGCTACAGGAGGTCCTAATGACTTGTGTTTATAATAAGGAAGGGTGAGCCCATGTGTGTCTGAAGAGGGGGCGCCTAGGAGGGCAGCATTCTTGGGAGAACCAATCCTGCTAACAATGGAAACCTGACTTGTGGGCTCTAGAACCATAGAAAATTGTTCTCTGATGTTCAAACCTCTGTATTTGGTGTTTTATCATGGCAATCTCAGTAGCTTAATACAAGTATCTTCATTGAGAAGGCTGGACCTAAGGCTGGGAGTAGAGGTGCATGCCTTTAATTATAGCACTCAGGAGGTAGAATCAGGTGGATCTCGTCGAGTTTGAGACCAGCCTGGTTTACATAGCAAGTTCAAGACCAACCAGGGTTACATAGTGAGACCCTTTCAAAAAAAAAAATCAAAAAAAAAACCAAAACAAAATAAAACAAAGGAAGGTTGATTCTGAGACCTCCCATTGGCCCCAATTGGCAGGAAGTTGCTTTCCGAGTTCACATTCTGGCCTGTCTCAGTTCTGAGGAGGTGATGCCCTGTGTAGTCTTTAAGGGTTGATGTCCATGTCCATTATGACTTCATGAGGGAGACAAAGAGGAGGGAGAACATTCTTGATGCTCTGATACTCCAGGGAAACATGTGAGGACAGAGAGCCACTTCCGATGAGAACAGTTGGATGTGTAGTAGCGGGGAGAGGTAACTGAGTCCATCTCCATCCCTGCACTGTCAGGGGGTCTGAGGCTGAAGGATGAGATGGAGCTGTTCCGATCCTTGTGGATGGTGACTCGGCTGTAATAGGTGCTTTTCATGGGGTCTCCACATAACAGCAGTTGGTCCTCCCTCCCTCTCTCCCTCTCTTCCCTCTCCCTCCCTCTCTTCCTCCCTCCCTCCCTCTTTCCATATCCACTTATTTTTAAAAATCTTTCATTCAAATTTTTTTCATTTTACTTATCTACCACAGTTCCCCCTCCCTTCCCTCCTTCTTCTGCTCTCCCCACCTTCCCTCTAACCCCTCTCCATCTACTCGGAAAGGGTAAAGCCTCCCACAGGGAGTCAACAAAGTCTGGCCTATCAAGTTGAGGTAGGACCAAGGCCCTCGATAGGGAATGGTTTCCAAAAGACCAGCTCATGCACTTGAGATAAATCCTGCCACTTCTTAAGAGTCTCTGGCTTTGTCTTCATTCGTGGTCTAAGATTCTCCAATCCCAGGAATGCAGATTTGAAAGTCAACCTCAGTTTTGAGCCCCGCCTCTCCCGCAACTCTCAGAGACTGATGGGAAAAATCTAAAAATGTTTAGATTCTATGATCATCAACTTCGTTACTGCCCTGCATTGTTCACTGCTGTGCCCAGGCCTGCTGGAAGCAGGAGGCTGCCACTGCTCAAGCATATGTCTGTAAATCAGGTGTAAGATTTTCTAGAGGGTGGAGCCTTTGGGGGGATGGGCAGAAGCAGAGAGGGCACAAGGGAATGGAGCAAATGTCCCTCAGGTGTCCATCGCAAGGTCTCCAGCATGCTCTGCTTGCTGAAGAGGAGGATGGATAGTCGGGGTGCTCACTCTAACTCAGCATTTCATTTCCCCGCGACATCTATTCTTGGAGCAGGATCAATACTCCTTCATCAGCAGACAATGCTGAGCATCGTGACTCTTCACTGCCAGCACCTCCAGAGTTTCCAATAGCTGGTGCATAACTAATGGGCGTCATCTAAGACACGGGAGGAAGGTGTCACGAGAAGCCAGCCCTGACATCCGAGGCCAAGTGAAAAGTCAATTAGAAGAATCAGGAAACATTTTCTTCATGATTAGCCAGCTCGAGGAGGAACTGAATTCTGCCAGCAGTGTGGTGACGGTAGCCAGGTGTGATATGGGAGGGAGACCTGTCCATCAAGGGGAAGGAAGCAGGTGCCTTTGAATCCATTTGTATACTCTGGCTCTCTCACCCCAAACCTCACGCCAATCACCAGGGAAGTCATAGGAGAATTTTTTTTTCTCTCACTCTCTCCAATTCTTGGCTCCAGGCAGGACTTTTTTTTTTTTTGAATGAATATGCAATTGTCACATTCTCATCCTTATTGTTACGCAAGGTGTCCTGATAAGTTTTGACTGGCAAATGTGACACAGTCTAGAGCCATCTGAGAGGAGAAGCCTCAGTGGAGGACCTGACTGGATCAGACTGGCCTCTGAATATGTCCGCATGGGGATTGTCTTGGTTTTTAATTGGTATAGGAGGGCCCGGTCCACTGTGAGTGGAGCCATTCCATGGACAAGGGTCCTGGGCTATATGGGAAAGGTAGCTGAGTATGAGCTCACATGAAGCATTAAGCAGCATCCTCCATGGTTCCTTTCTTACTTCTCTAGCTGTAAGTTCCTCAGTTGGGGGTGATGTTGTGTGGAAGGGCAAGTGAGCCTGCTGCAGGCGCCTGCCTTGAACTCCTTTCTGCCTTGGCTCCTCTCAGTGATGGACTGTGGCCTGAAGTTGTAAGCCAAAATAAACCGTTCTTTCTCTAAATCTCTTTTGGTCAGGTCTTCTTTGTTTGTTTGTTTGTTCTCGCAGCAACATGAAACTAGAAGACAAGACAAACCACTTGCCTTGGGTTTGGTTTGAGTCTAGGGTGTTCCTACAGGTTTAGTATTTGATAGCTGGGTTCCCAGATGGCTGTGCTATTTTGGATATTTCTGGAAACATTGGGAAGTGAAGCTTTGCTAGAAGAAATTAGGCCGTGAGGGACAGGTTCTTAAAAGTCTGTTTTCCCTGATCAAGTCCTGTCATTCTCTCCCTGCTTCCTGGCACTCATGGTCTGAACAGTCTCCACCATGTTTCCCGATGATGCATTGAGCTGCCTGCCTTGCCTTCCTCACTGTGATGGATGGACACCCTTTGATGCCAGCAACTGCAACTAATCTCTCCCCTCCTCTAAGCTGTGCCTCCTAGGTGTTAGGATCACAATGATGCAAAACTGGCCATGGTACCCAGGATACTCCATGCTGCCAGGCTCTGTCTGACATGTGGTTCCCATGTCATCACCATGTTAAGACTTGGTTTTATCGTGAGCACACACATCGTCCTCTGAGCCAACAACATTAAAACGCAAAGTCAGATGGCCTCAAAGATGCGTTCCCAGCCCATCTATGAGTCCTCCATATGATGTTATTTATATTTAGAATACCTGTATTTCACAATCTGCTTCAAACACCAAACACAGGTCTCCTCCCTTAGGTCCCAGTGACTCTCACATCTGGTTGAGATAGCACTGGTGGGGCAGCCTCCCTCATCAGTGCACAGTGAAGCTCCATCATTCAAACACCTCTGTCCCACTGAGCTCACATTGGCCAAGATTTCATTGATGCTCCCTGTAGACATTGGTACTTCTCATAGCTATATCTTGAGGACACGTATGCCGAGTAATGCCTTCAGTCTTAGGGCCGAGATGCTTGCTTCAGACAGAACATAGAGCTCCGTGCATTTGAGGGGAAATGAGAGGAAACCAATGATGAGATTTATTGAACGTTTTCCAGAATCTATTGGTGAAGACTCCCAGTGAACCTGTGGGTGACTGCATTTATTCTCATTTTATTGATTAGATCCCAAATTTCAAATGTGTCTGGGTCTTATGGTACCAGTAGGTGATCAACATTGGCCACGATGGATTACTTTCCTAATGCACTATCTCAAACCCCTCAAATTTAGCATCTTAAAACACCTGATCAGAGGTCTGAATTCCAGGTGTAGGAAATACTCTTGGTTTGGGTTTGTAATGTCCCTTATCAGCTCATATAGTTGAATGATCAGCCCTCAGTGGGTGACACTGTTTCAGTAGAAACAGGGACTTGCAGGAGAAAGCAGGTGGGTGGGGGAGGAAAGGCGGGGCTTGAAGGTTCCAGCCCTGTTTTCAGGTCCTAAATCTGCTTCCTGATCCACCTAGTGGGAATCTATTTTAAGCTCCTGCCCTGGACTGACCCCCCTCAGGCAGACCATACACCACAGCAAATTGGAGATTCTCAACCAGCAGGCAGAATAAACTCTTCCTCGTTTATGTAGCTTCTTTTCAGTGTTTGGTCACAGCAGAAAGAGTAACTCGAAGTTAAAGAGATGGCTGAGTGGTTAAGAGCACTGGCTGGCCTTGCATAGGGCCTGGGGTACAAGTCCCAGCACTCACATCGCAAGGTGGCTCACAGCCTCTTGAGATTGCAGCTCCAGGACATCGGTCACCCTCTTTCGGCCTCCATAGGTGCTGCATGGATGTGTTGCACAGAAAAACACCAATACACATAAGATAAAAACTCAAATAAATTTAAAAGAGGGTTCTCTAGCAGCCATCTAAAAATAAAGTTCATGGTTACAGATAACATAGAATTTACATAGAGATCCTTCTGGCTTCAGATAACATCATACCCACACAATCAATCTAAGTAAACAGAAAAACACAGAGTCACACATGGAAAGTCTCAGGGACAAAGACCCGAGTGCGGGGGGGATACCCCAGGAGCTCATGGTACATTTTCTATCTTTCTGTTAATGCCAGTCTTTGCCTCCCTCCACTGAGGATGGCTGCATATTCTCCCAGGGTCCGTGTAAACCCAACAATGACTATGCACCCGTTTTTAACCCAAGGATGTTTCCCCAGGGACCTCGGTGCTCATTTTCTCTTATTGGCCAGGACAGGATCACATGCTCACTCACAGACAAGTGTCTCTCCTGGCTTTCTCTCTGAGGAGTGAGAGACAGATGGCGTCATCTCCCTGAAGGGTTATCAGATTCATTTGGGGTTGAGAAACAACACTCTGTGATTTGGACATCATATTTAAAAGTGTGGGCACAGCCTCGTTTTCATTCCACCAACCCCTATCAGTTGTGGGGTTCAGGAACACGCACGTCTATTTACTCGGTAGCCTATTCGTATGAACACCTGGTATTTACAGAAAGTGTCCCAAGTTATATTTCTCACTTGTTCTCAACTAGATAGGACTTGTGTAGGTGAACAGCCACAGACCTCTCCCAATGCTGCCAACAGCGTCTTTCAGAAAGCTTCATGGGAGTATTTGTGAGAGCACTTTTTTGTGCAGTTCTACCACCATGCGTGGAGAAGGCTGTTGGCATTTTTGGATTTTGATGTTTTTGATGGAGGGAGGTGTCTTCATTTACCACAGTTCATCCCTGTTGTTGGGTTCTGATACCCTACATGGCTGCTCTGCTCAGCAACTTGAGGTTTTCAGAACACAGACCCTAAGGAGAATGACTGACAAATGCCTTGATACAAGACTATGGTTTTTTTCTTTATTTCTTTCTAGCTGTATATCTTAAAGGAAGAGCGAGTTTTAACAGAATCACTGAAAATTGCGTGTCTCCAGGGGCCTGTGGTCCGTCAACCATGATCGACGAGACAGGTACTCTAATAATAAAATCAGCAGGGAGGACTCTGGGCAGCCTCCCTGTTGGAAAAGTCTAAGTAACTTGTTTCTTCTAAGTATAATGCATGGGTCAGAAGCCACCACCATCCTCCTCAGTCTGCTCTTGCTTTCAGAAAATCTACTACCAACTGGGACCCTCTCAAGGCATCAGATAAGCCTTTCTATATTGGCATCAACACCTTCCAGGAAATGTTCGGCACCCAGTGTCCAAGGATGGTTGCCCTGGGGTCTTGGGTAGTTTTTTCCTGGATTGAGTCATCTCCAGCATGATAAAAAAAAAATCATACTTTAGCTCCATGTATTTCTGGAAGTCCTCCAGGACTGTGCTTCAGGAATTAATGCATTTTGTGCCATCCAGTCACCTCAAAACGGATTCTTCTCTTTTTTTAAATGCCACCTCTTCTAATACATATCCTCCTGCCTATTTCTAGGTCATGAGCTCTGAATATTTCCTTAACAAGTAGGCCGAAAGCTTACTTGTTATCCATGAATTGGGTGGGATTATGAAGAGTGAGTTGACCAAGCATGAACTATTTGGAGGCAGAGTTTTGATTTGGTTGGACAATTAGAGGAGAGAGTGCCCAATGTGATGGACTAAATCCACTTAAAAACCTGAGAGAGCTTAATTCTGGACACAGAGAAAAATCAGAGTTTTTGTTGCTTGCTGGGGCATGCTTCAGAGAGATTTTCCTGACTCATCAATACCAGCAAGAAAAAAAAGGCAGTGTCATTTTAAAATGAGGCTTCTTGGGCCCTGCCACCAGTGCAAACTTCGGCTATGAAGCATTTGTGGGCACTGATGTTTGTGAGCCCACTCAGGGTTGGGAGTAAAGTAGCTGAGACTATGCCCCGTGGCTCAGCTCTTCGGGCCTGGGTAGGTGGTGGTATCAGGTCTACTAGAAAGTGGCGGTTTTGAAATACCAGTTTCTGGGCGGTGCTACCAAGGTAACCTCTGACTCCTTTGGGAGATGGAGCATTTGGATGAGGTTTGTGAACAGATTGCTGCAGATTGCTTGGTGGCAGCATAGACCAGCTTTGTTCCTGGAAGTGGGGCAGTGTGCTTGGCTCTCAGAGGCACAAGCAGCTTCTGCCATGCTGGACTGGGCAGGGCAAGCCCACAGTACCTGTATTTGACCTAGGATTGTTGCAGCTTAGATTCTTAAGCACTTAGCATTTTGAAGTGTTCTTGGACAGTAAAGAATTACAGATTCACAATAGGACAGATTCGGACATAAACGACCTCCAAATGGGTCACAGTGTTAAATAAATGTGCATAGGCTTGGGAGAGAGAAGAAAAAAATGTATAGAAAGTCATAAAATAAAGTTAATGCTTTTTTAAAAAAGCGTAAAGTCTTTAAAGAGACAAACAGTACAAATATTAATAGATTAAAAGGAGTAAAGAAAAATAAGCCACATAAAAATGGAAAATTCACAGAGAGTCTGGAATATGTATATTATTGTGTTTTCTTTGAATTTTTTGACTGTAAAGGAGCTAAGTACAGAGACACACTTCACTGGATGGGCTGCTAAGCTAAACCAGCATGTATAAAGGTATCTTGACTTCAGAATTTGGGTCTAAGGATATGGTGCTTTGGAAAAGAGGTTCTTCTTTTGTTTTCACAGAAGATGAGAACCTGTGGATTGTTTCTACACCAATATGGTTTCATGGAACAAGTCCCCTCCCCGAATGGTTGCTGTGAACACCCCCACAAAGAAAATGCTTCACCCAACTGTTGACTGACATGAACCCAGGACACAGGATACACCATGAAGGACCTGATTAATACTGCCCCCATACAGCAGGAAGCAGTTTGGAGAGAAAAAACTTCACCCATATTCCCAAATATTGTTTATAAATTTTCTTTTACATTTAAAGGGGGATATAATATAAATATGAATAATTTACATTGGTCTAAATCTTGATTTATTGATACAAATTTAAGGTCAATTTTGGTATATGTATTTCTGATCTTGATTAAGGTATTGTGATTGTGTAGTTCATTTAAAAATGTAATGTATAATTAAGAAATATAGGTTAATAGATAATCATCTCTAATAGTCAAGTTTGTAGTCATGCTAGCGTTTCTAGATGTACATAGATATATTTCAGATACGCATTCTTCATATCTTTCAGAGACTACAGAATATGGTACTTAAAATGTTTTAATAACTTAGGGTTTTTCATGACCATGAGACTTGTCTGCTCCTGGCAGCACCAATTATTTTGACAGAAAGATGGGCATTGAAGAGGCTCCTTAGTCATTTGGGCAAGAAACTGCCCTTGCCTGAACTGCCTCACTGGACATGCAGGACTCATGGAGAGATGACTGCTGAATTTGCCAAAGGTGAGATGGTCCTTCAGGGTTCCTGTTTCAGGAAAAGAGTCTGCTGGATACAGAAGAAAGTGACTGGCAAACTGCCAATAAAGGTGGAACTGTCTTTAAAATTTCATTCTTTGTGGAATAGTCTTCTGGCCACTCTGGGCCTATAGGCTGAAGATGGATGCCCCAACGGTACAGAAGAACTTTGGGTGACTGTCCAGGCAGCAAGATGTCTCTGTCAATTCTAGAGTTTTGGAAGTTGCTTACAATACACTTCCTGCTTACTTAGGTATTATATCCTTCTGGAATCTTTGATGGAGTTGAAGAATGAAAAATTATAATTATAGTTTTCCTTAGTTATAATAAAAAATAAAGTAGATATAAATATGGTAACTGTAGTTCTTACTTGATACCCATTTTCTTATATGTAATTTTTACTATGCTAAAGTTAAAGCCTTCCTTTTTGTTTAAAACAGAAAAGGGGAAATGGTGTAGGAGTTCCTTCTGCATGTGTGTTGCTTTCATAGGATAATGAATAAAGAAACTGCCTTGGCCTAGTTGATAGGGCAGAACTTAGGTAGGTGGAGAAGACAGATCTGAATTCTGGGAGAAAGAAAGCAGAGAGAGAGGACAGCCATGGAGCCTCCATGCTGAATCTTTCCTGGTAAGCCACTGTCACATGGCAATACACAGATTAATAGAAATGGGTTAAATCAAGATGTGAGAGTTAGCCAATAAGAGGCTAGAGATAATGAGCCAGGCAGTGATTTAATTAATACAATTTCTATGTGGTTATTTCAGGTGTAAGCTAGCCAGGTGTCTGGGACAGAATGAGGGTGTACTCCATGCAACAAGAGAGAATATTTTTGTCAAAATGGTTTATGTAAATGGGAAAGGGGTGGTGATCTAACATCCAGATATAATTTACATGGCTTATCAGTAGTGTAAGTTACACATCTTCAAAAACAGATCTATCCTTACTATTTTGTGATTATGTGAATGTGTGTGTCTATATGGGTACATGCATGGGAGTGCAATGCTCACAGAGGCCAGAAGAGGGCATCAGATCCCCTGGAGCTAGAGTTATAGGAGGTTGTGAGGCACCATGTGGGTGCTGGGAATGGAACCAGGTCTTCTGTAAGAGTAGTCAGTGCTCTTAACTGCCGAGGCATCTCTCCAACCCTTAAAATGAGTTTTGTGTTTTGAATGAGGTCAGATGTAAATGTAAGCCTCTCTTAGGACATCTTTTCTTTTGGCTCCAAGGAACGCTACAATGGGACCTTCATCAGTTTCTAGATAAGGCTCTCCTTCAACCTTCCCCAGTTTGGACTCAATTTTTTTCCCCTGTGGCATTAGAGTCTTCCCTGTGTGTAGATCCTATATTTATCAATGTTTTCCCCACATCTCATGTGGATCCTAAAGTTCATCCCACTGGTGGAAAAGCTATGAACTGAGTGTGTGGGTCTGGATTCTACCATCACTGGGATCCCAAGGGAGTTGTGTCTTGCCAGCCTCTGTTTCCCTATTTTTACAGCAGAGAGTTTACACATGATGGCCTCCTTTAATGTTCAGGGATCTCAGTTATGAATAAATAATTATACACGCACACATACACACACACACACACATACACACATACACACACACCATCTTTTTAAAGGATCTGCTATGAAGGGCCAATGACAGCTGAGCCTTAAAGTCTGATTCCCAAATCCCTGTATTGAATTCCAAACTCCCAACTGTTTTGTAAGATGTTACTGGGACTGAGGGAGATGAGGGCTTCATCTGAGACACCCCAATGTTTTAAGAGGTCAGATCAGTTACTCTGATGGGATAGTCTTTCAGTCCAAAGGCCTGTGTATCTGCAAATCAAATTTGCAGGCCAAACCCTCAGACCCCACACTTGTGACTGGGACGTTTTGCAGTGAAGTCCAGGATTCCAAAATGGATGACTGTTTTAGGAACTCTGCTGCCTCCTTCTGGTCTCTGTCAGTTCTGCATGCACTCAGTGCATGGATGGGCACACACATAAATTAAAATAAAATGGGTTGAAGGGCATCCTTAGAATGAGGTTGTCTGCCTGCTGTTCACCACCATCCCAGAACAAAAGCAGGGATGAGCAACCCTACATTGTAGCCCAGATGCCAGGGACTAGTCTATCATCTATGGCGAGTGTCTATCTGTGCAGGGCATGTTTCCAGCCAAGTCCTGTGACCTGAAGTTTCCAGAAGTTGCACCTTCCACCGAGCCTTGGGATTAACTGATTAGAATTGCAGTGATGTGGAGAGATTGGGAGGATGCGGGTCCAGAGTCTAATTACTATTTATTCTGAAATATTCTTAGCTCTCTAAATAGCCATTCCTTGCGTACCTCTACGGCCTGACCCAATATCTCACTACTAAGAGATAAACCTTTTCAGAAAGTGTTAGCTTAGCAAAAATCATGGTTTCCACCAATCGAGAGGCTAGAAATGCCATCAGATAGTATGGAGGCTTAGAGCCGAGTTGCCCCGCTTGGCTTTAGTCAGCCGCCTACATTTCTCCAATGTATTTGAAAAGCCCTGATTTATGAATTTTTTGGTCCTGTTGCTATGGAAATTTCTACCACATTAGAATGTGGAATTTGGGGAAGACCTGAATGTTTTCTGGCCACGGTCACACACATTTGACTCCAGAAATTGTCCCCCGTGAGGGGAGAGTTGAACTTTTTCTGTGACAGTCCCCAGAAGACAGCTGAGGACTAGCCTTCAGCTGTGCGTGGCCCAGGGCTGCTGTGTGCACAGCTCTTGTAAGCTCCCAGAAGGTTGTTTGAGGATTAAATATATTTCACACAAATGCCTTTCCTCAGCAAATGAACCTCAGATTTCTTCCACTCAGTGATCTTCTCTTGCCGGTCAAGCCTGAAAGACTCATTTGCTAACTTGTAAGATGTCCCTGAAAATGAAACGAATTTATTTCACAACAAAATTAGGGGAGCTGACCGCCACCCATTGGGCACCCATTGGAAGTGGTTTTAAAATGAGATTTCAAAGAAAAAAATGTAGATTTTTCGTCCCATAAATCAGATGTTCTTTATTGGAATGTGGCTGGAAATAGGCTCTTTATATACAGCAATATCTATTCAGACCTACAAATACATTCTAAAATTATACAGCTAAAAGAAACGTGCAAACAGGCAAGTCCTGGCAGATGGCAGAGAAATATCATGTGGGGTATGGGGAAAAGGCTGCTTGTGCCTCAGGCATTTTATTGTTAAAGCAAACTTCCCTAATGCAGAGGACGTTGGTGACTAAACAGGAGGCGGCGATGGGAAATAAATGAAGTTGAAATGAGTTCCTCTACGCTTCACACAGGGTGAATGAATCAAAAAACAACAATAACAGTAAAGATTCTCATACATTTGCTTGAATTCCCCCCACCCAGGTAGCCACCGTGCCAGCAGTCAAATCAATATTTCAGTAAAAACCAATAAAAACACATGGAGAAAAATAACCAGTCTCAATCATATGCATGCATGCCGCCAAAGCAAATCATTTCTTGGCTCTAAGTAGAGTAACACATAGCTTAAAAAAACATAAAAGAATTCTCATTTGAGTATGAGTCCCCAGTCAAGACCGGCAAACTCTCCTGTTTGTCTCTACACCGAGGTGGCTACGGTTGCAAACAATCTAAATCTGGGCGGGCTGTTGACTAAATGCCAAAGATGCGTTCTTACAGTCCAATTTACCAGTTACGATGGTTATTCTTGGTTGTCAGCTTGACTACAACTGGAATGAACTAAAACCCAAGTGACTGGGTACATCTGGGAGGAACTCTTTTTCCCTAAATTAAACCTTTTGAAGTAGCAAGACTCATTTTTAATCTGGATCTGTCAAGGTGGGAAGGTCCACCTTTAATCTGAGCCGCACCTTCCGCTGGCAGCCCGTATAAAGGCCGTGGAAGGAAGCTTCGCCATCACTCTCACTGGCAAGTTCATTCCTGAAGATCAGCGGAGACATTCAGCCTTGTAGACTGAACAACTACTGGATTCTTGGATCTTTCATTGGTAGATAGGCAGTGTTGGGCTAGCTGGACCACAGCCTAAAAGCCATTCTAGTAGTTCCACATATATGGAAATTATTAGGATGAACATATATAGTATAATATTATATATATACTTTACCAGATCTGTTCCTTTAGTGAATCCTGACTAATATATCAGTGTAACTGGAGCCAGAGCCAAATGAAGATTGTCCCAGGCAGAGGCCCCAGAGGGCAACTCTCCCCTCCATCCTCAGCTCTATCCTGTCAGAGCAGGGCAGGTCAGAAAAGTCACTCTTATTATTGAACAAAATGAAGCAAGAATTGTGGAAATGGCTCAGTCAATGCAATGCTTTACATAAGCAGAAGGACTTGAGTTCGATTCCCAGAATCCTGGGAAACAGAGTTCATTTTGGCTCCTGCCTGCTCCTGAGGGTCACATGACTATTCACACTGAGTCACTGTCATTAAGGGGCGCCCAGAATGATAGGAGGATACCTCTGTGAGGCAAGTGTACCCTTGCAAGCATTTCTAAATTATCAGTAGCATTTTGCCTTTGGAATAAACTTTCTGTAATTATTAAGTAAACATTCATTCGCAGGACAAATTCCTTCCTTTGGTTGGGATCTATTTTCTATACATTGGTCCTGCAAATATCTGTTGCAGAAGCAAAAAAAAAAATAAGAAGGGAATGAGATGACATAAATCACAGACTTGGTCAGATGTGTGTGTGTGTGTGTGTGTGAGAGAGAGAGAGAGAGAGAGAGAGAGAGAGAGAGAGAGAGTTGAACAGGCCTCTATTTTAGGGTACAAGGCACTCTCCTAGTTCTGATCTTGGCATCGAGGAACAGGTGTGATCAAAGGGCCTCAGCCTGCATCCGCCCACCTCCTCTGCTCCCCGGAGCCTGCTTCTGAGATGTCTTCAGTCATTAAGAATTTGTAAGAAAAGATTTCCCCGAAATGTCTGGAGCAGATGCCTCTCTTAGAATGCTAAGTAGCCCATCCTGACATGTGCCCTCGGACTGAGTCTTTAAAGGCCTGTGACAGTTGTTGACAGGCACTCATTAGTCTGCAGAAGCTGCTGCCTTCCCCGGGGTAGGGCTAACCACAGAGTCATGGGCTCCATCCATCTCTCCGTGCTGCTGATTACAGGAAGACGATTGCCTCTTGGATCACACTGTGTTCACTCCCAACTCACCTTGAAGATGACTCCCTGCCCTTTGTCTTCTTAGGAGGAGCTTGAGAAAAATCAACATCTGAGGAGTTTGGGACCAGGGCCATTGGCATGCAAACCTTGAGTTGCTGGGGAGGGCGTGCTATGTGGAGTGGGTACTTTTTCACTGCCTGGCTGTGACAAAATGCCTAGCAAAAGCAACTTAAGTAAGGAAGGGGTAGGGAAGCTGTGTTGGCTAGTTTTATGTCAACCTGACACACAAGCTAGAGCCATCTGGAAGGAGGGAACCTTAACTGAGGGAATGCCTCCATAAGATCAGGCTGTAGGGCATTTTCTTAATTAATGATTGATGGGGCAGAGCCTAACCCATTATGGCTGGTTTCATCCCTGGGCTGGTGGTCCTGGGTTTTGTAAGAAACCAGACTGAGCAATCCAGAAAGCAGCACTCCTTCATGGCCTCGGCATCAGCTCCTGCCTCTAGGTTCCTGCACTACATGCGTTCTGTCCTGACATCATTCAGTGATCAACAGTGGTATAGAAGTGTAAGCCAAATAAACCTTTTCCTCCCCAACTTGTTTTTCGGTCACTGTATTTCGCTGCAGCAGTAGAAACCCTAAGACAGAAGGATTGGGAAATTTGGTCCTTTGGGGTACCCCAAACAAAGGACACTTGTTTAATTAAGTAACCACAGCAGGATAGATCTGGGAGGGGGTCAGGACACCATCAGTGCTTGTGCCGGGAGAACAGGTGGGAACAGAATTGTGATACAGGATGTCCATCTGTATGCTGTGAGTATGTGTTGTTTTTATTGGTTGATAAATAAAGTTGCTTTGGCCTATAGCAGGACAGAGGTAAAGCTAGGTGGGAGATCTAGGCAGAGATACAGGGAGAAAGAAGGCAGAATCAGAGAGAGATGCCAGCAGCTGCAGGAAGAGTAAGATGTCAGAGCACTACCAGTAAGCCATGGGGCACATGGCAATATGCAGATTATTAGAAATGGGTTCATATATATGTAGAGCTAGTCAGAAAGAAGTCTGAGCCACTGGCCAAACAATTATAATTAATATTAAGCCTCTGAATGATTATTTTATAAGTGATTGCAGGGACTAGGGGTCAGCAGAGACCAATCCAGAGGACCAGGCAGGACAGAGAAAAGTCTCCGGCTACACGGCTGTCTGAGTGACCCAGGGGTATAAACTCCTGCCTGCATAGCACTTCTCCAGCCCCGCACCCTAGCTCATGTCATCCACTGCACACGTCACCCCGCTCCACACCGCTCTCACGATTATCTCCCTCCCAGACTTCGTCCAGTTGCAATTGTCTTTGTTCCACAGCCTGAAGCATCTTACTCTTTATTCTGTCATTTCTTGTTCTTGTAGGTAAGATCGACCAACCGCAGCCTGTCTTAAAGTGGAAAGGGAACACTGTGTCGACTTGTGTGTGACTGGGGGAATAACGGGTGCTGGGGACGGGAGAGCGCGGAGTGCAGACAAAGGGAGACGTGAGGACACGGGAAGAGCTGGAGTGATGGACTTTCCAGAGAGAGGGGGTGAAGTGGCCACAAGCCAGGGGCTGCAGGCAACCCTTGGATGTCTGGAAATGGGAAAAGGGCCAGGTAACAGAGTTTCCCCATGAGTTGTTAGATGGGAATCAGCCCCTGCCATCTTTTTGTTTTGTTTCTAGTATTGAGACAGTGAGGAATGGGAAGGATGTATAGGGAGAGTTGAAGAGAAAGCACAGGCCTTCAGGCACTGTCTTGCTTTGCCGTCCTGTTCAGGTTTCCTTGAAATGCCAGTTTCCCACCGACCTTTCCATCTTTCTCCTGTAGGAACCTCACACGCCATCTTTGTTGTCCCTTCAGCATGTCACCCTGTGCCGGGGATGAGGGCAACGCTTAGTGAACTTTGGTGGGAATGTGGGAAAGCATTCTCTGTGAGAGAAGCCAGTGAGGGACCCTACGACACAGCCCAAGTGGTCTTCCCACTCTGCAAACCTTGCTGAAGACAAGGCTGACCCTTTCTCAGTTGTCCCTATCTGTCTGGAATTCTGCTCTCATCCTTTATCCACAACCCTGGCTTTTCTCGTTTTTCTTTTCCTCTTGGATTTTTTAAAAAAAGATTTATTTATTTTATTTTACGTTTGAGTGTTTTGCCTACATATGGCCCGTGCACCACATGCATGCAGTACCCATGGAGGCCAGAAGAGGGGGTGAGGTACTCTAGAACTGAAGTTACAGATGCTTGTGAACTGCTGTGTGGGTCCTGGGAACCAAATCTCAATCCTCTGTGAGAGCAGCTGGTGTTTTAGAGCTACCTCCCCAGTCTCCAATTTATTTTTGAAGATATGGTTCCACCGAAGGTGGAGCTCACTGATTCGGGTAGACTGGCCAGCCATAGAGTCTCCTTCATTAGGCGCTGGGTTTTAGACACACCGTCACCATAGGTGGATGCTTCCTGTGCCAACCTTCTCCCAAATAACTGACACAAAGGCTAAATATTGTTTATAAATTCTCGGCCGATTGCTCAGGTTTGTTACTAGCTAACTCTTACACTTAAATGAACCCTCATTGCTTATCTATGTTTCACCAAGTGACTCAAGGCTTGATATCTCATTTTCTACATGCTCTGTTTCCTCAGTAATTGGCTGGCATCTTTCCTGACTCCACCCTTCTTCATCCCATTATCCTGAGTTTGATTGCCCTGCCTAACTTTATTCTGTCATGTTATGGGCCAATCAGCTTCTGTATTAACCTATGAGAGTGATACACATTCACCGTGTACAGAAGGATTATTCCACAGCACATCATATCTACTTTTTCTGTGGGTGCTGGGAGTCTGAACACAGGTCCCATTTGTGTGACAAACTTATTTCTGAGCCATCCTTCCATCTGCTTTCTTAGTTTTCTTTTAAATGTTTCCATCTTCGGATTATCTTTAAAATAATTATTCTGTGTATTATGGTGACTTGACATCTTCAGGACCCTGACTTGGTTACAAGAGAGAGGAGGGTCTCTGTGGCTGACCAATTCTTAGAAATACCAAAGGGCTCAGCTAGGAGGGCTCAGCCCTCCAGGGGCAAAGAAGCCTGCCCAAAACCTGTTTCCTTAATGTGTGTTTCCTTTATTGAGCCAGGCAGCTTTGCCAAGCTCCCTGTGTGGCAATGTCAAGTGCTGTACACAGTTGTGTGTGACTTCTGTCCCCACATCCTGTAGGTTTAGCTTAGTTTGCTCTCCCTGTGCCTCAGTCTGTCTATCTATTCATCTGTGCACCAACTATCTTATTCATCTATCCATCTGTCTGTCTTTCTGCCTCCTTCTTCCCCCCTTCCCCCTCTCTCTGAAGTATGGCCACGTTCATCCCAGATTGGTCACAAGTTTACTATGTATCACAGGATGACCTTGGACTTCTGATCCCCCTGCAGTCCCCTCCTGAGTGCTGGTTACAGGTGTACACCAGCACGCACAGTTTATTTGGTGCGGGGGCTGGGGGAGGGCATAGAATTCACAGCTTCATGCATGCCCGGCAAACATGCTCCACAGAACCATATTCTCCAGTTAGCAATGATTCTTGCTAGGGCCACAGCTGACCACCCATCTCAGAAGAGAGCACAAAACAGTTCATTTCCATAAAAAAGGCCATCGCCTTTAAACCCCAAGTGCTTGAATACAAATATTAATGGGTGTCTTTCTAACATGCATTTTATGTCTGCCCAGTCTCCTTTCTTTCTGATTCTTTTTCTCTTTAATCTTTGCCTTTTCTTTCGACACACGTTATTTGAAGTGGCTGCTCCAAGAGCTGAGTGGGGGCCCCAGAAGCCTGGACAGCTGAGGACTCCTGAAAGCCGTCCTTCAGGTTGATGCGCCTGGGGTGTGTGGAGCAGACAGACCCATCGTATTTGCAGCTTGTCCCTCTTTCCAGACTTAATAGACTTTGCAGAGAGGCATCCTTGGGCCTGCAGGAGTTTGTGGTTCAGGAGAGGGTGTGTTCAGCTGCTTGCATCATAAGGTCAGTTGAGATGCTCTCAGGGGGATAGTTGGCCGCTCAGCTGGGGGATTTAGGCACTAATCCCGTTCTATTTCTTTAACTGTTCTTGGATTCTGAGAAGATCATTTCCAGTAGAACAGTAAAATCTTCAGTCCCTGGTCTGACACAGAAGAAGTGAGGCCATGGTTTCAGCTTTTAGGGAATTGCACCTCCCCTCCCTTTCTCAGCCCCCTCCCTCCGCCTGATTTCAATGCACTCCAGGGCTCAGGACACCTTTGATGTAAGTACCTGTGAGGCTTTCCTTGGACAATGGGTTCAGCTGTGGTGGCTGCACAATCAGGGCATCCATGGTAACCAATACGGCAACCCCAGTACTCCTCTCCCACCTGGTTTGTCATTGTCACCACTTTCTGGTGGCTTCTTTTAATACTTTTAAAACTATCGCTTGCAGAGGAAGGGGGGTCCTAATTGTGCCTGTGTGCCTGTGTGTGTGTGTGACTCTGGGGGTTGACGTCACAGGCTCTCATACATGCTGGGTAAGTATAATAACACTGAACCAAACCTCCTGCTGTTGAGGGGATTTCAGTCAGTTATTCAGTAGGATGAGCGTATGCACCCAGTCATGTGCTTGACCACAAACTCTGATTGTATTGAATAGGATCAGCTTAGCATTGATCCCCCCCCTCTCTCTCTCTCTCTTTCTCATCTCTCCCCCTTCTCCCCTCCTCTCCTTTTCCTCCCCTCTCTCTTCTCTCTTCCTCTTTCTGAGAGATGGTGAACTATGGTCCCATTTATCCCAGGTTGGCCACAAACTCACTATGTACCTGAGGATGACTCTGAACTTTCATTCTCCCCCCTCCCCCCCACCTCCACCATGTTCAGTTTAAGATGCCCAACATATGTGGCACTAGGATTGGCTTCATGCATGCCCAGAGAACATGCTACCCACTGAGCAATTTCCCCAATTAGCAGTCATTTTCTCTTGTGAATCAAGTGCCTTCTCCCCAGAGCTCCCACCCCTCACAAAGGCTGTATTAACGATACTCAGCAGGCAGCACTGTGCAGTGGTTGGGGGTTTCTCTCTGGAGAGCCAGGACTGGTTCCAAGTCCTCCCCAGCCTTGCACCCTTAGGTAAACAGCTCAGCTGTTCCTGCATCTACGTTTCTCACCTATGAAATAAAGAGTGGGAGTCACTTGTCCGGTCACAGATTTTTACTGAAAATTAATAAGGACAACATGACGTAGGGCAGGTGCCAGGTGTGAGTGTGATTGGCCTATCACGCTCCAGGTGGGAGGGCAGCTGCACCTGGAGTTTACAAGCATCCGGCCAAATTTTATCACCAAGTAAGTGGGGTGGGGGAGACTGGCCTGGGCTCTCCTTTGGTTTCCTGGTTCCTCCTCCATCTTTTCTCCCACTTTCATTCTTGTCTCTCCCGTGACAGGTACAACAGATGTATCTGCCTTTGTTTTATGGGCCTGTTTTCCTTGGTTGGTGTCACACTGTTAAATCAAACGCATGTCCTGGCCTTTGGAACTTCCCAAGGCTGAACTTCAATATCCTTGCAGACGGCTGAGAGTAGGGGGAAGTCAAGTCTGCGGGGGATACCCACTCAGGAAGACAGACTCAGGGGTTAAACAGTTATCGATCCCAAAGGCCATAGGAATTTCCTTCATTCAGACTCCAGAGGACTCCATTCTGCAGCTTCTTCTCAAGCTCTTTACAAATAAATATGTCTATCTATATAGAAACATATATATTTGAAATTAAAATATAATTATATCATGGGCCCTTTCCTTCCATGTATCCCTTTCTTGCTTTCTCTCAAATTTATGGCTTCTTTTAAAAATATTATTGCATAAGTGTGTGTGCTCCTAAATACACAAATACAACCTGCTCAGCCAATAAAATGTTACTACACACATACAAGCAGTGTTATACGGACTGAGCAGGTTGTATTTATGTATTTGGCATCTGTTAACCAATCTGTGTGTATTTATGTACTTTGTATTTGATGACCATTTGGTATCTGATAACCAGTCTGTGTGCTCTTCCTTGGGGAAGACCATTTCTCTTGCTCTTGCATTCCTTAGTTGCCTGTAGTTCTTTGTGTAGGGTTGAGGCCGGGTGGGCTTTTCTTCATCCATGTTAGCACATCTGTTGTTGTTCTTGTTCAGCCCATGTTTGGGCAGTCGTGTTGGTGAGACTCTATGGTTGTAACTTCTGACATTTCTAGGAGACACTCTCACAGCTAAACTCAACCGCCTGAAACCAGACCTCAGGCGCGGCCATAGAGACAGACGTTTAGACTAGAATGGACTGTCGGCTGACTTGGGTTAGAGAGAGGTTCTTCATGGTGTTTGGGGGTCAGTCCTCTGATGCCCTTCTGTGTGCTGCACTGAAAGATGATGCTCCTCTGGGCTTTACAAAAACCAAGTTCACCTGCTCAAAGTCAGGAAAATATTTTAAAAACCAGAATGGATGCCATTCCTGTCCCCACCTCATCTTTTATCAGTGTGGTCCTCTCAGTTGTTCATCTCTATTAACTATTCTGTCCTACGTTTATTGTCATCCCCCTTCCCTTTCTCATGGTGACTATTACTGTGCGTGTGTGCGTGCGTGCGTGCGTGCATGTGTGTGTGTGTATGTGTTGGGGTGGGGAGAGAGAGAGAGAGAGAGAGAGCAGTGTCACTGCCTATGTGAAGAGGTCAGAGAACAACTTTTGGGAGTTGGTTTTCTCCTTCCACATGAACTTGAGAGTTCACAATCTCATTGTGAAAGCAAGCACCTTTACCTACTGAATTCTTTTGCTGGTCTTCTTCTTCTTCTTCTTCTTCTTCTTCTTCTTCTTCTTCTTCTTCTTCTTCTTCTTCTTCTTCTTCTTCTTCTTCTTCTTCTCCTTCTTCTCCTCCTCCTCCTCCTCCTCCTTCTTCTCCTTCTTCTCTCTCTCTCTCTTTTTCTTTCTTCTTCTTCTTCTTCTTCTTCTTCTTCTTCTTCTTCTTCTTCTTCTTCTTCTTCTTCTTCTTCTTCTTCTTCTTCTTTTTCTTTTAGTTTTTTGAGATAGGGTTTCTCTGTGTAGCTCTGGCTGTCTGGAACTCACTCTGTATACCAGGCTAGCTCCAAACTCACAGAGATCCTGCTGCCTCTGCCTGGCTAGTGTGTATTGTTTTTCTTCTTCCACTTATCTTTTTGATTGGACTTGATCTGAGGATTTCTAAACTCCATGCTCATTAGGTCTTATGTCTGTTGTTAAGGATGTGGAGTTTGGGGTGATTTATGGCAGTATCATCAGGATAGTGCAAACCTCGGCTAATGGCCCTGTACTGACTGGTCAGACCATGGACATTTCTAAGGGGAAAGAAGGGTGACTCCAGAGCAATCCTGTCCAGCCACCACAGAGTTGTGTTGGCTGTGTTACCATTTTATATGTGTGCATGTAAATGAGACTACATTTGTGTCACTCACAGTGACATCAATCTAAATGAAAATGCAACAATTGTAGCAGACCTTGCACACACACACAAATGAAATTTTGTGCTTATGTCAATTACAGCAGATCTCACATGCAAATGAAGGCTTGTGCTTGCACCAATCACAGCAGCCCTAAATGCAAATGATGGTTTGTGTTCGCACCTATAAAAGCTTACCTCTTTAGTCCCAAGTCACACCAGGGGAAGTGCTCCCCTCTGGCCTAGGTAGCTGATAATGGAGAATTTACAGAGGCTTGTGATAGCCAAGAACTTAGTGTAAACAGGTACAGTCCAGGCTGGAGCCCTGTCTACAGGAATTGGAGCAAGCAGCTGTGATCACCATGTAGTTTTCCCCAAGACACTATGGAGTGCTCTGGATGGCTGATGCTGGCATAAGGGTAGTCAGGCGGGGCTGTGTGATTGACAGTTCTTTTGCTCAGGAGGCCAGGGCAGAACAGAAAGCATCCAACAGCTCCTAGCTAGGGAGTCCCATGCCCCACCCTGTGCCTTGCTTATTTCTAGGAATAGACATCAGGTGTGCTGGCCCCAGGAAGGTAGAGAGCAAAGTTTAACAGACTCTTAAAGCAGACTTGCTTTCATTAAGTTTTTGAGACAGGGTCTCTCAGTGGAGTAGGGCTCCACAATCAGTCTATCTGCCCAGTGAGCGCAGGGAGCAGGGTGTCCTCTCCCCAGGGTTTGAATTACAAGCACATGCCAAATTGACTGGCTTCTTCCTGTGGGTTTGGATTGAACTCAGGTCCTCGCACTTGCATTACAGATTCTTGGATGACTGAACCATCTCCCCAGCACTAATCTCTGAATTTGGAAGAGAGGGGGAGGAGCAGCTGGAGACTGAGGCTTCAAATGCAGCTCACAAAGCCTGCCTGCCCTGCAGAGTTCATTAGGATCCACAAATGCCCTCTTCCTGGGCCCCACCCTCTCCCAGGATGGCGCCTGCATTTGTAATCTGAACAATACCTCCAGATTTTTTTCTTTTTTTTTTTTGATAAGAAATATGGAGAAGTTTCACTCAGCGACAGAAGCCTGCAGAGGAAAGATAGTTATCAAATTAATTTCCCAGGCTTTGTTTGGGTAAAAATGAGTCAGCTCGTGCTTCAGAGGGTGTTAAACTTGTAATTCAGAGATTCTTCCTATCACTCCCTGGTTTTCCTTTCTGCTCATTTCACCCACTACAAAAATTGAACAGAGATAAACTGATTGTGGCTGATCACCCATGAGGGCCACAGCTGAGGCTCAGGGGACCAGAGAGAAACCCAAGCTTGTAATTACAGCTCACCCCGCTGAGGCACACAGCCTGATGGTTCGTGCACTGAGGCTGGGGTCACGCAAATCATAAGAAGCTGGTGTGTATAACGTAAAACCAGCTTTTGTAACGGACCCTGGTTGCCTGTGCCCTCCCCAGGGAATCTCAAAGGTACTCAGAGTGAATACTGATCTTCTGGCACTTGGGCTGGGGTCCCTGGATGGCAGTGAGCTCACATGTTTGTCTTATGTAAATTCTGCCTGATCTGGAATCACCCCACTCCCTGGTCCCCAAATCACTCCTACCAGTGCACAAAATTACAACTGATGGGCACCCGGTTTCACAGAGAATCACCGCGGAGCTTGTGAGAGCGCAAAGCCGAGTTGCCTCCTGCAGACTCTGCTCAGATGGGCCTGGCTCTTCTGCCTCCTCTCACCACCTGACCACCTTCAGTACTAACGTGCCTCTTCACCCTCCTCCTGGCTCAGGAGTGAGTTTAGCGGCAGCTGTATGGGAATCAGGTGCAGAGGCTTCAAGGCTGGGAGCATTCACCTCTCCAAGGCTGGGCATTCAAAGCTCCACTGGCTGTGGGGAAGACTCATCCGCTCTGGGGACCAATGGCAGAGCCAGGTAGTAGGGACAGCTCCTTTATCTGCAGGCAGGGACAGTGGCACTCTCAAATTCGGACCAGTCCTGAGTTGTAAATTACAGTAACTCAATGAAAATAGGAAAATTCTACCTCAGAGAAAATTATTGTTTGGGGCTGCAAATCCATAGACATAATATATATGCATTTATGTGTGTATGTATGTGTGTATATGTATATATATGTATAGATACACATATACACATAACAAAAATTTGAGAAGAATTAAAGAGAGTCTGAGAATATCTGTGGGTTTTAAAAAATATTTCATAGCTTAGAATATGTTCAAACATTTATTGTATTTCAAGAATAACACATTCGGTATATGAGGACACCAGTTGCTCTCCAGCTGTGTGGGACTCAGCAGAGCCACTCCGGGTCTCTTTACTTACGTGTGGAAATCTGTTTGAACTGGTCACATATGTGACGGTGCACATGGCAGTTAATTAAATTTCCACAGGAGGTGGAGGTGAAATGAAAAGTCACAGCTTCCCACCATCCAATAGTCCCTTCTGGGACCACGGAGGCAGCTCAGTCAGTGAAGGACTGCCGAGTGAACTGAAGGACCTGAGTTAGGGACCCACGCTTGTAAAGAGCCAGGCACTTTACAGGTGCAGATGAGGAAAGCCCAAGAGACTTCAACCCCACACAAAGAACCACGGGCAACTGAGGAGAGCTGGGAGTGGGTGGGACAGATTGTCTTCCCCAGTAAGACCACACTGATTGCTTATCCAAATGGTTATACCAAATGGTCAGTCCTGAAAGCGTGCACATAGATGGTATACTATGGACTGAGCAGGTTATATTTAGGAATATATATATATACACACACATATATATATACATATGTGTACATACATGCACATATATATGCAGATAACAATTAATGGAAAAAGAGGCCATGAATTTGAAAGAGAGTGGGGGGTTTGGAGAGAGGGAAGAGAAAAGGAAAATAATCTCAAAAATATAAAAAAAGAAATGTTTTTTCTTTTCTCTATTAAATTTTTTTATTCATTTTGCATACCAACCATAGTTTTCACTCACTCCTCTCTTCCCAACCCTCACCTTCCCTATACCCCCCTCAACTACTCCTCCTCCATTCAGGAAGTGGCAGGTCTCCCATGAGATCAACGAAGCATGACATATCAAGATGAGGCAGGATCAGCCAGGCGGTGGTGGCACATGTCTTTAATCCCAGAACTCGGGAGGCAGAGGCAGAGGCAGGTGGATCTCTGTGAGTTCAAGGTCAGCCTGATCTACAAGAGCTAGTTCCAGGATAGGTTCCAACAAAGAAACCCTGTCTCAGGAAAAAAAAATGAGGTAGGACCAAGCTCCTCCTCCTATATCAAGGTTGGGAAAGGCATCTAGGTTCCACAAAGTCAGTTCATGTCCCAGGGATGGTCCTGACCCTACTGCTAGGGGCCCCACAAACAGATCAAGCTGCACAATGGTCACCCACATTTAGAGGGCCTTGGTCAGTCTTATGCAAGTTCCATAGCTATTGGTCCAGAGTCTGTGAGCTACCACTAGCTCAGGTCCTGTCTCTGTGAGTTCCCCCATCATGATCTTGATCCCCCATTGCTCTCTTCCTCCCTCTCTTCAACTGAACTCCCGGAACTTGGCCCAGCACTTGACTGTGGATCTCTGCCTCAGCTTCCATCAGCTACTAGATGAAGTCTCTCTGGTGGCAATTAGCGTAATTACCAATCTGACTACAAGAGAAGGCCAATCAGGTACCCTTTCCACTATTGCTAGTTGCTAGTCTTAGTTGGGGTCATCGTTGTGGATTCATGGGAGTTTCCCTGGCACCAGGTTTCTCCCTAACCCCAAAATGGTCCCCTCTATCAAGATATCTCTTTCATTACTCTCCCCCTGTATCCTGCCCCCAGCTTGTTTCCACCCCCATTCTCTCCCTTCCACCCTCTGCTCAGTTTACTCTGGAGATCTCATCTATTTTCCCTTCCCAGGGAAGTGCATGCACCCCTCTTAGGATCTTCTTTGTTACCTAGCTTCTCTGGACCTATGAATTTTGTGGCCTGGTTATTCTTTGCTTTACATCTAATATCCACTTCTGAGTGAGTATATGCCATATTTGTCTGTTTGGATCTGGGTTACCTCACTCAGGATAAGTGTTTTTTTTTCTAGTTCCATCCATTTGCATGCAAATTTCATGATGTATTTTTTTTACAGCTGAATAATACTCCAAAGTGTAAATGAACCACATTTTCTTTATCCATTCTTTGTTTGAGGGGCATCTAGGGTGTTTCTACGTTCTAGATATTATGAATAATGCTGCTATGAACATAGCTGAGCAAGTCTCCTTGTTATATGATTGAGCATCCATTGCGTATATGCCCAAAATTGGCATAGCTGAGTCTAGAGGTTGATTGATTCCCAATTTTTTGAGAAACCACCATACTGGTTTCCAAAGTGGCTGTACAAGTTTACACTCCCACCAGCAATGGAGGAGCGTTCCCCTTACTTCACATCCTCTCAAACATAGGCTGTCATGAGCATTTTTTAGCTTAGCCATTCTTATAGGTATAAATAAGACAGCATCTCAGAGTTATATTGATTTGCATTCCCTGATAACTAAGGATGTCGAGTAATTCTTTAAGTGTTTCTTGGCCATTTGAGATTCTTCTGTTGAAAGTTCTCTGTTTAGATCTGTACCCCATTTTTTAAATTGAGTTTTTGGCATTTTGATGTCTAAGTTCTTGAATTCTTTGTATATTTTGGAGATCAGCCCTCTGTCAGATGTGGGGTTGGTGAAGAACTTTTCCCATTCTTTAGGCTGCTGTTTTGTCTTGTTGACCGTGTCCTTTGCCTTTCATAAGCTAAAATAAGTATTTTTAAAAACCAGCTTCCTGGGATTGAACTGATAGTCCCTTGTGCTTTAGAGGCAGACACTTTCCTGACTGAGCCATCCCTCCAGTCTCCTGGAACCAACTTGGGGCTACTCACATTTTTGATGTCAGAGCTTCCTTCTGCACCTGGACTCCCCGCCCGCCAACCCTAGCCACATGTTTACATTACAAGGTTATTAAAATTCATATTACTTTCTATAAATGAAACCGTAGCTTTGGTGCCTTGTCTGTAGGTCAAATCCTACAGAGCAGAGAAATGTTAAATAGCATTTACATGAGGAGAATGGGGAGCCTGCTTTCTGGTTTATGGGGTTTAGAGAGACAAGGGCTGCAGCATCTAACCCTGATCTTCCCATCCTACCCTCTGCACCTGCACAACAGAGTCATTGGTAGACATTATTAATCAATGGATGATGCCTGGATGAGTTGGTGCTGAAGCAAACAGGTGGCTCCTACTTGGTAGTAAAGAAGTGTTTTCACTCGCTACACTATACACTTTGTGTTAGTGTGAGCCTGGGTGTGGGTAATGAGATGGGAAATGTTGTTCTTTTGTGTGTGGGGCAGAGAGGATCGAGCCCAGAGTCTCGTGCATGCTAGGTGAGCACTCTGTCTACTGGGCTACATCGCCAGCCTAGATGGTCTTTTCATAGTATGCTGTGGAATTCTTTATAATATGGGCAATACCAGCTCAACCATGAAAGAAATGCATGGGGGCTGGAGAGATGGATGAGCAGATGGATGGCTGCTCTTGCAGAGGACCTGGGGTTGACTCCCAAGCATACATGAGAGTTCACAACCACCTGTAACTCTCGTCTCCGGTGCCCCCTTCATGTCTCCACTGGTATCTTCATGTATATCCACATACAACTCCTGACACAACTGGAAAATGTCTGAATCCTACCCTTAGGAGAAAAGTCCCCAGAAGAGGGGTGCTGGAATTGTACTCCTATCCTGGGTGGACAAAGACAAACTCCCCTACACTCACTCCCAAGCTCTCCTCCACATCCTCTGCTTGCGGAATACTCAAATCTTAGAGTTAGGAGCACAATGGTCTTTCTAAACCCCTCGTTTTGTGTTGTTCCATCAGTAGAGATGCTCAGAGGTCAGAGTTCATTTAGTTAGGTTGACACGCCAATATCATGCATCACTGTAGAGTGGGGAGAAGAGCTTCAGAGGGCCAGATACCGACCATGCAACAGTGAGACAACATTGGTGGATGAATCCCGATCTTCCTTTCAGAAGGAGCACCTGGTGGGAACCCTTTGATGGGAAGCAGCCATGTAGCCTCTACTCAGCCACAAGGGGGCAGGCTAGGCCTGGGTGGGAAGCCATGGAAATGGCTGGAGTGCAGCTGAGAATGCTGACTTTTGGGGCCCGTCAATGTGTCAGCAGGAAAGGGCAGATGTTTATCTGAGGCTAGCCTCCAGACTCGGGAGAAGACCCGGTGACTGAGGGATCCTGAATAAGTAAAAAGATATCCAGTTTGTCACGAAGGGATGAGGATCTCAGGAGGAAACATGTTAGCTGGATAGAGTAAAATTCAGGCAAGGGACTGTGTCCAAGAATGCTATGGGAGAAGACCATATTCACTTTCCCTATACCAGGATAGACAAGAGGAAGAGGACATTGGACACCTGCTTTGTCTCAAATATGGACCACTGTAGTAGAAAATTGCTTATTTGTTCCTGGCTGCACAGCCACAAAATAATCACACAGGAACTGTATTTAAAAACACTGCTTGGCCCATTAGTTCTAGCTTCTTATTGGTTAACACTTATATCTTAATTTAACCCATTTCTAGTAATCTATTCATCAGCACATGGTTGCAGCTTATCGGGTAAATTTCTCAGAGTCTGTCTCCAGTGGGGCTACATGACTTCTCCTCACTCCACCGCCTTCTTCCTCCCAGCACTCAGTTTAGTTTTTCCACCCACGTCTGTTCTTCCCTGTTCTGCTATAGCCTCAAAGAAGTTTCTTTATTCACCAATGGTATTCACAGCAGACAGAGGGGGAATACCACATCACCTCCCCTTTTCTGTTTAAGTAAAAAGAAAAGTTTTAACTTTAACATAGAAAAATTACATATAACAAAACAGGTATCAAGCAAAAATTGCAGTTACAATATTTATATATACTTTATCTTTTATCAAAACTAAGGAAAACTGTAACTATAAATTCTTCAACTCCATCAAAGACTCCAGAAACAGTAAGTGCATGTAAGCAACTTCCAAAACTTTAGAACTGACAGAGACATCTCACTGCTTGGAGAGTCACCCAAAGTTCTTCTGTACCATTGGGGCATTCATCTTCAGTCTAAGGGTACAAGCAGAATGGAACCTGTAAGGTAGCACCAAAGGGATCAGGAACACATCCTCTCTAAGGATCGAAGTGTTTATTTGACATAGAAAACCATGTCTGTCCATGTGGATTGGATATGCCTCGGTCTCTGTTACTTTCAAGGAAAGTCTCAACACTTACTGGCTGCCAAGGCTTTAGTTGTACAAAGAAAATACAATAGATGGGAGTGAAAAAAGATGACTCAGTAGACAGGGCTGCTTGCCAAAGGGAGCTGAGCAAACGGTCGAGGTGGTTTCTGCCACAGGGTTGTTAATATAGGATAGCACTGGTCCTGGGAAAGTTTAGATTCAGAGCAGGGCTTATGCTGTTTAACTAGAGTTAGCATTTCTTTGTAGGGTGGTCTGGGGGTGAGAGGAATGTCCATTGCTCAGAAGTTCTGGCCAGACTCACTAACTAGTGTGTATTCATTAAGGGGGAAAATATGGTGGAGGAAATAGGGCTATGCCTTCCTTGGACTCAAGCACTCAGCAATGTATGCGGTAGACATGACTGTGAAATTCTTTTTAAAGTGTGTAAGACTAAGAAACTTTAAATCATGAGGGAGGGAAGCCGGAGGTATAGTTCAGTGTTTAAGAACACTTGATGCTCTTGGAGAGGACCCAGGTTCAGTTCCCAGAACCCACCTGTTGGTTTGTGATGATTTGTTGTTCAAGGTCAGAGGATCCATCACCCTCTTGTGGCGTTTTCAGGCACTACACTCATGTGATATATGGTAGAAGAAAAAAAAACACCATCAAACTGACTGACACCTTTCACCTGCTCCTCTCTTTCTCTGTTCCTTCCAGTAATGGGAAAACTTCTGGAGATCTTGAAAGGAAGAGCGAGTGGGGAGATAAATCAGATGGTGAAATGCTTGCTTCAGGACCTGAGTTCAATTCTCAGAACCAATGTAAAATACTAGATGTGGTGATACCTGCTTGTAATCCCATCACCAAGGAGATAAAAACAGGAGACTTACCCCAGCCTCACTGGCCAAGCAACCACACCTAATAGGAAAATCCCAGGCTCAGTGATAGATCCCATCTCCATAAAGAAAAAAAAAGTGAACATCACCTGAAGAATGACACCTGAGTTGACTTCTGGTCTCTTGGACATATGTGCACACCCCACACGAATATGTGCACATATTTGTGCATATACAAACAAGCAGAGGAAATCTTGGAAGATTGTGTGCAGTCCTCTACTAAGAGAGAATGCTGCCTTCAAGACTAAAATGACTTAACTTGGCTCCCACTGATGATGTCACATACACAAGCGCAGGGAAAACTGCGACATTTCCTGATCTGTTTGATGTCACCAGGCTCTCCTGCAGTGTCTCTGCACAGAACACGGCTCTGTTTCAACTACAGATCACACAGATCACTTCGCAGCTCTGACAAATGGGCTCACATGCTCCATGAGGTTGCTGTGTGTCTGTGTAGTTCATCCCGATGTCCTCTGCAGTTGTCCCCCGGGTGTTGCAAGGCTCTGTGAATGGCAAGAGGGTGAAGCTCCTGCACACATTTCCCCTCTTTTACACTCATTGATTACCTCTGCCTAATCCTGACCCACTAGGTGAGCCATAATTGGGTATCAGATCACAAACGTGGTGTAACAGTTCTGATGGCACACTGAGATTTGTGCTAATTGAGAGGCTTAGAGATACTCATGGCCTTTGTGTGCAGTCAGCCGTCATTAGTATGTGTCCATAATTCCCCTTCCCTATCTCCCTGTAGATCTCACCAATAAGGCGATTTCCCTCTGATTATCAGAATAAATTGAAGCATGGTTTTCAATGAAGCCATTGCAGTCAGAAAAAGACATTCTTGGACAAGCCATCAAGTTGACATCTCCACATTTCATTCTGTGGTCTCTCCTCTGAGGATAGTTTGTAGACGTGATGCAGGCTATGACATTGGGAGTCTGTGAATGGAAACTAAGGAATGAACTAATGTTTGCAAAGGACAAGAATATGGCCAATTCCCTGGGCTCCTACGTCACTCCAGAGTTTAAAGAATTCCCCACACTGAACACCCAGGCAAGACTTGGTTGTGTGTAGAAGTCTCAGCAACATGATCCCTTTTGGCTTTCCCAGGTGCTCTCTGAGTGTAAACTTAGGCAAGAGCTGGCAGAGTTTTGTGCTTCTAGTTCTCTCTTCCTCAAATTCCAGCCTGACCCCTACACTATAGAGATTAATTGAGGTATATTTAGTTCTACCCCGACTCATTACCAAGGAAGCTAGTTAAAAATGGATAGCAAATAGTACATTCATTTTATAGATCTTTTCATCTTTTATTTATGCATATGTGCACGTATGCATATATATGTGTATGTGCGTGTATGTGTGTATGTATGTGTGCATGTATACTTGTGCATATGGAGACTAGAAGACAATACAGGATGGTCACTCTGCAATATGCCTTTATGACAGGGTCTCTCCCTGAACCTGGAGCTGCACTGATTGCAGCAAGCCCTGTCATCCTCCTGTCTCTGCTCCCAAAGTGCTGGGGTTACATGCCTGCCCACAACCATATCAGTGTCCTTTGGCCTGGGATCTGGGGATTTGAACTCAGACCCTTGTGCTCACACATCTGGCTCTCTTAACTCCCCACTCACTTGGGAGTTATATATTTCTATTCTATATAAGCTTTTACTGTGCAGGAGAGAATTAGCAAATTAATCTGAATTATTCACTTTCCTCCCACAGGGACCATTAGATACATTAGAACCAAATAGTCCAGGGAATTCCTGGGCAACTTGAAAATACTCCAGTGTCAGCTTCTATTGTTGAGCAGTGACAAAAAAAGAAGAAAATGATGGGGACGGCTTAACGAAAGGAGTGTTTGCTTTTGTTCACAGTTTCTGAGGATTCTCTCCACCGTGGTGGGGTAGCATCCTGGTTGCAGGAGCACAGCAGACAGAGGAAAAGCTCTCTGCTGGCTTCCTCATTTCCCCCATTTTTTAATTCTATGCCTTGGGGTGGTGTCCCCACATTCAGGGCATTCTTTCCCCTTCCTCTCGGAAGAAACCCTCATGGACACGCCCACAGGTGTGCCTCCCCCACATCCTGGGTGACTGTGTCTAGTGAGGGTTGTAAGGGAGATTAACTGTCAGTCACATTAACTGTCCCAGGTCATCTGTAAGGTAGAGATTCGCAGATATTCTAGGCTAAGCGGCAAGAGGAGGGCTTATTTTTAAGATTTAACATTTAATCATTTTTCTTAAAAGAAAAAAGGCAAGGATCTGGAAAGATGGCTTAGATGGTTAAGAACAATTGAGTTGAGTTAGATTCCCAGAACCTACACCAGATGGTTTACAATTGCCTTTAACTCTGGATGGATCCAATGTCTGTGGCCTCCATGGGTGCTACACTCATATGAATGACTCTCAGGCATACACATAATAAAAAATAAAGTAAATCTTAAAAAAGAATCAATTTATCTTTAGAATAATGTGGGAAAAATAGAACATGGTATAGCTAAAAATTAAAATATTCATTGTGATTTTCTGTGGAGCAAGAAACAGCTGTAGCAAATGTCCACGGAAAAGAGTGTAGCTTCCCAAACTATTTCCCGAAAAAGGGCTCACTACCCTGTAAGGACTCCATTAATCCAAGGCTTATGAAACAGGTAATATTTCAAAATTGTAAAACATAAAATAGGCTCAGACATCCAGCATTTGCATATAAATAGAAAACTCAGATCTACACTGCTAGGAAAAAATTATTTTCTACATTTTTCATACAATTTTCACTAAATTAGCCTTTATAAAAATGTCCTTGTTGTGCAGACTGATTTTTTTACTTCCTATTTAAACAATAAAAATGATTTTCTTTCCCAGCAAAGAAATGGCTGCATGAGATGCTTGAACTCAAGACAAGCCTCCTGACTGCTCGAGCACATCTGTGTGACATCTGGCTCCCTTTACCTCACCAGTTAGTCTCTGCCATCCATCCAAATCCAGTCATCCCACACGGGACCTGGGAGACAGCTCCCCCTTTTCCTCCTCCAGAATGACTCTCCTGGGTATTTTGGGAGAGAGCCCAGCATCGTGTTCTCTCAGGGTTGACCATTTCTACCTCACTCTTTTGGGAAGACATGGTTGGCTAGTCCCTTCTCATGCCCTGCAGAGCTGTGGGGCTTTTCTGCCGGCATCCACACTGGTAATGACACTGTCTCTGCTGTGGACTTTGTGACATAAAACCCACAGAAGCTGTCTCCTTGTTCTACAGATCAGAATCCAACCCTGAGGGGATGGGGGTGGGGTGGGGCTCTGCCTCCTTTGTGTTGCCACTCTGAGGACTTCTCAGTAGGCTTGGGAGGGTACCTACATATGCCTCCATTCAGACTATTGTCAGAATTTAGTTTCACCAAGCTGTCTTAGGTTATCATTTCCCTGTTGGCTGTCTGTAGGAGCCCCCTTCAGATTAAGCCACTCACACCTGTACACCTTGATCCCAACAGTGAGATCATCAGGCACTGTACACACATGGTGCGCAGGCATATATAGGCAAAACACTCAAGCACATAAGATACATAACCAGAGCTCATATCTTCAGAATCTATAGGAAAAGATGGCACTGTAGCATGTTCCTATAATACTGATTCGGGGGGGTGGGAATAGAGGGACACCTGGGGCTTCACAGTGAGCTCCAGGTTCAGTGAGAGACCTGTGTCAAAAATAAGAGAGAGAGTGATTTAAGAAGTTACCTGCAGCGGCACCTCCTCTCTGTCTGTCTGTCTGTCTGTCTGTCTGTCTCTCTCTCTCTCTCTCACACACACACACACACACACAAAGGGGGGAGGGGGAGAGAGAGAGAGAGAGAGAGAGGGAGAGAGAGAGATACAAACAGCCCAAGTACATCACTCTAATCTTGAGATGTTACTGTTGAAGGACACACCTCTCTCCTCCCCCATTTCTCTCTCAACCCATTTTGGATCACATCATCAAAATGAATATTTTTTCAATTCTCCAGATCATATCCCAATGACTTGATTATCCAACAAGCAGTTCCCCTCTGAGGGCTTCTGGGACTCCTATCTGGCTTCATCCACTCAGGCATATGGAAGCAGGCCTATTTACTCCCAAATGTGCCCCCTCACTGCTTTGAAATGATGACTGTGGCCTCCATTGCAAACGCCACACTTCTTACATTATTCCTCTGTATTCGTAATTGCTGGGAAAGGTTCTTTTTTCAGAGGACTTGCACTTTTATTGGGCCAGAATAAAAGTTGGCCTGACCCACATTTCATCTGTCACCTTTTGCATTTTTCTGTCGTGAATGCAAAATAGTAGAGTAATCCAAGACTATGCTGAGTCGTGAAATTGAAAGGGCTAAATGGCAGGGGAGTTTCTTTTTTTCTACTCTGATTAAATAGATTCAAGAAATTGGAGAACTTTTTATAATACCAAATAGAGACTTGCAAGAAAGACCAAAGAGCATGTGGCATGAAATCACACAGGAGAGGGCGGAGGCGAGGAATACTCAGAGGCCCTTACTTCATCCAGACCTATCCTGACTCTGCTGCTAATGAGACCAGACATCAGAGGCATCTTAGGTAATAGATCTTGACTTGCAAAGACGCTACCTGGACCTCGCCTTGAATAAGGGAGTGAGAGCCTGGTATGAGTGCGGGAGGGAGCGCATGCCCAGATATTCATCTTAGAATCCTCCAAGGGCCTCAGTCATAATGGCAGTGAGGTCCTTGTTTCTATTTCATCCAGTCTCTCAGCCTGAGGAACATTCTGGTTTCTGGCTGCCTAACTTTCCCCCAAGGTCAAGGGTGTTGGATTGTGCATTCACAGCCGTCTCGTCAACATGAGCCCATTTGGTCATTCAACACCGGAGGTAACAGAAACACACAGAGATGAGAAAAACTCATCCAACCTCATTCCTTACACTGTTGATTGTTTGTTCAATGGGACCTGTAATCGCTTGGGAGGTCTTGCTTGTAGGGATTATCAAGGTTAGGTTAAATGGTGTGGAAAGACCTATCATTCTGTGGGTGGGATCATTTCTTGGACAGGGGATCCTGGACTGTATGGAAAGAAGAAAATGGGCCTAGAATTCACCTGTGTTCCTCTCTCCTTCCTGATTGTGGATTGATGTCAGCCACTCCTGCCACTGTGATTCCACCATGATGGATAATAGATGATATTTTGTGCTATAAGCGAAAATAAATGCTCTTTCTCTTAAGTTGCTTTTATCGGGATATCCTATTATGACAGAAGGAAAAGAAGTGGAGGCAGCATTTCTCATAGGATAGCTAGGATTTTATTTGGGGGAAGAGGGAAGAAAAACAAAGCCTTTGTTGCAGAGGTGGGATCCTCCTCTGGCCAGGAGCCTGCTGCAAGAAAGATAGAGGTGGGATGTTGGCACCAGACTGGTGTTTACAAGCTGTGTGACGTAGGTGGGAAAGTCCTCTGGATGCCAGGACCTTCTTTAGTAGCATAGGGTGGTGTAGACTCTGTGCAGCAAGCATGAGAATGGGTTGTAATGAGCTAAGGCATGTGTGCTCTGGCCCAGGGTAGTCACAGTAGAATGTGCGACTGCATATTCTGCCAGGAGACCTCTTCACACCCAGCCCCAGAGCCCCTCCCAAGGCCACGACAGGAGTCCCATGAAATTCTGTGGAGATACTGCTTGGTTCGTATTGTGACTTGTGGGTTATAGTTTCAACAAAGCCTGAGTGAGCAGAGGACATGAATTTTTCCCCTTATGGAGGAGTGGGGGGATAGGATGGATGGTCCTGTGGTGTCTCCTCATCTCTGCTCCATCACCCCTATGCATCTTGGGAATCAAAAGCCGCTGTGGGCTGTGCATCCCTTATTAGTTTGGAATGAGTCTCACTACGCCATTGGGACAGCTCTTGCACTCTCATTGTACACCATAACCCAGGGTAGGTGCTTCCATATGCTGTAAAATCTGCATCTAGCATCTGGTCTTGAATTGAAGTAAATTTGAAAAGGATGTAGAAGTTGATATTTTGTGTTGGGACACAGTAGACATGGCCTCTGAATTCTTCCCAAAGCAGAGAAGGGTCAACAGTTCAAACAAAATTAAAAGGAACATTTAGTACACAATGTTGCCAAATTATTTCCTTCTTCTCAAAGTGAGGAAGCCTCAGAAATATATGCAGATGTTGCAATGTCTTGGGTAACACAATCTTTATCTCAGATTTTAGGTGTGTGACTGTGGGTGAGGCAGGGTCCTGTGACCTTGTCTAGGATATTTCAGGTCATGTCTGAGGCAGGGGGCATGTCAGTGTTTGCTGTTTCCCATACTAAGAATTTGTGTAGCAAGCTGATGAAGATTGGGTACTTTGAAATGTTTTGCAGAGTAAGCAGGATGGCTGGTGTCTGTATTCTGTGAACAGAAGCTCGCAGGAAGAATGGCACCTTCCTCTGGGTCGTCTGTCAGGCTGATTGGCTGATTAAGGCTCCACTGATTGGGGGGGCGGGGTTGGAATGTTGCAGATACAGAACCTAATGGCAATTTATCATGGACTAGCTTTGGTCTCTTAATAGCCACTTCTTGCCCACTTCTGTGACTGACCTAACATCACATGACTAACAGGCAAAACCTTGTGGAATGTGTTGGTATCACAGAGCACACACCGTCCACCCAAGGCTAAGAGCTATCAGACAGCATCTGAGGTCCATGTTGTAACCAACCTGTCTGATACTTCCATCAATGTATTTGAGAAGTGTCTTGATTTGTTACTTTGTCCTGTATCTATAAAACATAAAACTTCACGAAATTGTTACCTCATCGGAACAGAGAACTTGGGGTTATATGAATCTGTGTTCCCAGGTCATGGTCACTCATATTTGATGCTAGAATAAACCATATCTCATTCTCCCTTGAGGGAAGATCTGGGCCTGGGGTTTTGACAAATTCTAGCACTCCAGCAGGCTGAGGCAGGAAGATCATCAGGAGTTTGAGTCCAGCCTGGGCTATAGAGTGAAACTCTGTCTTATAAAATAAATGGGGGCTGGGAGATGGCTCAGAGGCTGAGCACTTGCTGCTCTTACACAGGACTGGATTTAGTTCCCAGTACCCATATCCAATGGCTCACAATTCCTTGTAACTACAGCTTCAGTTGCTGGTGCCCTCTTCTGGCCTCTGCAGGTACTGCATGTACACACACACACACACACACACACACACACACACACACATACACAGGCACACATACACACGTGAGCGCACACAAACACACTGTTAAAAATAAAGAAAAATGGAATTTTTATGGACGATATAAATGGAATTATGAAGACATTACCTTCCAAAGTGGAGGACAGCTGCTCTGAATCCACAGTTGTATTCATACAGCAGGATAAGCTTGTTTCTTACAATAGGCATTGATGTAGCCAGGGTCAGGGAAGAAGCTGAGCTGGACAGTCTTTAATTAGCAGGATTATTTGTGGAGCAGAGGTCATGATATCCTTATTGTGAAAATCTTTTCTTCTATCATGGAAAGAAAAACAATTCTCTTTACCCTATGACACATTATAGTGGGAGACACAAATGACTTATCCAGTAATAATGGCCACTGATTTAATGGGGTGGGGACCAGGTGCTTAATCCAGTCTTTATTCTACATTCAGGTACAGCTACAGCTATCACCACATTTACTAACTTTAAAAGGACAAGACAGTGTCTGGGAACCTAGTCATTATTCCAGAAGAGGATTTATGAAATATTTTGAACTTGGTTTTTCTCTTGAACTACTTGCAGGCCTGTGGGACACAGGGTAGCCATCTGTAGCATCGCTGGCAAAGAAGAGAAGGGAGAGGGAGTGCTCCGGGTTTCTAGGAGACCTGAACACAGGCTGCAACAAAGAGGAGCAAGCGGGTGTGAGGTGCAATGGCGGTGTCAGAGTGTCCAGCATCTGGCTAGGCTGCCTCCAGATCTCAGGACAGCCCTGGCTTCTCATCCCAAGGAACTACAGAAGGGCATCAGGATGAGCAGTCACAGGGAAACCAAAGGAGAACTGCACAGTGGCCTGAAGCTGATGTGACAGCAGGGCTGGGGTCCCAAGTGAATACTGAGCACCAGTATCCATCTCTCTGCTTCCCGACTGGGGATGCAATGTAATAGCTGGCTCTGGCTCCTGTTGCCATGCCTTCCCCACCCCATAGACTGTGACTTCAGATCATGGGCTGAAATAAACCCCTGCTTAAATCATTTTGTTAGATATTTTGCCATAACTAAGAGGAAAACAGCTACTACAACATGAGAGGAAGTTAATGTCAGATTGTAGCACCATAACTACCGAATGGTCCTTGTAGCTTAGTTTAGGCTTTTGGAAGAATGAGCAGAGAACAGCAGTCAGATTCTTGAATGTACTGGTGTGTCGGGGTGCATTTTGATAAGTTTTGGGATAAGCCATGTGGAAAATTTACAAGGCTGAAGACTGTTTTTATTGCTCATTCATATGTTTGGGACATAAAGTGTAAATAATTATTTAGTTTTAGAATAGGAAATCATAGTTTTAGGTAATTATTTTTTGTCAGTATCTGAATCTGAAAGATCAGGAATATTTACAGAAGTATGAAAAGAAACATGAATTGCTCATTCTCAGGAAATTGAGGCATGTTTATATATAAAAGCCATCACAGGTGAAGGGATGATTGACAGCTAGCCGGGTATTAACTTATCACATTGCTAGTGTATATTACTGGCCTGACCACACAAATGCATACACCAGCTCTGCCTTTCCTAGATGCAAACACTGAGGGGTTGCTTACTTGACACAATTTTGTATCCATGCTACTATAAATAACTACTCCTGAAGGTTGACTAACTTAAGGCCTGTTGCTTTTATTTATGAAATGAACATAGACGGTACTCTTTGAAATATGCCTGTATTTAAATTATATCATTTTGTGTGTGTGTATGCATGTGCACACGTGTGTATTCAATCACGAGTGTCAGTCCTCACTTTTCCTCCTATGTGATACAGATGTCTTGTATGCTCCTGTGTATTTCAGGCTGCTTCCCATCTCCGTAGGCAGCACTGGGATTACAGATGCCTGCGACTGAGTGAAGCTTATGTGGGTTCTGGGGATTTGAACTCATGCCCATGCAGGAAGCACTCTATCTACTGAGGCAATTTCCAGGTCTGTGAAATTATGTGTACATTTCTTCTTTGTCTTCTGGTGTTTATCTTAAGTTCTTCAGATTGACATCCATTTTTATAACACATAGGCCTTCTCATATATGGGCAGTGCACCTTCAAAATTATAGACAGCTGGAGACATAGCTCAGTTTATAGAACGCTTTCTTGTCTTATTCAAGGTCCTGGGTCCAACCCCCAGTACTGCATAAAATTGGGTGTAGTGGTGAATGCCTATAATCCAAGGACTTTATAGTTGGAGACAGGTCATGACTATTCTTAGGTACGTAGTGAGTTTGAGACTAGCCTGGGATACATGAGAACTTGACTAAAATTCCCCCCATCCAGATATCCAAAAATAGCAGAAAGAAGTAAAAAAGAGCAAAATAAAAAAAAGTCAATAAAGCAATGTACAAATAAGATCTTCCCATCTTTCCATTTTGGGTTGCAATGGTTTTCTTTTCTTTTAGGGGAATTTTTTTTGGAATTTTATAATTTTCTCCTAGCTAAAATGGGAGATATCAGAATGCATTATTTACATTTATGAAAATGTCATAATTTAATAAAAAGGACTCTCAGAAATGACTTATTAATTTTTTCCCTTGTAGGATATGTTTAAGTCTTAGCTACCTTGTGGTTAGCTGAGCTCATGTGACTCATTCTCAGTCAATGTCTTCATGTGTGTACTTAGTGGTGCACCTACCAGGACAGGACCAGACCTGGCAATGTAGACAGTCCCAGCATATTAGTTATTTTTATATCACAGTGGCAAGATAACATGACCAGACTAGTTTATGAAAGTATCTAGTTGGGCTTACAGTTTCAGAGGGCTAGTGTTGATGTGGATGGAGTGACGTCATGGTGACAGGAACAGTTGAGAGCTCACATTTATTCCACATGTAGGAGGCAGAGACGTCTAACTGGGAATGATGTAAGTTTTTTGAAACCTCCAAGTATACCTCCAGTGACACACTTCATCCAGCAAGGCCGTACCTCCTCATCCTTCCCAAACAGTTTCACCAAGTAAGAACTAAGTGTTCAAACACATGAGCCCATGAGGGCCATTCTCACCCAAACAACCTTAAATGGCTAAATTCACTGAGTCCCAACACAAATAAACAAGACCTGCATGGGAGGAAGGGGGTGGGGCAGGAGAAAGATAAGAGAGGCATTTCTCCCCCAAGCTAATCCTGCCTCAGAGAACTGTTCCCTTGGCAGCCCTGAGAGAAAACAATGCCAATCATGTTTCAAACAGTTATATATTTGTTGGTTTGTTAGTTATAGCAACTGGTTCAACCTTGATCATTCTCCAAATAAAATCAGGAAAAGTGGGAACCAAGCTGTGGTCTTTGGGTTCAGATATCAGCAGATATCAACTGGTGCTTTTGCCAAGATATCTACAGATCGTATTTGCTGTCTTCTGTTCTAAGAAACAAGTAATCTGGGAAGGAAGTGCTTCAGGGTCTCTAGGGAGGACCAAGGCTGCTTCTTATGCTCCATCAATGGTCTTTTGAGATGCTCTGAAGAGCTATGATGTGACCTTTGCTGTGCTGTCTTAATGAGGCTGCCTATCCATTTGGGTTTTGGATGGTACCAGGCACTGGGCTGATAACAGAGCAGACATTTTAACAGCACTGTGTTCATTGAACCAACCCGCAGGTTATGGGAGATGGATCAGCAGCTAAAGCATTTTCCATATGAGGATTGGGCTTGGATCATCAGAACCCCACCTAAATGCAAGGTGGGGATGGAAGTCTATCTGTAATTCCAGTCTTTGCTGACAAGGGGCAGGGGAATCTCCAGAACAAGATGTCTAAAGAGACTGGGCACATTGATGAGTTCTGGGATAGATTGAGAGAGTCTGCCTCCTTGAATAAGGTAGAAGAGTGATGGAGGATGATTCTGGAAGTCAACCTTGAGTCTCAACATGTATGTTGCATATTCCACTTCATGGATTAATACATGTAAACCATAAATATGTACTACACACATGAGTGAGAGAAAGAGAGAGAGAGAGAGAGAGAGAGAGAGAGAGAGAGAGAATGAAAAAATAAAATGGATTTAGTGTCTGTGTGGTGTGAGAATCTGAGAGTAATTTGGGGATCAGTTGTTTTGTGATAAGGAAGACATCCTCTCCATTGACTTTCTAGGACTTCCCCAAGGTCACCAAGTTCAATTAATATTTTTTTTTCTCACCTAAAACAGAAAGACTGGATATATGTTAGAACGTGAAAACCAATGCCAAACACAGGTTATGACAGTCAAGATATTAGCGAGAAATACCACCCGTAGCTAGTGTACCCATGGAGACATGCCAGCCTATCTCTGGGCTGAGAGTCAGTGCGCCCCTACCCCACATGCCACTTCCCCAAAGAGACAAAGCAATGTTACTTGAGAAGCACGGGCTCGTTTGCCATGACATTGCTCTGGCCTTGCTTCATCTATTTCCATTCCTGATTTGCACAGAGGGGAGGCAGCACAATTTATCATCTCTCGGGCCAACACAGCCATTTGGGGAAATCTATTTTTGTACATGCAGAGCAATGTCTTCAACTTGGCTGATTCCTGAGCAAAATCAAATCATACCAGCTGCGGAACCCCCCCAAGAGCCACTCGCCTGCCTATACAGGCACCCTAACCAAAACATTTTCCCTGTTTTCATATCCACATGTACAGAAAAGCAAGGCCTACAAGAAACATTCTTGTTGGGTGAGGGTTTGCAGGAAGTAATATACACACCAAGTGTAGACATGGCTTCAGGCTCTGATTTTTTTTTTTATGTATGCTTGAAATAAATATTCTGGGGCTTTAACTTTTTGATGTTGCTTTATTTTCCACTTTCCTCTTTCAATCAGAATCTCAGCTCCCCATTCTTTGCCTCTGGTGGAAAACAGGTGTGTTTACTTCTGCAGGGATGCTGGGGAAGGATGGAAAGCTTGGGGGACTGGAGACATGAGCGGTCTGCAGAGCGTGACTCAGCTCTGAGGCCCTGTGTGTGTAATCCACCAAATTCTTAAGTATTACTACCTGAGACTAAGAGAACTCCTCCCATGTGCGACCAAACCCATCTTGGTCACTTTCACAGGGAGGTCAGCTGCCATCTTTTTGTTGTTTAGTTTTGAAGACTGACACAGCCATAGGAGAGTCACCCAGGACACAGAGGGCAGGCATATGGTATCCGGGTTGGCCACTGTCCTTGGAAAGCTGTGGGTGGACTCATTAGAAGTAGTGCATCTTCTGGGATTTGCTCTATCTGATCCTGAGTAGGAAGTGGGGCACTGGGCAGTTTCTAGCAGGTCTTGATTGCTCTGAGCTAGTGGGTACAGAGGCCCTGATTCTGAATTCTTGTATCACGTAGGCTCTCAGTGATGCCCATTGAGACATCCACCTGTCTCCTTGCCCTTGTCATGCCATCTGAAATTGTGACTTTTCTCATGACTGTGACACGGTCTGATGGGAGCTATTCAAGGATGGTAGGGTTTATCCTGGCTTACAATTTGAGGGTAAACCCTATCATGGTTCCAGGAGAATGAGGGGGCTGGTCACATTGCACCCTCAGTCAGGAAGCAGAGAGAGATGGATGCTGGTGCTCAGCTCACTTTCTCCTTTGTATGCAGTGCAGGACTTCAGCCAATGGTCTGATGTCCACATTCAGGGAGGGGCTTCCTGTCTCAGTTAAATATCCCTGGCAACATCCTCACAGACACGCCCAGAGGAGTGTATCCTGAGGATTCTGAATTCTCTCCATGGAAGATGAATTGGCGCAGAGACAGAAGACAATTTCTCAGACGTGGGCAGCCAATGACTGTCACCTTGACATATTGATATGTGAACACAGTCATTCCTGAGCTAAACTAATTCCTTAGTGGCCATGCTGGCTTATCCTATCAAGACAGCCTACACTCATTTGAACTATTTTGCCACTACACTCTAAGATTCACTAAGAGATCATTTTGTGACTGCCTTGCTTACAGCAATCAAAGAGTTAATTGCAGACTTCATAAGGATCCTTTGCTTTGAAGAGACTAACATTCTGTGTTCCTTTTGTTTGTTGCTGCTCAGTCTTGGTTGACAAAGCCTTTTTCCCCCTCTGAGCATGGTTGCATCCTGGCCATGCCTGGGTCTCTCAGCTTTAAGGGTATTACAGCCATTGTTCAATAAACAGCCTCCATTTGCCCTAAGCCCAGATTTACATACCTAAAAATTCAACAATATACATGCATAAGCATCAGCTACTTCACAAAAGCATCCTTTGGGTGCTATGGAGCTCAGCCACATTTGGATAACGCTGCCTTGGATTGCGCATCTTATTTTAGAAGCATGTTTGTAAGATTTTTGACATCAAAGTAGACTTAAAGGCGATTCTTCATATTCTTTGACTTCTTTTCTTATTTATTTTTTCAATCAGATTTTCCCAGTGCATCAGTAAACACAGCAATCTTCCGACAAGGCAACTTAATTATCGGCTGTACATGCTGCAAGAGCTCCTTTATGAGCACAGAGCCGGTATGCTTTGTACAACCAGCGGGGTCCAGGAAAAGGCGGCTGCCTGTGTATGCATTACTATCCAGAATCAGCTCTCCAAGCACACAGTGGTTTCTGTCCTTCTGAAGGTTTTCCTGCCTTTGGGAGTAGGTTCTCTTGTCTGTAAATTGGTGGCCATAGAGATCACCCTTGAGACTCAAGTGACAAGCAGACAAGGGACTTCCTGTGAAGATGGCTGTTGTGTAGCAATTCCTTCTAAACTGAAACAGTCCATGCAGCTAAAACTCAAAAAGTAAACTACTCAAAAAATCTAGGAAGTCCCTGAAACTGAACAGTTCTGCTAGGTCCCTCCCTCCCTTCACAAGTGTATATAAGCAGCAAGGACAGTTGACAGTCACTCTCAGACCAGTTGAGGTGTTCAGAAGGGGCTTAACCTAACTGACCCCCTTGGAAAAGATACTTTCAACCTGCTGAGTTGTCTACAAGTGGTGTGAGTGTGCTCCAAGTTTCCAGGTTCTGTGAGCTGCTATGGGGTGGGCTTTGTTGATGTCATTTCTGCTTCTGAACAAGCATTCGTTCATCCCAGGTTGGGAATGAACAACAGATGAAAGTAAAGATACCACTAAAGTCCAGCTCAATGAACCAATGTGTCTAGTTAAAATTACTTACAGGAACAGTGGTAATGGGTTGCTTGAAGGAGCTGGGGTGACCCCAGAACAGTGGTGTCACCAAGAACTCCAACTCTGTCAGGGATGGTGATCTCATGAACACTCCTTTCGTTAACTTTCTACCTTCAAATATTCTAGCAACTCCCAAGACCACGTGTGACGTGTGGACAGGAGGGAGTGATGACGGCTTCCCAGGTGAGGAGGCTGTTCCCGCCTTCCCTTCTCCTACTGGGGAATGTTAACAGTTCCATCCCCACTGACCTAACTGTCTCTCTGTTGCTCTTAGTATGTTGCCATGGTTATGGTGCCAAACATTCTGTAGCTCACCGTAGCAACTTCTGCTCTAGGAATGGCCAGTGATCCTTTCATGCCATGCCCTGGGGAAATATTTTGGGCAACCCAACGATCCTCAATGCTGATTCTGTGACACCCACATCCCAGGCATGAGTTGTCTCTCCACAGCTTTTAAAGTAATGGGCCGGATTGATGATGGACCCACAGTCTCTAAAACTTTGAGCCCAGGTAAATCTTTTCCAAACTGTTTCTCTCAGGTATTTCTCCCCATGATCAACAGCTGCCTAACAAAGGTACTGTGAAGTTGAGGCCTAACAGAGGACTTTGAAATTGAGGCTTCAGTGAGGAAGGGGAGCTCAATGATTGGCCTCATCCCACGAGTCCCAACCTGCTGAAACTCACACAGACTGACCACCAGTGATTCTGGGGGTGCTGAGGCTAATTACAGTTCATCTTTTCTACGACCATTGGAAATGTCTAGGTTTTCACTGTGTCTCTCCACCACCCGATTCTTAGCACCATGAAGCTACGGTGAGGGCAGTCAAGCTGGCAGTAAGCACGCGACTGCTCACACACACAAGTAAAAAGGTAAAGCAAATTCCCTGGCACCCCAAGAAGAAGAGAAGTCCTCAGTGTGTTTAGCCAGTTGTTCTAGTTTGCTATCAAGGGGTAAAACATTGAGCAAAAGCAGCGTGAGGAGGAAAGGGCTTTATTCCCGCTCACAGCCCATGGTCCATCGCTGAGGGACATCAGAGCAGGAACTCAAGGCAGGAGCCTGGAACAAAAGCAGAGACCAGTGACACTGATTCTTCCTCATGGCTTGCTCAGCTGCTTCCTTATCCTACCCAGGACCACCTGCCGAGGGGTGGCACTGCCCGCAGTGAGCTGGGGCCTCTCTTATCAATCAATAAGCAAGCAAATGCCCCTCAGACGTGGCCTAAGGTGAATATGATGGGGTAATACTTCAGCTAAGGTTCTGTCTTTCCAGGGATGTCAAAATGACAACTACAATTAGCCATTCCATCAGAATTGCTTTCAGAAAAGGAGTATGTATGAGTCCTTCAGCCATGTGTTGGAGACACAAGCTCATCTCCTCGAAGATGAAACCACTTTCTTTAACTCTGCTGCTAGGAATGTCTCCTTCGAGGCCTGCTCTGAGTTGTGACCACCCACTTGCAAATGACATCTGTGTCTCTGTCTGAGTGACTGGTCATGGTGTCTGGCAGTCAGAGTAACATTCTACTTACAAAGATGTAAGAGACCTTGCTTTCCCATCAGATAAATGGCGATGGATGAGATGTAACGGATAATACCCAGCTGAAGATGTACAATGCTGGGGTCCATTTCTATCTTTGCCGCCTTTCATGTGTCCTATTCATGATGCCCATCTCGGTCTTTCCCAGTGTTTAGCTAGTTTTAAACCTGTCTCATCCATATTTTCCCAAGTAGGCAGACTTCATAATGAGTTATCTTCTCATCAATGGTCAGTTAATATCTGTAGAATGGATGGAAAAAGGTGAGGTGTCCCCGTCTCTCAGTTCCACCCATCTCAGCCAGAGAATCTATCAGCACAATGATCTATAGGAGCATTGCGAGGATTTCCCACATCCTTGGATACTCAAAGGAACACAGGTTTATCATCTAAATGACATGCTGGCTGAATGTGCCCGTGTCATAATTTCAGAAGCACAATTTCAAAGTGACATTTTAACAGTCATGTGGATTGGTTTGGTTCAGACTTCATCCCTGTCATTCCCAATGCATTCCCAGGTATGAACACACACCTCTGCATGAATATGCTCTTTTGTGGGCATATGCTATTTTGGCAAAATGGCTTTTAGCATCCAGTTGTACAATAAGGAGCTTGAGCAAAAATTAATTGAAATGTTATTTCTATTAAATTTAAATATTTAAAAATTGAATTAACAAAATTAAAATAAAAGCACTAAACATTAAATTAATTAAAATAAAAATCCCAAAGCTTATGTTGAAAAACTAAAAGAATCTGACAATGTTTAATCAGTATCTAGATGTATTCTCATACCCACCATGGTATATAGTTTATACATTGAGATGGAGAAATGTTGGCCTCCATCCTTGACTAAGCTCAGACCTTCCTCTTGTTCATAGCAGGAATATTGGATGAGTGAAAATATACTTCTTCAGGGGCTAGAGAGATGACTCAGTGATTAAGAACACTGACTGCTCTTCTAGAGAATCTGGGTTCAGTTATCAGAGCCTTCATGGTTGCTCACCACCATTTTTAACACCAGTTCCCGGGGAACTGATGCCCTCTTCTGGCCTCTTTGGGCACTGCACTCATATACATAAAATTAAAATAAAACATCTTAAAAATATCACTTCTATTGGCAGGTAGTGTATGCTAATGCTGTTCATGTAGCAAACCCCAATATTTCTTGACAGAGGTACTTGAAGACTCTGTTAAAAGCTGAATCATAGACACAACCCTCTTGACCAGCTTGGTTTTCTGATGAATTAACTGGTAGATTTTTTTTCACCACTAATTTATTGATTCAGTCAAAAATTAATTTACAAAGTGTTATTGAACCCTATCACTGTAGCGAGCAGTGAATAACTGAAGAAAACAAGAGAAAGGCAACACTGAGCCATTTAGAACATATTGCCACAGGCTCTTACCGTCTTGTGTGCAAATTGCCCATTTTACTTTGTTTTTTAAAGGTTTATTTATTTATTGTGTATGTGAGTTTACCTACATGTATATTTGTGCATCACACAAAAAGTGTCTGCTGGGTCCAGAAGACAACATCAGGTCCCTTAGAACTGGAGTTAGAGACAGTTGTGAGCGGCCATGTGGGTACTGGGAACTGAACCTGGGTTCTCTGAGAAAGCAGCCTGTGCTCTTAACCACTGATCCATCTCTCCAGCTCCTGCCATTTTACTATGGGGAATAAAAGATGCAAAGATAAAGTCACGTGCACCTAGGATTTATTTGAGTCTTCAGTTTTCTGCTGCACGGGTCCTCAGGCTAGCCTTTCATCCAATCAAGACACAGATCCACAACTGTGATCCAGGATCATGCGACCCTTTCCAGTCTTTAAAGATGCTCATAAGCCCCCGAAACCCAAACCAAACCTTTGCAGTAAGTGTGCACCATCAAGAGTGCGGTTAACAAAATTGTACTGCAAATTAGTTACCAATTAAGTGGGTTTTTTGTAAATGAAATGACGTTGTGATTGATATAGAATATTGAAAGTACAGTTTTATTAGCACCTTGCGTTTTGGGGAATCTTATATAAAATGAGCCCGTAGCCTTTAATTAGCTCAGTGTTAGCAAACAGCTAACGTGGGCCCAGGAGTGTAGGGTTTGATTGCACCATGGAGCCAATGGTTTCTGAGGAGAGCTTGCCTCCCTCCCCGCGTAGGGAGGATTCTATTACAAAACACTTTTTAGGATTTGTCGTATGTTTGGTTTCTGCCAATGAAGAAAATAATTGACTCATTTGCAAACAGACATTAAGAAACCCAGCTAAGTGTGATGCAGGTGCATTGAAGCAGGGATCCCAGTTTTTTTTTAAATCTTTGTTTGAAAATTTTCAAAGGAAAAGTAAGCATAAAGGAATTTTCCTACAAGGGTCCTAGAGACTCAGTATCCTTTCATATTCTCTCCAGAAATTGCTTCATCTGAGAGTCTCTACGTGTGGGTGAGTCTTTATAAAGGATGTAAGGATGTCAAATGTATTCCTGATGGTGTCTCCTAGTGACCCCATCCATAACTGTTACAGAGACACTAAAAAAAAAAAAACCCAGAGGTATCAAGCACATGACTGTGTCTACAAAAGTTAATATTTGAGAGAGGTCTAAAATAATGCACAACTGAGTTATATTGTGTTGTGTGAATGTGTGTTGAGATAAATAAACAGTTGATTTCCTCATCAAATCCAGTTGCCATGGATACTAGAAAGTTTATGAAATTTAAATAGACACTAAACGAATCAGCAGTCTTTACTCAGCAAACTCCACTGCCAGCATCAAGCTGCTCTCCCATTCTCCCTCTGCCTGGATCAGGAGGACTGGATATTCTCTAAGTTGGTTACTTATCTAAACACATTATTTTGTATTTTCAGGGCTTGATGTGATCTAGATATGACAGATCCATCTGTGCCACCATTGCAATTTTATGTTCCCAATGTCTCCAACAATATCTTGCAGGCAGGAAGCCACATCTTTTACCTTGGAGTCTGTGACCCCATTCCTTGGCATTTACCTCCTGAAAAATGCTTATGGTAAAACTGGGTCATCATGACCATGTGTTGATAGGATACAGTCAATATCTACAGTGATTTCACTTTCACACAGTTCTTTCTATGCATGGATCTGTCGGCATGTATGTCAGAGGTCGGCGACATAGCCTTGCTCCATCACTCTCCACCTTATTTCTTGAGACGGGGTCTCTCTCTGAGCCTAGAGCTCACCAATTCATCCAGACTGTCTGGGCAGTGAGCTCTGGGAGTCTAAGGTCTCTGTTTCTCCAGTATCTATATTATCGATATGTGACCCAATGATTGATAGGCTTTTGCACGTGTGCTGAGAATCCACATGCAGACTTCACGCTTGCCCAGCGGCACCCACTGAGTGAGCATCTCCATTGCCCTTGGTAATTGCTCATAATGATCAATTCTACACTGAGTGTGAGTTTTCATGTTGACCTTGTCATATAGGCAGTGTCACAGCCTGACAACAGGAAGAGCTAATGGGAAACAAGTCACTTATTTGTGCCACAGGAGCAATCCTGGATGCTACCCAGTATACATTTATGTGCAGAGTTAGCACCAAGCCACACAGTGGCACACCCTTGGGAGCCTGTGGTCCTTTGACTTCTTAAAGAAATATGATTGAAGGTGTCTGGGACATACTTTTTTGTCTAAAAAAATCTCCTTTTTAATAACTATAGATTCATAGGAAGTTGCAAAGATGGAATGGAATGGTTCCAGGTACTCATTGCTCAGTGAACGAAGAGAATGAGAATATGACAAATTATCTAACCTGGGATATAAGACACCTACCTCCCTTTAAGAGAAACAAATCTCATTACCTCCTACCTGAGGGTCTATTAATAATTAATACAGTATCTTTTCTCTCAGTTGAAGTCCTTTCTGTATAATCTTGTTCAGATTAAGTGTTACCCTAAGGGGCTTACCCCCAAAACCCCAAGAGAAGGGCCCCCATGGAATATCAACTAGGCCCAGGCAGACTCCAAATTTGAGCCTGTGGAATTCATGTTTTAGACTACAGAATTAATGCTTCAGTGTTCTCTGGGTTCTCCCACAATGCCTTTCCCAGGACAAGAGCTTGCCTGGTGATGGTAATAGTTAGTGATGACAGATGATACAGGCAAGAATACCGAAGATGGAGCAGCAGTAGGACTGGAGGGCAGAGCTGTTGGAGTTCAGAAATTTGCCTTGTTTCATTGCTGCGAGCGTTCTGACAAAAGTTTCAATCTTGTATCTTGCAAAGCAGGGAGAATATTTGCCCGTTTAAATAATGAGCAAACACACAAGCTTTTCATTCTACGGGGGACAATGGCCTGCAAAAGTCAAACAAAGCAGGCTGCCAATCACAGCTTGTTTCTGAAAATAGACTTTGTTTTCAGCTTTGGTCCAAAATAGATTCCCACTCGCCAGCACTTCGCTGTAAGTAGAGACTCATTTTCAGCAGGTCTGCCTTTCTCCCAAGTCACTGGAGAGAAAAGAATGTTCTACTTAAAAATAGCAGACTCTTCCTCTATTTTTCTCTTGTCTTCTTGCTGCCTGACATCATTTATGTTTCCAGGCACACTTTCTCCCTGTGCTTTTGCTGTGAACAAATCTATTCTATTCAAGCGGGAAGTGAGCAGCTCCCATGGACCTTGATTCGGAGGCACCCAGCATCCACAGAAGGGGCTGGAAGTAAGAGGGGATTGAGAGAAGGTGGAAGGAGAGAAAAAGAGGAAGTGAGTAAAGGGGGATAAGGGGGATGAGGGATGGGAAGTTGGTTAGTGGGTTAGTTAGCTAGTGACCCAGCTAAATAGCAGCACAGTCCAGCATGGGCGGCAGCAACTTGTGGACCTTGTTGGGTGCCCAAGCAGGACAAACCCAAGTGAAATACCCACGGCAAAGGGAAGACATGAGCAAAGATGAGGTGTGACTCAGATTGCAGACACACCATTCATTTTCAAAAGGCAAAGCAAATGACTTTAAAAGGTTTACAGATTCTTTGGTCTGTTGAAAGTTGTTTCCATGTAGACTTAAGACTTTTTTCAGTTTTGTTCTCTGACATCAGAGGGCATATATTATTTTAATATTTAACACGGAGAGGCAGAAACCAACTTCTCTTAGGGAACTGTGGATCTGGCCACAACAGGCCCAGTCCCTTCCCTGCATAGCAGCAATGGGCTGAAGCATCTGCTTGCCTCGGTTTCCCAGATGCTTTTGTCACCAGGACCACTCACTATGGTGCCTGCCTGGCCTCAAGAGCATGTGGGTAGGGTAGGGTCTTAGCTCTCATGTGTGCATGGTCTCTTTCTCTCTAGGTCAAAAAATTGTTTTTTATCTCTCTGTGTGTCTGTGCACATGAGTGCAGTGCCAAAAGAGGCAAGATGGCATCATATTCCCAAGGGAGCTGGACTTACAGGTGGCTGTAAGCTGCTAGTTGGGTGCTGGTAACTAAACTCTAGTCTTCTGGGAGAGCACTGAGTGCTCTTAAACACGGAACCATCTCTCCAGATATGTTTCTGTTGATAGGATAAAAATCACACAATGAAAGTTTCTTAAGGGTGAGGAAGTTTATTTTTGTTCACAGTTTCAGAGGGACAGAGTCCATCATGTTTGCCAAGGTGCAGTGGCAGGAGGAGGAGACTGGCTAATCACATTGTGACCACACACAGGAAGCAAGAGAACAGGAAGTGGGACTGGGCTATGAGACCACAAGGCCTGCTCCCATTACCCACTTCTGGCAAGGCTCTGATTCTTTAAGGGTTCACAGCCTCCCCAAACAACACCATCAGCTGAGGAGCAAGGGTTCAAACTCACAAGTCTGCAGGGGATAGTTCTCATTTGGAACACAAGTATGGTCCCAGATGAGGCAGAGGAGATGGTGACTGTGCAGGTGGTGACTCAGGAACCAACCTGTCTCTGGTGTCTCAGGAGCTGACCTCTCTCTGGATGACCTGTGTGTCTCACCTGTGGGTGGCAACCCGAGGCAGCAAGGACAAAGTTTCCACATGCCTGCTGATTTGTCAGTTTGATCGGGTGTGGAATCAGCTAGAAGATGCCCCTCTGGAAAGGTCTGTGAGACCCTTAGCCAGATTGCCAGCCTATCTCTAAAGAGGTCTGAGGAAAAGTGGTGCTGATGCTGGCAGTCTTCCCTCCACACTTGTGAGAGCTTCCTTCCCTATTGCTGCTCTCACGCCTACCATCCTTCGATGGCCTCCCCATACACACTGAAGGTCAGCATCTCTCCAGGAATCCTCCAGCTCTTCAGTAACAGGTTTCAAGGCATCCGATCATGTGGACAGAGCAGCCTGTGTTCTTTTCCTTTCTAGTGTACGGACAGTTGTTGGGCTGCTGAGCCCATGCCATGTAGCCAATCTAAACAATCCTCTTTATAACATAAATGCCTCCTGTCTCTTCTCTTCTGGAGTCAGTGTGGAGCAGGCACAGGGACACTCAAAACAGCAGTGACATCAGCCCGAAAGCTTCCACACAGCATCTTCTCTGCGTCTCATTGACTGACTCTCGGGTACCTCCATGTCCTGAGACCAGCAGGGATCATGCGTGTGCCTGAGGAGGTTTGAATTTACTTGTATGAAATATAGGTCTGATCCTCAAACAGTTGTATGAATTCCTTTTCTTTCTTGCAAGCTCCCATCATCTTCCATCCGCCATACTTCTCCATTGATGGATTCTGAGCCAGACAATAGAGAGCCTGGGATACATCTATGCAGAAAGTGCCGATTTCTACCCAGGAGTGAGTCTTTCTTGAATGTCTCTTACAGGATGGAGATCGTGTCTCCTCCAGTCTGGGTCCGAGTGGAAAAATACTTAGATGGTCTTCATTTAAACAAGATAGGCAAGCTTTGACTTTCTAGTGATGCCTAGATTTTTTTCCACCATAATCTTCAACAGTCTTTTGTTCAGTGACTGTTGTGGCAGGCTACCCCACAGTTGATGACTGATCTGATCAACTCTGGCTATAGACACAGAATACCACAGACTGAGCCTATTGAACAAATGAGTTGCATTATTATTATTATTATTATTATTATTATGGTTTTGGAGGCTGGGAGGTTGATGTCAGAGATGCCAGAGGGCTTTGGTTTATGTTAGAGTTCTTCCTGGATTGCTGTCTTCATGAGGGGATAGGAAGAGAGAGGGAAAGAGAGAGAGAAAGGAGAGGGAGAAAGAAGGAGAGGGAAGGGGAGAAGAGGGGCTTTCATCCTCTAAGCGCTATTGGATGATGGCCCCACTGTGAAGACCTCCTTTATCCTAATCCTTCACTTACCTACTGTCTCCATACACAGCTTCACACGCTTTTGTTAAGAAGAAACGACCCAGTCTAATCCAGTTTATTTGTTCTTATTCTTGGAACTTGAAATCTAAATTCAAGGCACCATCAGGGCTGTGTTGTTTGGCAGACTCCAGGAAATAACATGCCTACCCCCAACTCTTTCTGAAAATGAAAATGAAAATTATGCCCTGGCAATGCTTAAGCATGCACGGGCAGCCCACCCCCAACTCGTTCTGTGTCCCTGATTTCCGCGTGGCAACATCAACCACCACCTCAGCTATCATGTGACTCCCTCCCTTGCAGTCCATGCCTCGGGACCCTTTTCTTTTGTCAGAGGGACAACCATCATCCTCACCTCAACCTGATATGAACTCATTATCTGTCTCATTCAAGGCCTCACTTCTACCCGGGGCCACGTGTGCTGAAGTTCCCGATGACTTTGGGTTAATTCTGTCTGATCATGTCTGATCGCCCAGGTCAGAGGCTGTGCAGGTGTCCACGAGAAGGGCCCACTGTGGGTCTCCAGCTCAGCATCCTCGAAAAGGGAAAAGCTATAGGAGCAGTTATGAAATACCTTTAAAATAAGTTAATTTAAAGTAACTTAAATTTCCTGGCAATTATCCATCCATCTATCTAGACCCCTCCTGAGTCTATTTCTAATTTTACTGGCATAGGTTTTAAAAACAATGAGTTTCTGATTAGTGCCATCCCCACAGGAAGATTCTCTCTCTCTCTCCCTCTCTCTCTCTCTCTCTCTCTCTCTCTCTCTCTCTCTCTCTCTCTCCACTTATCAATTCCTCTGGCACATCAGCTATCTTCTCCCTTCCTCCCTCCCTCCTTCCTTCCTCCCCTTCCTTCTTTATCTCCTTATAGCCTACATTTCTTCTCTTTCATTCTTTTGTTTGAGTGGCCCCGGGCTGGGCAGCTCCTGCTTCCCCTTAGACTCCTCCAAACAACAACCCCCTTCAAGTTGCAATTTTTGTCCACTTGGAAGTCAAGAGTGGAAATTATTTTTTCCTATTTGTCAAAATCATATTTAAAATGCCCATGCAGGTAGAAAAACAAATGCCACTTGTATGAATAACTAATCACATCCTAAGCAAGAGCCTTTGGAACTTGTTCAATCAATTCTGAATTCCTGGAACTGTAATGCCTAACAGTCTTTCTGCTTTCCCTTCCCTGTTTTTTAAAACATAAAATTGCTTTTTTTCTTTTTTTGCCTGACATCTTCCTTGCCCTCATCAAACTAGTTACTTCAACATTAGCTATTGATGGCAGTTTTTATTTAAGAATATAGTTTTGTTGTGTGCTTTTGGCTTTTTTATTTTTCTCCCGTGTCAGGACCTGCATCCAGCTAATGAGACCATTGTTTCCCCTTAAGCACCCTTTGCTCTGCAGAGCTGCGTGGAGGACCCCAGATGTTTTTCCTCCAAAACAAATTAAAACACCAAATGTCTACCTTCTGCCAGGGGTTGGACCAAGAAGGTGGGTGCTCATTCGTAAAGCTCAATTTTACTTTGTGATGGAGAAATAGATACACGGAGACAGGAAGATCAGAGAGTGAGATGAAGAGTGGCTGAAATATGATTGAGGTGTCATGAAACCCAATGGGAGTCTGCTGTCACTAGAGATGGGGCTAGGACTCTGGAGAGCAAATTTAATTTAAAGAGCCAGACTGTGGAATCAGAGGCCATCTGAGGTTAGACAGGGGCTGGGTGGGGCTTCCAGGGAGGGACAGGTGGAGCCACTAACAGTCTCCTGTTAAGAGACATGGTCACGTAAGTAGATTCTGACCAGAGTGAGGTCTGTATTTGGCTCCCAGCTCAACGTCCTGATCTGATGGTGTGTTCTATAAGGACCCTTGGGAGCCGTTGAACAGTGACCCCACGTGATTTCTCTGTAACTGCTTCCATTCTTCCCAGAAATCTGTCTTCATCCAGAAACTGAACACACACAGACTCACTATATACTGGCATGCAGCCAGGACCAAAGAAAGTTTTTCTACTGCTTAGAGGATAATTATCTTCTTCTAAGGACTTGTCATAGTCTTCTTTTTAAATTTAAAATTTTAATGTACAGGCTGCACAGGACTCTACTCTCACGTGATCTATAACGAGCCTAGAATGTACTTGGTGCATAAGCCTCCCTTCGCCATCCTCCACTGTAATATCTAGATGTTACTTGTTCTTATCAACCATTTTCTCTATAATTCATCTGCTTTCTCCTGCTGATCTCATTGAATCCATTTTGAACATTTATTTTTCTTCTTAATGAAGGCATCTGATCCCCTAAAGCTGTAGTTACAGATGACTGTGAGCCACCCTGTGGGTGCTGGGAACCCAATCCGGGACTTCTGCAACAGCAGCCAGTGCTGTTAACTGTGAAGGTGTCTCTCCAGTCCTCCCTCGTTATACAGAGTGTTTCTCACATTAAATTCTAGTGTCCATTTTTCAAAACCAATATTGCATTTAGTGACGTGAGAATATGGTTCTTTTTATGCAGTAGCATGGTATTTTTCTTTGAATAATTTAACTAAATGAATCTCAGTTGTGGTAGTTTGAAAGTATTTGGTTCCCATAAGCTTATAGGGGGTAGCGCTATTAGGGAGTATAGTTTTGTTGGAGGAGGCTGGATGACACATGCCTTTAATCCAGACCTTGAGGCTGGAGGGCACCCCTTTAAACTGGGCCACAGCTTCTGTTGGAAGTGTGTCACTGTGGGGGCCCTGCTTTGAGATCTTTTGCTCAAGCTTCAGTCAGTGTGACAGGCAGTTGACTTCCTGTTGCCTCTGAGTCAGGATGTAGGAGTCTCAGCTCCAGCATCACATCTGCTCGCATGCCACTTCCCTTCCTCTCATTGGTCCTAAATGGACTGAACCCCTGAATTGTAAGTTAGACACCCTCAATTAAATGTTTTCTTTGTAAGAGTTGCTGTGGTCATGGTGTCTCTTCACAGCAATAAAAACCCAAACTAAAACATCAATTCTTCTAATAGATTTGTTTATTCTATACATTTTTTTCTAAAGAAAAGTCTGGAAGAGTTAAAACCATTATGACCATCAAGGTGTGGGTGAGACACAGGTTGAACCCAGCCAGATCAACAGGATTATGGGAGAACTTCCAGGTTGGCCCTGGAGCATGTCTCTATGGAGACTCCAGAAGGGTGGCTATAATGCTGTTAGTCATGGTGGTAAGGACGAGGGTAGAGTGTGTGTGGGCAGCAGACCATGGCATTGACCCTAAATGTTGACCAGCTGGCAGTTGTGACCCACTGAGACAGGAATCATGATTACTAATGAATGATGCATTCCGCGTTTCTTGGAGTAAAATCTAATTTTTCTGAAGATGGCAAAGAGCTTTCTTACTGAGCCTAGAACCCAAGAAGTTTAATAATTTAAAAGAGTTATTGCCGAATAAAACCAGATCTGTTTCTTAATACTATTTATAAGCATTGTAATTATCAGACAGTATTTTCTCCATATATTTATGATCATTTATTCTCTCAGGCAAGTGACTAGCCTCGAGGTGCCTGTGGCAAGAAATTAATTTTGGATTTGTAATTTTTAGCTGAGAAGTTTAGGAGAGTTTATGTCAGTACCAACAAGAGTAGGGGGCTAGGCAAAAGTCAAGGGCTCTCTGGAAGTTTCTCTTGTGAGATTTATTAGGACTCCTTAAGTGTTTGAGAGTGCTTCCCATGTTAAATGAGTTCTATCCTCTGCTTTAAAAGGAGCCAGATATGTTAAATTTATGAACATATTTTGAAATATTTAAAAGAATGTAATTCACTAACTCATTAAAACGCCCTCGTGGAAATGGCATTAAAGTAAAGGATATCTGAATGGAGCAGCAGGAATTTCCCACCAAGCTTGACAACTTTGATGCGAGCGAGCTCCTCTCCATGTTTGTCTTTGTAAGTCTGAATATTAAAAAGAGAGGAATCAAAACAAGGGATGTGGTATCTTTTTCTTTTTCTTTTTTTCTTTTTTTAATTAATTTATTTGTTTATAAAAATTTCGACTTCCTCCCCTCCTCCCCATACCCTCCCATTCCCCCCACTCCCTCTCCTCCTCCCCCCCAGCTCCCTCCCCTCCTTCTTCTCCAGTCCTAAGAGCAGTCAGGGTTTCCTGCCCTGTGGGAAGTTCAAGTTCCTCCCCTCTCCCTCCAGGTCTAGGAAGGTGAGCATCCAAATAGACTAGGATCCCAGAAAGCTAGTACATGCAGACAAAACAAGACCCCCATGTCAGTCACATTTAGAGACTCCAGTTTGATCACATGCTCGTTCCGTCCCAGTCCAGCTGACCTTGGTGAGCTCTCATTCGATTAGTTCCCTTGTATCCGAGGGTGAACGCACCCCACACGGTTCTGATTTCCTTTTTCATGATCTCTCTCCTTCTGCTCCTCATTTGGACCTTGGGGGCTCAGTCCAGTGCTCCGATGTGGGTCTCCGTCTCTATCTCCATCTATCGTCAGATGAAGGTTCCCTCTAGTCCTGCCTTTCTTGCTCACGTTCTCCCTCCTTCTGCTTCTCATTTGGACCTAGGGAGTTAAGTCCAGTGTTCCAATGTGTGTCTCTGTCTCTATCTCCATCCATCACCCGATGAAGGATCTATGGTGATATACAAAATATTCATCAGTATGGTTATGGACCAGGGCCAGTTTAGGTACACTCTTCTCTGCTGCCCAGGGAACAATCTGGGGACCTCTTCTTTCTGGTTGGATGACAGGTGAAGGAGTGGAACCTCAGAAAGAACACTGGGTAACCTGCCCTGGCTGTGAGGACGCTTGCCAGGTTGCTTAGGTGAGCTCCGTCGGTGGGAGCCTCAGAGACAGTGGGGGATATGAACTGGAGGCAGCCTGGGGAACTTTCTAGAACATGATTCTGGGTCTTCGGAGAGGAAGCAAGGTAAAGTGTCTCAGTGTTAGCATATAATTTAACCAAACAATTTTAAACTTTACAACACAGACGTCTGGAACTCATCTTTTTGTTCTTTTCATAGGAGAGCTCTCCTCCAGCCAGTTGGGAGGGCACCTCTGCTGGGGTCTGGGGTGGTGCAATGGGAATTAGGATAAAGGAAAATCTTACCACAAGAGCTGGTCTATGTGGTGGGCATGGGGTCTGGGAGCGGAAGTCAGTCTCACAATGATGGTGTCAGAAAGAAAGGTGTGTGGTCTCCCAAGCCCTTTAATATCTTCATGGAACAAAAGGAACAGACAAACGTGGGAGGTGACAAACGCCTGCTGGGGTGTGAGGATTTAGCTTGCTCCATCTTCACAGCTTTCCATCCAACTCTCCTACTGCGCAGAGAGCATAGGCGGCAATTCCCAGAACTGTGCAGCTCTAAAGGAGACCGGCCGCCATCCACAGCAAGATGGATGTAGCCAGAGATGATCAGGTTAAACAAACTAAGTCAGCTTCAAAAACGTAAGTTTTTTTCTGTGGTTTGTTGTTAGATTTTTAATAGAGGCATAAAATCATGTGTGCACATAGGACATAAAAGTAGACACAACTCTGTGTAGGGTGACCTAGAGGACAAATGGAATGGTGGAAGGAGGAAAGTAGGGTCGTGGGTGGACTTGGGGCACAAATACTCAAAATATGATACATAGTTATTGGGATGCCTTACATAACTTAGCACCTCATACAATAAAAAAATAAGAGTTTAGCAATGAAAGCCAATTTAAAAATGAGGCAGACTAGACTCCAGGCAGGGAAGCATCTTTGGGGAGCACACCCTCAGCCTGTTTTATCCTCAGTGTCTGAGACCACTAGGCAGTAGTGATGACCATGGGACAGGAGTGGAGTCATTCCTTGTTGACCCAGATCTGCAGATCAGATGGAGTCTGCTATGCCAACCATGCCACTTCCTTTCTGGCTAATGGTGAGGGAAGAGAGGTCCCAAACTGCTCAGACAGTGGTATTGTTCTCTCATTCATGTGAGTGGTTGCTGTCTACTCCCAGCTTTCTACACTGGGCTGGCTGACATCATTCAGGAAGGTTTGTACTCCACAGCCCAGAGTCTTCTGCACTGTATTTCACTTTGATGTTCTGATGGCTTTGACTTCTCCAGAGTAACTTACGACACAGTTTGTAGTGAAATACCACTTCCCCTCAATGCTTCTAAGATAAGACAGAACCAAACCTTTCTCCATGGAAAATGGCTGTCCCCTAGGTAAAACAACCTGATGCTCAAGACAGAGAGAGGGAGCCTTGGGACTGGTGGCAGGGAGAAAGAATAGTAAGCTCAGACCTTTGATCTGAGGTACGAGATGAAAACTTGTCAGCAAACAGCATTGATTTTTTTGCTGTTGTTTGTTTCTAGGCTGTGAGTTGTCTCTCATCTTCCTTTTGATGTGATGCTGTATCATTACATCCTGCTTAGGAGTATATGGGGAAAGGAGGGGAGCTGAGACCTAAGAACGCTACATGGTGCTCCCTGCTTCTCTGCTTTGCCACAACCTCACCATCTCTTAGTGATACAACATATCACATATTCTATTAAATTTTCATTGTCACGCAAGCTCACTCAAGTATGATAACTTGGAAGCTGTTTTTGTCTGTCCAGTGGCAAAAGTAAGAGGTTGGCTTTGTGGTCATGCCCAGACACCATACTGCCCATTGATCTTGGTTTTCTTCATGAATTTACAGAAGCCCCAAACACAGAAGCATAGGCCTGACCCCATCACCCCTAATCTGTCAATCACCCTCAGAATGGCCTCCATCATTCCTGACTGATTTAACTGAAGCCTTTAGCTTTGGTGGTGAAAGCTATCTGACCCTAAGCCCTGATAAGGAAAATTTGTTGTATATTCTTATCCCGACTCTGCTCTATCTGATAGACAGGTAGTGATGGGGCAGGGTTGGGGTGCTGACCCAGGACTCCTGGGACCAAATTAATGTCAGGAGGGAAGGGAGGATGCTCTGTTGGAATTGGACTATTAGCTTAAAGGGAGTCCCAGGAAAAGCCACCTTGGATTGTTCAAACCAACTTCAGCCTCTCTGTGCTTCCAATCTTTAAGCCTCTTCCTCCACTGCCACTGAGAGGGCAAGCCTGCTGACAAGATGCCCAGCCTAGGCCCCATGTGCCACACAAAGGGCAAACCCGCCCCAGCAAACATGTTGGGAGTTGCAATGATGCATAGAACTGAGCAATCCCCTCTGCCCTCCCCTTCCCAGAAGCAGAGACGTTCTGATTAAAATATGACTGCTACAGCTTCTGCAATTCAGCCTTCAAAGTCAGCAAGTCATAAAAGGGCAACTTCTTCACAAAGCAAACCCACTCAGCGATTGCTCCTTCTGGGAGTTTGTTTTTCCTCTACACTGAGTCGCTTTATTGGGCGCTTCAATTTTAGGGCCACATCTGTTGCTGAGGCATTTATGGTTATTTTACCATTTGGTTTATCTTTACTGAAGGGCCCAGAAAGAGGGTAATCTGACCTCTGACTGGTCTGTGACCTTTATCATCCACTCTTACCTGGGAACATCCAGGATCCATAATTACAGTCAATCCACTGAATGATGACACCTTGACAACAGGATCTAGAAAGTGCCTTCAGAGCAAAGGCCCCTCCATTATCATCTTCATAGCAGCCTCCATTCACCCGTCACCAGCGTCAGTCATGCCACTGAGGAGGAACCTGGGAGAGGCCAGGCAGACTAGCCTCGTAACTATGTAGATATGAGCAGCAGCCTGGCCTCACATGCCCATGGCTGGCTGTTCCCATGCCCTCACTCTTACCGTTGGCCTCTGCCTCTGCTCCCTCTAGAACATTCTAGCCATTAGGGAGCATGTCTATGGATAGTTGGGTTTCTTTGCATCAACCATGCCATGCCCAGTCTGGATCCTTCTCTCTTTAACTTTACTAAGGAGGCATTTTCTCTAGCTTACACTCTTTATTGTTGCTCATGCTGATTGGGAAGTTTGGATCAGTGCATATAACATTATACAAATATGAAATCTGCACACTTACTTTTAAAATCATCCCACGGTATCCATAGGGGATTGATTTCAGTTCCACCAGCTCCATATGAAAATCTCTTTATATTCAATCTCCTTGTATAAAACACATTTTTTTTCTCATAGCTAAATGTGGACAATTTTCCATACATTTTACATCATGTGTAGATTCCAAATACTAGATAATACAATGCAAGTATTATGTAAATTATTGACACTATTACCATATTAATCAGGGAATGCTGACAGGGAAAATTTCCAGGCATATTTGGTGCAGAACTAGGTCCTCTGAGTAAACGATTGCCCCCTCCCTCAGGTCAGCAGGAGTTAGTGAGATCCCCTCAGCTGGGCTTGTTGACCGACATGCCTTCATAGAAGGGGTGGGTACCAGGGTTATTGACTCTTAACTCAGATTCAAGCCACTCCTTCCAGAAATTTTTTATGAAATCATGCTCTCATTGCACATGGCCTGACAGTTCTGAAGGTACTAGAGTCTATAGGCTGGGAAGGTTAGCTGAAGGGACACTTTGGGTGTGACTGTGATGAGGTCACAGGTACCTATCAGTAACCCCTCCTCTATTCTCTGTTACTAAGCCCAATAAACTCACTGGTTCCTGTGGTAGTTTCTGTAGGATTGACTCCCATTGACTCAAGTATCTGAATGTATGGTCATTAATGAGTAGCACTACTTGAGAAGGATTAGGAGGTGTGGTCTTGTTTGAGTGGGTGTGGCCTTGTTAGAGGAAGTATGGCACTGCTGTAGGCTTTGGGGTTTCAAATGCTCAAACCATACCCAGTGTCTATCTCTTTCCTCTGCCTGTGGATCTGGATGTAGAACTATCAAGCTACTTCTCCAGCACCATGTCTGCCTGCCAGCCACCATGCTTCCTGCCACGATGACAATGAACTAAACCTCTGAACCTTTAAGCCAGCGCCAACTAAATGCTTTCCTTTATCAGAGTTGCCATGGCCATGACGTCTCTTCACAGCAACAGAACAGTGACTAAGACAACTACCCAGAGTGGAACATGGGGGATTTACACTTTGATTTGTTATTGGGACCTTAGGAGGAAGGGAATACATAACTTATGTCTTCCCAGGAAGAGAACTCACACAACGAAGTTCAACACAGACATAAGTTTTTGCAATATTTTCTAAATACAGATGGTTGGGCTTGTGGGTCTGGAACCTCCAGATATGAAGGACCACTAGTGAGTTGTATTATTTTATTTGTAACATATGTGTTGTATGCGGTATGAAAGTGAGTATCAATTTTGACTACTGTATGCTTTACTTGTTGAACAAAGTAACTTTGCAATAAGTGGAATAGAAGGCTTAAAACAGAAAATAAGTGCGCAGCCTGTAGGGAGATCTTCAGAGCAAATGTGAGGGGCAGTGAGTGAGACAAATATTTTTGAAACAAGAAAAGTTTTCTCTGAAAAGTTGGGAGTAGTTAACAGACGTTCTAAGGGGTCTGAACTATTTAACCCCCCTAGCAGATAGCAGGGTTGGTTTTATTCAATGCACTGAATAAATGTGGTACCAGGTAGTTATTACCAAAGACATCTATGGATCAAAACAGAGTCTGACTTTCAGCCCCATAGAATGTAATGAGATTCAGGAATTGAAGGTTTGTTATAAATTAAAGATTAATACATATTTTTGATTTGACTGAGAAGCTAAAGTGACAAGTAGATTAATTTGGTAGATGTTTGCGGGATTTGTCTGACCCAAATGGGATAACAGGGATGCTTATCAAAGACACGGATACTTTCCTAAGAAAGGAGAAATCCAACTGAAGTGTTGATCTGCTGGGATACTGCTGCCAAGGAAGTCATAGGTGAGAATATGAAACAACACATCCAAAGAAATACCCCAGCAGACATGTCTATGTGTATGTGTGTGTGTGTGTGTGTGTGTGCATGTATGTACATGTGTGGATAGATACACAGCCACGCATGTGCTTGTGTGTATGTGTAGACTAGAAGACAACTAGGCTCCTTTCCCTATATTTTGTAATGTTAGTATATATCCTATGCCATTATATGTTGGAAGTGTATGATGTGTATTTTGATTTTATAGGGGATTACAGTTAAGAGACTGCATGACTCTCAGAAGGGATTTTGAACTTTGGACTTTTCAACATTGTTGAGACTGTGATAGATTATGGGAACTGTTGAAGTTAGACTAAGTGCATTTTTGCATTATGATACGGCTATAAGCCTCTGGGGGCTGGGAAATGGAATGTGGTGGTTTGAAGAAAGTGGCACCAAAGGGAGTAGCTCTATTAGGAGGTGTGGCCTTGTTGGAGTAGGTGTGGTCCTGTTGGAGAAAGTGTGTCACTGTGGAGGCACTGAGGTCTCATTTATGCTCAAGCCACGCCCAGTGTCTCGGATCACTTCCTGTTGCATGTGAGTCAAGATGTAGGACTCTCAGTTACTTCCCTATCACCAAGTCTCCTGCAGGCCTCCATGTCACACCATGATGATAGTGGACTAAATTTCTGGAAATGTAAACCTCCCCAATTGAGTCTTTTTCCTTCATAAGAGTTGTTCTGATCATGAATCATTTTACAGCAACAGAAACCCTAATTAATACGGGTACTAAGACCTTGGTTTAGATATGTGGTCTCTCACTGGCCTGGAACTCACCATACAGGGCCAGGCTAGCTGGTCAGCAAGCTCCAGGAGTCTGCCTGTCTCCGCCTTCCCAGTGCTAGGATTACAGATGTGCACCACCGTCCCCAACTTTTCAAATAGATTCTAGGGATTGGGCTCAGGCTTTCAAGCGCAAAGCAAGCACTCTACTGACTGAGTCAACTCCCCAGCGCCTGTTCTTCCTTGCCTAGGGATTCTAAACCCAAATCCAGAGGAGACAAAGCTTGTGGAGAATAGACAGGAAAGCTGGCTGCCTCCCTGTGCAGGCTTTATGTCACCAGCAATGATCACTGGGGCACCATGGTCCACTGGGGTCAGCTCTCTCCATTTCAGAAGCATATAGTAATTTAGAATTTTACATAAAACATTCCCTAATGTGGTAGCTTATTCAGAATACTCCCTTCCAACTCACATTTTCAAATAATTTATTAAGTATCACTTAGTAGATCTTGATTCAAAAGACACCTATGCACATACTTCACGCACTTAACCAATTTTCAGTCAGTGGTTGCCATTCACACATGTAAATTTAATTTTATCTTATTTTCTTCTTTTTCCAAGTGAAGTTAGAAGCCTGAATTTTAATCTCATAGTGTTCCCCAAATGCAATACCTTCTCATGATGCATTTAACCTATGAAACAGTTTGACCTGTTAACAGTGTCCACTCCTGGCCTCACTGGTCTGAGAATTGCCTATGCTATGTGTAGCCTTCTCATTGGAAAAGGCAAGGCATAGGTGGAGAGCCACCATAACCATGGAGGACCAATGTGAAGAAAGGGACCCAAGAAATGTATATACACCAGAATCAGAGAAAGGTGTGTTGGTGACAAACGCTACACACAGTGTGGGTGCCATCATCGCCCAGTCATTCTCCATCTACAATAGCATAAGTAGTTGATCCCAGCCCATGGTAACCACATCCCACAGCACTAACAGGCAATTGGCCCATATAATATGCTTTCAGCTAGGACTGATGTGAACTGAACTCATGCCCCCTTGTCCACAAAACCCTCCCTGTCTTTGTAAACATGCTTATTTACACACTCATAATGAGTGTTATACATGAAAGAGTTCCCAACCAGACCCAAGACTGCTGTCCTTCAGAGGGCTTCCTACAGACAGTGCAGGGTTCTCAGATCAATGACTTCCTGCACCTGTCTGTTAATTCAAGCACTATGGCTATACTGAGTGCCTACATTTAGTAGATGCTGGTGTACACGGCTCTCAATATACGCTCTGGTCTGGAGTCTCTGCTGGGCGTCTCTGGTGCAGGATGTTTCACACTGGTTGGCATGACTCATGCTGGGAGAAATAAGCACACTCTAATATAAGCACTGGAAGAAGACTTGGATGGACATTCCCTTCTGGTTTTCTCTGGATTTTATTACGTGTGTCTTTCCCCTTTGTTGCCTCGTCTGTGTAGCCATGCGCTGTGGGAAACTGCATTCATGAGGGCTACTGAATACCAAATCCTGTGTGTTCTCCAAGCAATGTTTTAAATGCGCTGATTTGGGGAAGCCTGAGACAGATCCCAAGTACAGTGTATACCCTGTTATAAAGGCATTCCTCCACTGTGTCTTAATTTTGTGACTGTGCCTCTTTGTTATGCATGGAGGGGCCAAGATGAATGCTCCCTGAACAGATGACTCATGTAGGTGCCGAGAGGAGAGATCTGGGGAAATCTCATGACTCACAGGGGCTCAGAATTAACATCAAGCCTTTCAGAGGAACGGTTGGCTGATGTTCCTGCACGCGGCCCTCTGCAGGGTTCAGCTGGTTTTCCCAGTCCCCGCACCCTGACCTCAGCATGGTGATTGTGCCAAGCTCACCGTCATAAGCGGAGCTGGGTACAGCTCACTGCTCCTCAGTCGCACATTTCATCTGCAGACGAAGCATGTTGTAGGGATGCAGGCAGACAGGGGTTCCCAGAAGGTGAAATGGGCTCCAGAGCTCGATCTTTCTCAGAGGAGATCCTATCTATTTCTGTAAGAGAGTACCAAGAGTCCCGCGAACCAAGGTACAGGGAATACACAGTACACAGCCATCTGAGAACACACACAGAGCATGCGTAGGGACACCTCACAGAAAACACATTCAGACAATTCTAAGTGTATGTACAGCAAGTCCCTTCAGTGTGCCTGCTCCGGCATGCCAGGAGACAGAAGACATATTTACGTAGCCTGGAACTTGGTGTCCACAGTGTAGTGCTTAGAATTCTGAGTTTACATCTTTGGTTCTCCGAGTCTCCAAGTCTCAGATTGCTCATCCTTAAGCTGTATTTAAGGGCCCAGGTCACAGGCACTTGGAAGTGGGGTGAGATCATGTCTGTGTGAGCATCATGCCTGGCCAAAGTCACTGATGCCTCTGAAGCGTCAGCCGTGGTGATCATCACAGCTTGGGCCATCTGAGCCAGGGAAAGTTTCCAGGATAGAGGATGTTTATTAAATCACACCCTGGGGACCACACCTGTGGAAAGGCAGTTGGAACTGGGCGCGTGGGGGCAGGGGACCAACAATGATGATGAGCCGTGAAGTTCTAAGGAAAGCTTTAGTTGACTCCACACGGACGTTCTGTGACATGGTGGCTTACAGAATGTCCTTAGTGAGGCTAAGCTAGCCAAGTTTTTGGTCCCTGCACCAGTCAGTCATCAAATGCAGTTGCCCAAGAGAGGACACAGACTTGGCCGAGGCACTGCTCTGAAGCTGAAGCCATTCCCAGAGGGGTGGACAGCTTCCAGCTCAGCCGACTGCTCTCCCAGCACTGGTATAAAAATGTTCCTGTCCTTGAAAGGCAGGCAGGGAGGCCTCTGAAAGTCCTTAGCATGGTAAAGGATGGTGGTGTCAATAAGGGGAATATAATAAGTTCACACAGAATCAAAGATGCCTCCTAATAGGCTGGGATGATGGAGCCAGAGAAAGTCACTCTCGTCTCTGCTTTAAAGCCACCTGTCACCCTTCTGTCCTGCCCACTTCCCCCGAAAGGCTTCCTGACTGAGCGTTGGTTCTGATCTATTTTAAGATATGTTTTAAACTGAGTTCAAATTGGATCTGTGTGGAGAGCTCTTGGAATCCTCTTTTAGCACTTGAACAATTTTTTTTAAGCGCCACAGCCCCTGGCATGTGACAGGCTCAGGTAATCACTGCTGGCAATGCGGTCCCTTACAGTTTCATGTGTATTGGGGAAACAGCCTCCAAAGGACAGGCTGAAATCTACTAACTGGTTTCATCTCGTTCATAGATTCTTTACATTTAACACCACCTCCACTTGACAGTGAGTTTAGCGTTTATTCAGGAGAAAGTTGCTGGGCGGGAAAAATGATGCGGAGTTTAAGAACACTGGATGCTCTTTCAGGGGACCTGGGTGCAGCTCACAGCACCCACAATGGCAGGTTCACAACTGCCTATAAGTCTAGCTCCAGAGACTCTGAACCCTCTTCTGGTCTCTGGGAACAGCATACACATGCAGCCAACACACACACCCACGCACATATGCTCACACACAGAGAGAAGGGAGGAATAAAAATAAATCTTATAAAAATAAAGTAAGATTGATATGGATATATAAAGTTGTGTATATACATTTCATGAGTGTAAGTTGACACTGCCTAGGAGGATAAACACCTAAGTCTGTGGGGGACGATCTTCATTCAAACCACCACAGCTGACAAGATAAAATAGTAAAACAGTTCTATTTCTCTCCTTTTCATTGATACTTTTGAAAATTCAAACCGGAAAGATGTTTAGCTCATTAGTGAAATTACTTCAGGGCTGACCTTTGTAAACACATGATCATATTGACAAGAGGGTCAAGTCATAACTGAATGAGTGCTGACCATGAAATAGGATGAGGGCAATGTGCCAATGAGATGGGTACAGGCTCTGGGATCTGTTCGAGGTGGGTGAGAAAAGGCGGAACATCCATGTGAAAAGGTTAAATGTAAAGAGGTAGCAGTGACTTCTGCACCATGGAATCTGTAGGCTTGAGCTGCACCTGACCTCCAGGCATTTGGTTTGGGAGTTCTGACTGTGTGGGTAGCCACATCAGAAATGAAAATGGACTAAGAAAGAATCTGTCTTCTCCGGTGTGCTCGTAATCACGGTCCACATGTTGCCCATGAGCATACAGTCCCAGGCTGATACCCCAGAGGGGGGTTTTAATATGAGTAGAATAATTACATAGTCTTGTGACTGCTGGGTCCAGGAAAGGTAGCAGATGGAGAGAGAGATGGACGCCCAATGACCTGGACTCAGATGGGGAGAGGGGAGGAAAGGCAATCTGAGCAGACAGGGTACAGAAAAACCTAAGCTGAGATGGAATTAAAGAAAACCACCCACACATGCACACGCACACACATGCTCACAGACACATGTACACACACACACATGCACAAACATTCATGCACACACATGCATGTGCACGCATACACACGTACACACACACAGTGTCTCACCTCATAGCTCTGTAGATCAGAGCATTCCACATTTCGTCATGACTGTTTTGTCTGGGGTCTCAGCAGACTAATAACAAGGTACTCATCCCATCTCTCTCTCATTCAGAGTCATCAGGGAAAATCAGTTCCAGCTTCAATCACGTAGTTTAGAGGATCCAGCCTCTTACAACTATAGTCCTAGAGTCCCCACTTCCCTGAGGACTGTCACTCGGGTCCTGCTCTGTACATGGAGTTTCCCACCATCCCTGGCTACAGTGCTAGCAATGACGCTGTCAGCCTTTCTTGTTTTTCTGAGACTGATGTACTCTATGACTGCTGCTTTCTTCAGCTAGAGAAAACTCTTTTAAAGAGTTTGGGAGACTAGTAAAGCCAAACTGGAAAATAAAATTCAGGAAATAAGTAGGTTAACAAGTAGTTGATGCTGACGCAAATGAACAAATGAATGTGGCCTGGATCACCAGATTGTTTCCTTGAATTATAAAAAATATCATTCTGTTTTAAAACATATTGTGTGAGTGCTTTGCCTGGGTGTATGCACGTGCCTCATATGTATGCAGTACCCAGAAAAGCCAGAAGAGGGCATCAGATCCCCAAGAACTGGAGCTACAAATGGTGAGCCACCATGTGAGTGCTGAGAATCAAACTTGGGTCTTCTGGAAGAGCAGTAAGTGCTCTTAACCACCCAGACAATTTTACAGCCCCTCAAATATCATTTTGTAGTATGATATTTGTTCTACAGATAATCACACTGATGTATATATGTGTGTGAGGTGGGAAGAGACCAGGGGTCTATTTTGGGTGTTTTCCTCAGTTTCTCTCCACTTTATCATTAGAGACAAGATCTCTCATTCAACCTGAAGCCTCACCAATGAGACTACATTAGCTGGCCATCAAGCACCAGGGACTCTCCTGTCTTTATGCCCCTGGCACCAGGATCTGTAGGTCGGATTTTTCCCCTACTTTTCTCCTACTTTTCATGGGTTGTAGGGATCAGAACTCAAGTCTTCATGCTTATACAGTTAAACACTTTATCAACTGAGCCACCTTCTCAGCCCTATGGCCCCTAACTTTAAGATGAATTATGTGTTTTTGAAATACAGCCTAATGCCATTCAGTTTAGTTTTGCAGAATTTTCATTAAAAGATGCAACGTAAGAGCAGAAACCTTTGGCAAAATGATGTGCTTTTCACTAAAGTGTGTCATTTGGTTGGGAGCCTGTTCCTGAGACTGACAGCTGTCACGTGGCCTCCTCACAGCGTTGTCCTTGACGAGCACCAGCTGCTCTATAATTTCATGGGTTTTATTTATTTTCTTTACCTAAATGTTTACTCTTGGTTTGTCCTAAGCTAAACTATCCACGAAAGGATGCGTTTGACGGGCTAATTATATTTCCTCTACCATACATTTAGAGTATAGCTACCAATTTTGAAAATAAAAGCTTAAAAGTAAACACATCAAGGTATTAACATTTGGGGAACTTGGAAGATGCAGTTATTTAGTTATTTTAATTCTTTTGAAAAGGATTTATTTTTTACATGTGTTTTCCTGGCATGCATGTCTTTGCACCATGTGTATACAACAGCCATAGAATCTGGAAAGAGGTGACAGATTTCCTAAAACTGAAGTTATGGGTAGTCTTTACCTGCCATGTGAGTGCTGGGAACCGAACTTGTATCCTCTGCAAGAGCATCAAGTACTCTTAACCACTGAGTTAGAATCACGCCCACCCCACTCTAATGTTTGCATGCAGTAAAACAATAGAAAGAAAATAATGGGAATCAGTTGATTTTCATTTTATTAAAAAAGACTTATTGTGAGGCTAGGAAGGGATTTTAGCTTTAAAAGGACACAGGTGTCTGTAAGCCAACAATGAAGTGCTATTGTTGTCAAGATTTCCTTTGTTGCAAACGTGATTGGCTGACTCTTGTCATTAGGAACCCAAAGGCTTCTGAACATGGTCTAATGAAACCCACCTGACCATGCTCCCCATCTCTGCCTCTCTTCTCCACTGTAATTTAGAGCAGCCTACCTTCAAGTGAATTCCATTCACATACAAACAAACAAATAATCAAGTCAGTGGTTTCTGAGGGGAAAAAACCCTGACCTTGCACACACACACACACAGACACGCACACACACACACAGACACACACACACACACACACACATGCACACAAATAACATTTCAAGATTAGTTACTAAAACTTCGGCAAATCCTGAACCACCTAGGATGGCTGGTTGATCTGTCCAAGGAATGCGTGGATTGGACTCCATGGCCCCCATTCATGTCTTTGACTCTGTCATGAAATCACTGTGTGCCTCAATTTCCCTGTGTCTCAGGTTCCTTTTTGTAAAAACAAACTTTAATCAGCGGAGTCTCGCTCACGAGTCATTTTTTCTCATCTCTGTTGGACCCTGGCACTGGTTTGTAAAAGAACACAACAGGCAGGTTAATGTAACTGGGGAAATCCTAGCTTAGACAGAAAGGCAAGCAGAGAGTGACAGTCTGCCTGAGGATGCTTCTCCCTGAGCTCCCCTGTGGACTGGAGGTGGAGCCATGAAGTGGTGGGGATACTGGCAGGAGACTGGGAGGTAAAGTTGCAGGCAGCATTTCTCCTGTGGTCAAAAGTAAAGGCACATGCAGAGTGGAGAGGGGGCAGGGCCAAGCACCAGGGAAACTGTCTGCTAGTGGACAAGATACACAAGACTCACTGGCAAAGAAGATGTTTTAGGATCAAAGATTTCACCTGAGATGGTAGGAAACATGGTAAAAGATAGAGCACAAGGCTCCAAAATGCACGCCCTTCTGCTAGGATTCTTCTAACCAGCAGAGGACTCTGCAAAGTCTAAACCACTCCCTGTCCCATTGCCTACCAGAGCGTGGTGTTTCTCTCTGCAAGGATGATACCAGCAACTGTCTCCTGGAATGTATGTCTAGCAATTAGGTATGGCTTAACATGGAGGGCGAAATTCAGGGAAGAAGTTTGCACTTCCGTGACTGATGTTCTTCTGGGATGGCTTAGAGGGTCAGTAATAAAATTTCCTGGAGTCTGAAGGCCAAGGAATAATTCAGAAATGCAGATCTGTTGCATCTCAGGGTGATGGGACGCTAACTTGAACAAAACTGCTGGAAAGTGACCCAAAACCATTTTGAGCATATGAGACTCCAGGCTGGTAATGCTTTCAAATGGTTTATTTTCCATTTTTGACTGCTGTGCACGTGTTCACGCATGGTAGTGCATGTGCATGTGCTCACGTTCATGCAGGTGTTTGTAGGCATGCATGCTTGCATTTGTGTGTGTGTGTGTGTGCATGTGGAGACCAGAAGTGGATGTCAGGAATAATCCTCTACCACTCTTCCACCTCATTCAGTGAGGCAGGGTCTCTCAGTCAAACCCAGAGCTTTGTATGGCTGGTCTCGCTAGCTGCCTTGCTCTGGGGGATCTCTGTCATCACCTTCCAGGCCTTGGATTACAGATGAACCACTGTACCAAGGCATTGCCATTGATTTGAATGTCTCTGGAGATGTGAACTGCGGTCTTCATGTTTGTGCCAGAGGACAACCCTCTAATCTCTGAGACATCTCCCCAATCCTTCTATAACCTTTAAAATTCAGCTGACTCCAGGAGAGATGGCTCAATGGTTAGGAGCACTGGCTGTTCTTTCAGAGGACCTGGGTTCAATTCTCAGCACTCATATGGTGGCTCACAACCATCTGTAACTCCAGTTTTGGGGGATTCAATGCCCTCTTCTGGCCTCCACAAGCACTAGGCGTGCATGATATATATATATATATATATATAACACATTTAGGCAGAATACTCATATAAGTAAAATAAAAGATGGTTTAAAAATCAACTGATCCGCAATAGTTTGGGCGTGGGGTGGGCATTGGTTCTGGTTATTTTTCACTCCTTACAGTCACCAGCCTGGGTTGTGTCCAGACAAAAGCAGTACCATGGAAGGGAAAGGAAGTGAAATGTCTCATCGTACCAATTTCCAAGCAATGAGTGAGAAACCAGCTTCTCTCTCTCTCTCTCTCTCTCTCTCTCTCTCTCTCTCTCTCTCTCTCTCTCTCAGCTTCCCCCAGTCTGTCCTGGGAGCTCACTTGTGAGCAATGCAGTCTTTCTCAATTATATTCAAGTCATCCCATTTCTCTTTTCTCCACCTTTATCAGCCTCTGGGACCTAGACAGACCTAGACACCTGCCACCAGTCTGAACATTTCTAACTCACTTCCCCAGACCCAGGACTCTGGGCTGGATTGGCAGAACTCATCACACGGCCAGGAGCTCCCTGGGTATCTGGCACCCCCTCTCATAACTTGTCCAGTCTCCTCACCCACCATCTTTCAGAGCCCTGATCTGAGTTCCTCTTTAGGATTTTGGAATTTCTGCTTCTGTTGCACAGAACAGACCATGCCCCACCTCAGAAAAACTTGTACATTTTTCTTTTGGGTGTATGGGTTCTCTCTCTTAGCCATATCTCCAGTAGCCCTCCTAAAATGGTCATATGATCTTCCAAATTTATGAAAGCCCCCTCTTTGTCCCAGGGGACCACTTTGTCTCAGCCAACATCTTCCATACTTGTTTGTCATTTACGCCCTTCCTTTATCTTCCTGGTATCTCTTCTGGGGTTCCCTCTGTTAGGAGTACATTCAGATGCCTCCCACAGTTGAGTTATTAAGATTAAGAAAGATTCCTTGCCCCAAAATTGTGCCTTTTATTAGTTATAGGTTCCTGTCTGTTCTCTATTCGTGGATGGATTATCTTTACCTGACGGCTCCAAGAATGGAGACAATACTGTTCACTCATAATACGGGGCAGAGGAAAGAGAGGATGGCAGTTCCCTTACACTGGTCACTGCATGGATACTCTGGGCTTAGGAAAGGAAGGATTTGCCTCAAATTTCCATACCCAATAAGAAGGCCCAGTCATTGCAGGTAGGCTCCCAAGTTCAAGAGATTGAGTTTGAGAGAGAGATGGAGTCAGATCCACCTCAAAGCCAAGAGTTTGTTAGAATGAACAACATGGCGTTGTCTGAAGGAAAGTTTCTGGCTTCCCAGGTTTGCTCTAAAGGCTCTTGTGAGAGAGTCTGTGGGGGAGGTGTGCCATGAGGAACCAGAGCCAAGGTCGACTGACATCACCTAAGGAGACATAGACATTATGCTTTCTTCTATTTCTGGCAAAGGCAGGTGTTTAAGTCCCAAAGGCATTGCTGGATAAGGGGCCTCTAGAGAACTGTAGACTTTGCTAGACTGTGATGTGGATATGAGGTTACTTGTTCAGTCTGTAAGGCCATCCCTGTTTAGGGCTTTTCTATTTGGAAGGGTCCATTTCCAGGAGAGGCTGGGTCTTGATGCTTTAGAGATGTTTGGGAGAAAGGCACCACCTGTTAGCTCCTCAGAGCATCTGGTTTGAGGGGAGGATGGGTGGAGGGGTGGCATGTCTTGGATTATGGGTGGACCACAGAATATGTTTCTGGGACTAACAAAGAATTATTGGTACTGGATAGAAGATCCACACAGAAAACGGATGTGAGTATTGAAGAGAGGCAGTTAGAAAGCTGAGGCAAGAGACTCGAAGGTACTGATAGAAATAACAGTTACAGATTTAAGGTGGAGAAGATCTTAGCGGTCCTAAACACAAAGTAACAGTTACAGATTTAAGGTGGAGAAGATCTTAGCGGTCCTAAACACAAAGTAACAGTTACAGACCCGGAGGGCAGCTCACAGAGTGAAAGCAACAGTTACAAAGAGAAAGAACAAAAACTGACAAACTTGATTAGCACAGAAAAACAACCCCCACCAAGGGCACAGGAGGGACCCCAGGGTAAGAACCTATCCAGGGACTCTGGGTGGACTTTAAATGGCTTCTGGGGCCTACCACTGCAGACTCCCAGGGATGGATAATTTTATGACAACTTGACCCAAGCTAAAGTCAACTGAGAGAAGAGGATTTCAATTAAGAAAATGTTCCCATAATATGGGGCTGTAAGAACGCCTGCAGTCCTGGGCTCATAAGAAAGCAAGCCAAGGGGAGCAAGCCAGTAAGCAGCACTGTTCTGTGGCAACTGTATCAGCTCCTGCTTAAGTTCCTGCCCTCACTGTTATGCCAATCTGTGAGTGAAATAAACCCTTTCCTTCCCAAGTTGCTTTTAGTCATGGTGATTCATCACAGCAATAGTAACCTTAACTAAGACACCTTCTCTTCTCTCTGGCTGATCCTGCCTGGCTTATCAGTTACAATCTTTTGGGGAGGAGGTCAAGAGATGAGGGAGCAGCTCTTCTTAAAGGACTCATCTCCATTACCCCAATTGGCCCAAATTCTACAGATACCTTCATAAGTACTCTATTAATTCTCCATCTTCTTCCCAATTTTGATTACTTTATTTGCCCCACCCCTGTGTGTGTGTGTGTGTGTGTGTGTGTGTGTGTGTGTATCATGTGTGGAGTTCAGAGGACAACTTGAGTGAGTCAGTTCTCCCCTCTATCATGTAGGACCTCGGAATTGAACCCAGGTCATCAAGCTTGGCATCAAGCACCTTTGTCTGTTGTGCCGTATGACCAGGCCATCCTCTAGCTTCTTAGTGGGAGGATTTCTAACCAGCTCCTGTGGTGTAAGCTGTAAAGATTGGGATTCCACGTATGTGACCAAACTCGAACAAAAGCATCTTCTGAATATGCAGAAAGCCCCACTGCATCAGATCCTAAATGCTTTTCAACTTCCTCGTTAATTTTGCAGCCTTGTTCAGAAAGGCAAAGCCTTGGAACAAATGGCTCTTTAGACAAAAAAAAAAAGTAGTTAAAAGGCCTTCCAAAATTGGGAAGTGATTCCAAACACTGAACGTGCCTCAGAGTCACACATTAAAAAGTCACAGCTGCTCACAGCTGTCCCTGATCACACTTCTGAAACTGGGCTTCAAGCAATTTGTTTCCATTCTCTCTCTTTATCTCAAGGTGGATCCTAGAAGGGCCCAGAGAACCAACTGCAAATTCAGCATAAATTTTATTGCAAGACGTATGGTGACACAAACCTCCCTTACCTGAACTACGTATATCAGATGCTAAGGATATATAGAATGTACACACACACACACACACACACACACACACACACACACACACACACATGTATTAGTACACATATCAGGTATTATATCAGGGAAATAAGAGCAGAGATTGACACTTTGAGAGATTCCTTTTTGCAGTTAATGGAAGCCAGTTCCAGAGATGACAGGGGTTTGGAGCACCATCCATCGTCCTCTTTAGATACCTTTCATTTAACCTGTTACAGGCCTGCAGCACAACCCTGCAAGGGCACAGTATTGGACTTTGAGCATCCTTCAGTGACGAGGAGGAGAGGTGGCAAAGTCCCATCTTCTTGAAGCCCACAGACAAGGAGAGGTTTCATCAATTATTAAATTAAACAACTTAAATTTGGCTTTACAGAGGCAAGGTTGTCCTGGGTGCAGAGAATTCTGAAGAAATACCAACAGGTATTTCAAAAATTCCCGAAATCCCATGAGTTTTGTCCTACAAAGTCATGTTCCATCCAAGATGCATCATAGCTAACATTCTCTAACTCACAGTATACAAGATGAGGACAGAAGGAATATGGACACCAGGATGGCTGGAATCCCTCAGGAGACACACCACTAGGCACACCTGTGAGGGATTAGCTAGGTTCATTGAGCCTCTGAGTGTGCATGTGGTGGGGGTTTCTTCCCTATGTTAAGTGAAGTGGAAAAGTCCACCCTAATGTGGGTGGCGCCATTCCTTAGGCTGGAATCCTGGGCCGTGCAGGTGCAGACTGTGAGCTGAGTACCAGCATCCATTGCTCTCAGTGTCCTGTGGGTGCAATATGACCTGATGCTTCTAGCGCCTCCTGCCGTGACTCTCATGCTGTGATGCGCAGTATCCTTGGGCTGTGAGCCAAAGCAAACCTTTTCTTCCTTGGGCTGCTCTTATTGGGGTGTTCAACCACAGCAACAGCAGAATAACTTTCAGTTTATATATTATTATTATTATTATTATTATTATTATTATTATTACTGATTTTTCTAGACAGGATTTCTTTGAGTAGCCCTGGTTGTTCTGAACTCACTCTGTAGACCAGGCTGGCTTCAAACTCACAGGAATCTGCCTGCTTCTGACTCTTGAGTGCTGGAATCAAAGGTGCACACCATCACCACCTGGCACATTTTTATTTCAGTTTATTTAAAAGATATTGTTTGTGAATCTTGGTCATGTATGTGATAAAACATGATCATATTCCACTCTCATTTCCCCCATAAACTTTGGCATGCTCCTGTTATGTCCTCCTTTTCTTTTTATACAAACCCACTAGATCCAATTAACTTTGCTTTTGTTAGGAAGGCTGTTCTGGTTTTATCTTTGCTGTTGTGATACAAAATACTTGGACCAAAACAACTGAGAAAGAGAGGGATTTGTTTCTGTTCACAGCTTCAGGTTCCAGTCAGTCGTTGTGGGGAAGTCAAGGCAGGGACTCCAAACATCACATCCCTGGCTAGAGAACAATGACTGTGGGCATGCGCACTTGCTAACTTGTGCTCCTCTGGATGTCTCCACTCTTTCAGGATCCTCTGCCTACGGAATGGCGCCACCCACAGTGGGCTGGGTCTTTCCAGATCTATTACACTAATCAAAATAATGCTCCACAGACATGGCCAACCCAATGTTGACAGTCCCTCACCGAGACTCTCTTCCTAGATGCTAATAGGTCACGTCAAGTTGAAAATTAAAACCAACCAGCAATACATTTTTGCATAAATACAAAAAGTGAAAATTGCACACACCGCCGCCTCTGTTGATAGCCAAAGTCTTATTATAAGGCATTATGGAAAGTGGCCCTTGTCCTGTCTAACAATACGTCTTGATCCTTAAAGCATCTACTTTAAGAATAAAAGAATTTTTAAATTTATCTACCCTCAAAGATCTGCCATTTGAATTCTGATTTATAGCCCCATCACCCTTGCAAATGATGACTTAAACTATGAAATAGAAAAGAAAAGCTACATCTTTTACAGGGCACCGTGTTACAACCCGCAAGAAAATTACCATGATAAAAATGCTGGGTCTATAAAAGATCCGTGGGGACTGTTGAGTACACAGTCTGCTCACCTGTGATGTAATTCCTTTGCCTAGCATTAGGGCCTGGACCTGGCCACAGCCATTTGTCAGTTTTCCAAAGCCCTGGGATCTCCATTTCTCACACTTAGCCCTGTGCAGCTGGAGCTGCCTCTGCCATCTCACATGCTAAACAGAACTTGTTCTGATGTTTGGAGTCTACACAGTATCCGCTCACAATAAGGACTTCTAAGATTGCTGGGAAGCATGAGTCCACTTAGGACATGGGTTACTGCTGTGTTGGTGACTTGTTCTCAACCCCTCTCATTCCTAATTCACTGCATGGGCTTTTTTTCTTCAAATTTCCATCCTTCCGTGCAAAGGGTTATCTGTTGTAAGTGTTGTATAGGACCTCCCTTCCAACACACACACCACAGAACAGAAATGCCTAAGATTTACCCCAGTAGATCTCTTCCCTCTGATCTAGAGGCCAATGGCATGGATCATCATGTTAGAGTACTTGGTCCTTGCATGTCTTGGGAGGAGCCAGGAGTGACCACTGAGAAACCTGATTGAGGCCATGGAATATTGTCTGTTAGTGACTGACTATGTGGTTGTGTTGACTGAGACAGTGAGTCATACTCCCTGTACATCCCAACGATCATCTACTCAGGACAGTGATTCCACAACACCCAAGTTCACACCAAGCAAAGATCACAACCTAGTTCTGAAATTTGCAAAGAACCTTTCTCATCAACAGCACCACTGGAGATGAATAAGGGACCATAGATGAAGATGTATGTGTGTGTGGCACACACGTAAGCTGCAGCATGTTCACGGAGGTTCAAGTAGGTGATTCTTTCCTTTTAACATGTAGGGACAAGGGATTGAACTCAGGTGGTTGGGAGGCAAACTCCTTTACCCCCTGAGCCACCACATGGTTCCTGGTTTTGTACTCTCTTTGGCATTTGAGATAGGGAAAAAAGTTGAACTTGTTTTTAGGTTCATCTGGTCTCTCAAATGCATACACACACATGTGCATGAACACATGATTGTAAAGGAAACATCCTGGGAAACAGAAAACACTTTTTAAGATTTACTCCACAATCTGGAAATAAAGTATTTTGAGTTGTAAAAACCTTTGCTATAAGAAATAAAACAAAACAAAGTTTTAATATAATGCATTGATGAGAGTGGCCTGGGGAGAATGTGGGTGTATCAGAGGGCACTGAGACCCCTTAAAGTGGCAGAAGAAAGAGCCTAAAGGTAGGCGTTAAGGATATATCTTGGTTGGTAGAGTGTTTACTAGCACGCAAAAGCCCTGCATTCAGTCCACAGCATTGCATAAACCAGGCATGGTAGGTAGTGCATGCCTGTGATACAACCACTAGGGAGGTAGACACAAAGGGTAGAGATGTTCAAAATCATCCTTGGCTACCTTAAGCATTGGAGGCTGGTCTGAGCTACAAGAAACTCTGTCTCATAAATAAATGCAAAAATATGAAAACCAAATTTCTGAAGTGGTTCTTTGGAGTTTAGAGGAAAACAAATGATTTGAATACCCAGGGAAATAACACAAAAGAAGAAAATAACAGGTGATTCAGGACAAAGTGGTTGGCGCTGGAGTGATGACTCAGTAGGTAAAACTGCTCACTGGCTTGCAGAAGACCCAGGTTCAGTTCCCAGTGTTCACATGTGGTGGCTCGCAACTGTTTGTAACTACAGTTCCATGGGATTTGATGCCCTCTTCTGGCATCCATGGGCACTGCACTCATATGCACACAGAACACACATATGTGTGTGCACATATAATTTTTAAAAATCTTTTTAAAATGAAAGAGAAAGAATGGCTTTTTATGTGGATGTCTGACAAACTAAAATTTTGCACACACTCTGTCTATGAAAACTTAAAATACAGGGCTTTATAACTGTTACATCTTCAATGTCACTGGACCAGGTAAGAGAGGTGAGAAGGTATGGGAATGTACAAGTGTTATAATGGGAAGCTGGAGCCTGAGAAGTTACTTTGGAGAAAGCGCATGACAAGATAATGTGATTTTATATCTGACAAAACTACCTATAAATTGAAGCATTAGTATGTTTTCCACATTGATGGTCTGATTATCCATGCATTAACAACTGGAAGCAATCTTATTAAAATCAGGAATGAGTCCGACGTATCTGCATCTGCACTCTAAATGCATTGTGCTAGCCAACTACTATGTATGAAGATCTGTGTCCATTAGCTGGTGTCAACTCTGCAATAGAGACTAAAGTTTTGCTTCACGGAAGCATATTTGTAGGTCACCCATTCTATATGGTGTCAATCATTTCTCTTCCAAGGAATAACACAAAGAAACACGGGGCAACCACTTCTTAAACATGCTTTCACTTTTCAATAACTATGCAACACAGAGTATTTGACAATTAAATGCAATGAACTTTCCTCTAGGACTTAGAAGAGATTTTTTTTCTACCAATGCCTGTGCTGTTGGAATTACTCTAAGGGAAGAATCGCAATGCCAATTCTTCACGTTTCTCAAAACAACATGCATCTTTCCCACTATCCCTTTCTGCTTCCCAGGACAACAAACAAAGATCTTGAAGTGGGAACTCTGTCTTCTTTATAGATTCATGATCAACTGACCAAGTGCAGGGACAACGAGTTTAGTGGATAGATGTCTCTGGAGAACTTTCATTAGAAGTAGAACCATACATCACTACCATAACTGCTTAGTGTTGTCTTAGGGTTTCCATTGCTGCAACAAAACACTATGACCAAAAGGCAAGTTGGGGAGAAAAGGGTTTATTTGGCTTATACTTCCACATTGTTGTTCATCGCTAAAGGAAGTCAGGACAGGAACTTGAGCAGAGCAGGATCCTGGAGACAGAAGTTGATGCAAAGGTCGTGGAGGAGCTGCTTACTGGCTCACGCATTATGGCTTGACAGCCTGATTGCTTATCAAACCCAAACTGCCAGTCCAGGGATGGCTACACCCACAATGGATGGACCCTCCCCCATCAATCACTAATGAAGAAAATGTGTGACAGTTCAATCTTATGGAGATATTTTTAAAATTGAGGTTCCCTTTTTTTCAGTTAGCATTAGCTTGTGTCAAGTCGACATAAGAGTGGCCAGCACAATGGTGAAACCTGGGGACTTTGGAGTGAGACTGTCTGGGTCTAGAGCCCAGCTCTGCTTCCTGATTCACAGGTAGCAATAGCTCTTCACCCTCATTTTCCCCTATCAAACTTCTGCCCCAAGGGCTTTGCGGCATATTATCAGGGCTTTGGATTTTATTTCCAGTGAGATAGCAATTCACTGGGGAGGTTTGAGCAGGGAAAGGATGCAATTTAGGTTATGTTTCAGAGGGATTACTGGGGCTGCTGTGTGAATAAATGAGGGGAGATGACAAGGCGAGAGCGAGACCAGTCAGGATGCCCTCAAGGCCAAGCAGTAGTGGTGGAGGGGTAAGGTCACGGGTGCAAGCGGGAGACACCCGACACAACCCCAAGACAGTGGTTCTTCAAGTGATTTGGAACGGTGATTAACACCATTCTAGAACTTGTAAGAAATGAGAATTCTCTCATCTCAGAGGAACTGAACTGGAGACTCCGGGGAAGGTCCCGGATAGCTGTCGTCGATAAGTGATGCTAACCCAAACCTGAGAGACTCTGCCCTAACTTATTGGCCCTGCCCAAGCAGACAAGCAGGGATTTTAAAGTCAGCTTGGAAGATGGGAGGAGGACGGATTGTAAAGATTAAGCATTGTTGTTCTAACTTTGAGGTGACTGCTGGAGATTTTAAAACATGTTTTATATGCCATTGAATAAAGGAGCTTAAGATGAGTAAGTGATGTGTAAATTACATTTAAGGCCCGGGGACTGGACACGATCACATAGGAGGGGAAGAAGATGGCAGGCTGTAGATGTGAGTGGTATGGGGAACCCCCTTCAGAAGCTGCATTACTGCAGCAGAAGGTGAGCCTCACTGTGTGGAAGATAGGAAGCCGGTGCATCATTGGGGCTCTGATAATCTTAAACTACCCAGTCACTATAACCTCAGAAAGGTAGATTGCCATGGTGGCTTTTCTGTGAAAGTCAGAATTTTCCCTAAGTGTTCCTCCCCTTGTTAAATTGAACTTTAATGAAACTATTTAATTTGTGTACATGTGTGTGTGCACGTGTGCGTGTGCACGTAAGAGTAGGGGGACAACTAGAGGGTGTTTTTCAGTCGTATTTACAATGAGTGTGTGGATAACTCCTCTGCAGGACGAGAGGACACATCTGTGTTGGTGTGAATGTAGCACTGCATACTTAGTCACTTGGGCGTTTCTGTACTTGATCATCTTAAATTGCATGCTCTCTCTCTCTCCCCTCCCCATCTCTGTGTACTCCTGTACATGTGTACAGATATATATGGAAGCCAGAGGTCAACCTTATGTACCTTCCACTTTTTAAAACTTTTCTGTCATGCAATACATCTTGACCACAATTTCCCTTCCTTCTACTCTTCCCAGTCCCCTCCCCCCAGCCCCGCCAACCTCCTCTCTCCCAGATCCATTCCTTCTCTGTCACTTCAGAAAAGAGCTGGTCCCCCAGGGATATGAACCAAACATAGTATACCAAGATAAAAGAGAAAAAGAGAAAGATGAGAGAGAGAGAGAGAGAGAGAGAGAGAGAGAGAGAGAGAGAGAGAATTAATAAAAGGATTCCTAATAATATTCTGTTTTACTCATAGGTCAGGGCTCGGTCCAGTCATCATCAGCGAGGCCACTTTGTATTTTGACACAGTGTGTATCATTGGTCTGGGATTAACTCATTAGAATAGATACACTGATTAGTCAAAAGTCTCTACTCGTTAGTTCTGCTGCTGCAAGCATGTGACACCATGCCTGGCTTTTTAGGTAGACTCTCGGGATTGCACTCAGTCATCATGCTTGTGACTGAGATATCTCACTGACTGAGCTATCTCTCCAGCCTTCCTGTATGTATCGGCCAACTGTCAACTATCAAGGCAGCAGAGACTTGCTCCTCCACAAGGATTCAAAGGCAACTGAGATACAATCCAGCAGGAAACATTTCTGCAACAAATTAGAAGCATGTCCTGAAAAGCTGAAGAACCTTCTATATGCTTCGTTGGTGAGCGTCTGCCCACCCTGGCTCAGCATTTATTCATTTCAATGACATTTGACATCTTCAAGGTTGATTCATGCCAAACCCAGCATTGGTGACTCTACAAAATCTCCCTCAAAATATGCCCCAACTTTTATCAATAGTTCTCAGCTTCTTGTTGCTCTTTGAGAAGACAAACATGTATTTCAAAATGTATTTTTATTTAAAATAAATGTCTAGGAACCTGGAGAGATGGCTCAGGGATTAAGAACAATTGCTGTTCTTGTAGAGGACATGGGTTCCATCCCCAGCACCCACATGGCAGCTAACAACCATCCATAACTACGGATCCAAGGGATTTGATGCCTCCTTCTGGCCTTTGCAGGCAGTACACATGTGAGGTACACATACATGCATGCAAACACCCCTGCACCTAAAATAAGATAACAAATTAAAAATTTTGAAACATAAATGTTTAATTTCTAGCATTTAGAAGAGTATAACCTTATGACACATAGAACTGCAAACCTGCATTGTATTTTCTTCAAATTACAGAGGTTGGGTTATCTCTGCAGGCAGTTTTATTGTGTGTATTGAAAGGCATTTTAGGTTAACCTTAAAAATGGCTTGTGAGAAAAAAATCTCTCTCAGCACTTTCGTGTTATTTAGGGAAACAATTTTTTAAACTTTGTATTTGATCAATTGACCTTTGTGTTTTAACTTGGGTTAAGGATGATATATGGCCATAAATGAGTGGAAAGTGTCCGAGCCCGTTCTCCTTGGAGCAGAGAGTGAAAAAGTCACACCGTTCTGGATTTGCAAGGTTTATTTCTGAGACAAATCTGCAATGGATCCCAAGGGGGCAGCTACCAGTCAAATTGCATGAGCTCAAAATCAATAAAAAATCTGAACATCACTTCAAATCTTACATGTGTCTGTCTACACGAGGAACTGCTGGTACCTACACAATTGGTTATATACTTTAAAACAAATTGGATTCTTAGTTAGACACACACACACACACACACACACACACACACAACCCAACCACTGTTCTCTTATGTTCTCTTAAGATGCTTGTTTGGTCTGAAGGGAGTTGAGCCAATGGGAAGCCTGTGTGGGTGATGGGACTTTTGGCTGTGACCCACAGAATTAATTCAGGTGAGGCACGGTTTTACCTTATAGGGCATTGCAACATGATTACAGAAAATCCCTGCAGCCCCCACCACTCATCAATAATCTCATGATGTCACTCTTACTGGAGCTGAAGTTGATCCTGGTGATTCTCTTCAGCCTCTGAGGCATTTCATCTATGATCTCTGTCATATTTCCTTACAAAAATGTTCTTGTTGCGTGGAGACAGGAGAAACATTTGGTCTATTGATTACAGACCTTGCTGGGAAACAGAAGTCGAGAGCTGCATTGAAACACAGAAGTTTTTCTAGAAGCCACGGCATTTTTCCCCTTTGGGGAATTTAATTTGAAGTTTCAGGAACTTGGGGGTGCCAAGCGAGGAGACAAGATGCATCATGGTCACTTCATTACAGCACAACTTTTAAGCACCAAAGCCTACATTGCTACAAATCTTAATAGGGCAGGGAGATGGAGCAACAGTGAAGAGCATCCACTGCTCTTGGAGAGGGTAGAAATTCACTTCCAAGCACTCATATATTGGTTCAAAACCACTGTAACTCCATATCCCTTGGATCCAATGCCCCCTCCTGGCCTCTGCAGGTACTTCACTTACATGATGCAATAACTACACACAGATACTGACTTACACTTAAGTATCAATAATTATTTAAAAATATAAAAAAAACTAAGCTGGATGAATTCATTGGGGTTTCTATTGCTGTGATGAAACACCATGACCAAAAATCAACTTGGGGATGAAAGGGTTTATTTGGCTTACATATTCTTAGTCACATTTCATTGAGGGAAGCCAAGGGAGGAACTCAAACAGGACAGGGACCTGGAGCAGGAACTGATACAGAGGGAATAGAGGGGTGTTGCTTACTGACTTTCCCCTCATGGCTTGCTCATCCTGTTTTTTTATAGTGCCTAGGCCCACCCATCCAGAGGTGACAACACCTACAATGGAATAGACCCTCTCCTGTCAATTAAGAAACACCCTATAGGTTTGTCTGCTTATAACTTGATCTGACTGAGGCATTTTATCAGTTCAGGTTCCTTCTTCTCATATGACTCTGGCTTGTGTCACATAGACATTCCACTCTCTCAATGTGATGGTACACGCAGCCCTCAGGGGACAGAGGTAAGTAGACCTCTGTGGTCTGGAGCCCAGTCTGCTGCTGTGATAAACCACTCTGATCAAAAGCAATGCAGTGAAGAAAGAGATTCTTTTGGTTTTCACTTCCAGGTCACAGCTCATCATCGATGTAGTGAGGGCAGGAAATTGAAGCAGAAACCATTGAGGAACAATGTGTGCTGGCTCACCCCTGGCTTGCTCATGCTAAGCCGGCTTCCTTATACAGCCCAGTACCAAATGACTAGGGGATGGTACTGCCCAAGTAGGTTGGTTTTCCTGTGCCAGTTAATAATTAAGACAACCCCCTTAGACACGCCCACAGAACAACCTGATGAAGACAATTACTCAACCAAAACTCTTTTCATCAGGCAATTCTTAGCTGTGTCAAGTCAATAGTTAATGTTAACTAGGACACACTCCCAAAATTATCCTTGAGAAAGACTATCTTAAGACCATTAAAGGAAGAATCACAGGTCCTAAATGATCCCAGTTGAAGCTATTTTTAGAAGTGTCCCTAGTCTATTGTTCCCCTTGATAACACAAAAAGTGTAATGTCTGATTGGGTACTTGACCTCTTAATAGCAACTATATAAGGTGACATAAAATGGGGAAAATGTCCTAATGGAATGAAGATGGGTATCCATGGCTGAGGACAGTATTTTCAGAGGGGAATTTCACAAAGGGCTTTCCCACAAATCACCAAGAATGAAGAGTAATGGATCTGAATAAAAAGTCTTGACAAGTCCCAGAGTGATCTAAAAAACTAGCAGTGTCAAAGGCACACAGCAGGCTGTGAAACAAAACTTTTTATATAACCTGAGTGAAAACCCATTATTTCCATAAATGTGACTTTACATGAAAGGAATGGTCAAAAATACACTAATTTTGCAGATCAATTACTGTGAATTAAAAACACTCAAAAAACATCAGATAAAATAAGGTCATTGTAACCTCTTCTGTATTTGATTAAAAGAAGAATAGGGACTGGGGAGATGGCTGCATCAATTGTTTGCTGTGTGAACATGAGACCCTGGGTTTGAGCTTCTAGGAGCCATGCTGAGATTCTGAGTGCAGAGGGATGTGCCTATCATCCCAGCACAATAAGGAAGCAGTGGAAGGAACCGTAGTTCTTTCTGGAAAACCAATGTCAGTGAGAGACACTGTCTCAAAGAATACAATGGAGAGTGGCAAAGAAGACACCCAGTGCTGACCTGTGAGCTTTACATTCTCATGTGCACACACAGGAGCCCCTACGCACACTCCACCACCAACAACAACAACAACCAAAACAGCAACAACAAGAACACCAATAATAATAGTAATAATAGCAATAATAAAATTCTCACAAGAGTCTTTTCTTCTCTAAAAGACTAGTACCCTGTGTTTGGATGGGGGTCCAATCAAGCCCACACTCAATCCTACACAGACCTCACTAAAATAGCTAAAATAGCTCTTAATGCTCGCTTATTTACAACTACTGTTCTCTGTCCAACCCACAATGTGAGTTGCTTCTAACAGGCCCATTGGGTCTTTATTTCTCTAAAATACTCCTGGGACCTCAAAAAACCCATCTTAATAAAAGTGTGTCCTTCTCTACTGCTGATAAGCATGTGCCAATTTGATTTTCAGAATGAGTTAAAAAGAAACTGTATGAAGGAGTCCCTGTTCCTCAGAACACAGTGTGAAAAAAGGAAGCTGAGGGAATTTCACTTCAAACAAGACTCTTTTCTATATCTCTAAGACTACACATTTAACTTGGAATAAAACATAAAAAATACAAAAAAACCACCTCACAAACATTAGTCTGGTCATTTGGAAGGTGGAACTAGCCTCCTGCACACATAGTGAAATGCAATAAGATGTCAGCCTACCTAGGACTCTGGTTAGGAGCTTTGGAAGGAAGTGTGAGCTACAAATGGCTCAGAGCTGAGTCTCTCTAGAGAGAGAAGCTTCTATCACCATCCCTGGGTAAGCTGCTGCTGTGAAGGCAGGTGGTCGAGGACAATTCAGTTCAGCCTTACTGACTGGATCAGGCCAGTTCTGTGGAGCTGGTACAGCTGGCTGCTGATGTTGCAACTTGAGCTTGGTGCTCAGTTTTCAGTCCTCCGCCTCCCTGGGGACAGGGGAGACTCTGTGCAGGAACTTCCCTCAGAAACAGTGTTCCCAGGATTCCTTAGCTGGGAGGCTTTGTAAAGATGGTTTTGCTAACACGTCAACAGGTTTGTGTGCACGCGTATAGAAGAAAGAGGAGAAAGAACCATACCTCCTCGAAGATGGAGACCGTGAAGATCTGAAGACAGATGGGCTGAGATAAAAACACAAGTGTGTTTCCTCAGATGTGTCTGATGCTTCCCCAAAGTGAGCTCTCACGGCTTCATTTAACAATAGGGTGTTTTGCATGTAATGTAGGTATCTAGTGATATTTTTGAGATTACAAATCTGAGATATGGCATTATGGTGCAAGCATTCCACCCAGCAGCAACCAGCCATAAATGATTTTCAACTGTTGCTCTCTTTGGACAACATGGTAACCCTGAGTGAGGTAGGACCTCCAACACTCCTGTGGCAATTTGAATAAGAATCACCACACAGGCTCACATAATTGAACGCAAGGTCATCAGGGAATGGCACTACTTGAGAAGGATTAGAGGTATGACTTTTTGGGAGCAGTTGTGGCTTTGTTGGAGGAACTGTGTCACAGGGGGTGGGATTTGAGGTTTCAAAAGACCAAGCTAGTAGTCCCAGTGCCAGTCCCGTTCTTCCTGCTGTGTAAAGATCCAGATGCAGAACTCCCAGCTCTTTCTTCAGCACCGTGTCTGCCTGCATGCTGCCATGCTTCCTGGCATGATGTTAACAGAAGTCTAACTTCCTAACTCTGAAGTCGTAAGGGAGCCCCAATTAAATGATTTCTCTTATAAGAGTTGCCGTGGAACTGGGTGTAACTGTCATCAAAGAGACCAGAGAGACTCCATCCAGAAACTGATGGGAAAAGATGCAGAGTCCCACAGCCAAACATTAGGAAGAGCTTAGGGAGTCCCAAAGAGGAGGGGGAGGAAGGATTGGAGGAACCAAAGGAGACAGGGACAACACAACAACATGGCTCACAGAATCAACTGATGGAGGGGAGGGAGGGTAGAGAAAAAAAACTGTGGTTACGAGGGAATATATGTGAGAAGAATAAAAAAAATGAGTTGCCCTGGTTATGGTGTTTCTTGACGGCAATAGACTAGTGACTAAGACACCAGCCTTTTAGCTCCACACCCCTTCCTCATTTCCCCACCATATACACACCCCTTCAAGTACCATGTGATCCTTTCAGAATACAGATCCACGGGGCAGGGCTGTGTCTAGCTGTCTTCTGATTTCCACAGGCGTGACCTGGCACAGGACCTAGCAGCAGATCATTGAGACATTGACTGGAAGTACACAAGACATTTTCTTCCAATAGGAGCTTTGGTTTGTCCCCTTCCTAAATGTGCCTCATAAAATTGTGAAGCCCCTAGGGAGGGTTTAGACAGGTGTGGAGGCTAGCCAAGATGAATGGTGTAGACATGTGTGGAGGTATGTAACTTGGATGGGGTCTGTTTGTTTGTGTTTCTGTCCCGCCCGGTACCCCACAGCCAGCTTGTTGGGGTTTTCTGTCCTGCCCGGCCCCCCAGCTGTTTAGTCCCAGAGAAAAATCACACAAAGAAATCTCTATAAGTTATAAAGCTGATTGGCCCATTAGGTCAGGCTACTTATTAGTTCTTATGACTTATCTTAACCCATTATTTTGATCTATGTTAGCCATATGGCTTGGTACCTTTTTCAGCTGTCAGCTCACATGTTGCTTCTTCGGTGGTCTGGGCAGGAATGAGGGGAATCAACTTCCTCCTCCCCAGAATTCTCCTGCTCTTCTTGCATCATTTCCACTTCCTGTCATGTTTTCCCACCTACACCCCTTGCCTGGCAAATCAGCGTTTATTTAAATCATGATTGACAGAATACAGACAATTATCCTGCACCAGAGGTGAGTAAAAGTGAGTGGTGTAGACAGGTGTGGAGGTGAATTAAGGTGAACGTTGTAGACAGGCATGGAAGTGAGTCAAGGCGAGTGGTGTAGACATGCGTGGAGGTGAGTCTAGGAGAGTTGAGTGGACCTACATAGGATATACATTTGATCATTGGAAAAAAGTCAAGGCTTGGCACATGTAAACAAGTCTGAGATGTCTGTTTGAGTGCCTCTCAGCATGGAGATTGCCAAGGAAGAGAAGATAAACCTGTGAGTATCCTCTGAAACTAGCAACATAACTCAACCTGGGGTCCTCCAAACAGCTGGACTTAAAATGGAAAGGAATTATTTTGTCTATCATTAAGACTATAAAAGTAGGACACACGATAGGGGATCAATTTTAAATCATCCGAGACTGCAGAAAAGGTCTTTTTCCTGGGGCTCTTTTCAAGAGGATAAATGTGTGTTCCTGCCACGGCCTTTTAATAAAGAAATCATGCATTATGCAAACATTAATATTTAAACCAATTATGAGCAATTGTAGCCAATTCTTTGAAGAATATAGAACTGAGTTATGGCTTCTTTTATGAATATGATTCCTTTACTAAAATAAAACCAAGAGAGTTATGTCCTGTGCATCAGCATAAGCTGCTGGAAGAAAACTCATTTCCTGTATTTATCCTCTCAAATGACAGGATATTATCAAAGAATTTTATGTGTAAATTATGAACTCTTTGTCAATAAATATGGAAGATATGTCAGTTCACACTGAAGGAATCACACCATCCCCAGTTGACCTTTGGCCTCTTCATTTACAAGCACACAAGTATATGTGCACTGCTATATACATACACACACATACACACACACACACACACACACACATATATATTACATATGCACCTGCACACATGCACCTGCCAACATGTACTTGCACATGCATGTAAATATACACATGCACACATACAGTTATACACATATACCTGCATGCACCTGCATACATATGGCCACACATATACATCTTCACACACACATGTATACACACATGTACCTGCACACATGCATGCTTGCATACAGCTGCACACACACAGGAACACACATGTCTCTGGGCACACATACACATGTACAAGTACCTTCACACTCAGACACCAACACACACATGCACCTTCACACACATGCATACACACATGTATCTGCACAAAACACTTGAATACACATGCAACTGTGCACACATAAGTATTTTATTATACTCATTTGAGCTCAAGGAAACAGATTACAGCATGGAAAAGTTAATTAGAGAATAAAAGTTTTAGAAGCAGAGAAACTTAGGAAACTAGCAGGCACATAATTGAATAACGGCTTGCACAAATGCCCTTCTTCAACTTCCTGAATACCAAGTTTTTTCCAAACCATAGTTTGACATTTTTATTGTGATTCTTCATAGTTTATGGTAAAGGAAAACAACATCCATATTTATAATGCAAATTACTCACATGCACTGCGTTTACTGTTCTCTCTCTATGACACATGCACCCTAGAAATTAATCTTAACAGCTGTGTGTGACATTAGGTAAGGAATCCAGAAAATGTGCCCTTCTTATGACTAATGAAGAAGTATCTTTTTTTCTGGAATAAATGAAAGGCTTTTAGAAAAATATTTCCCTTTTTATGGTGAGATGAGTGCTCTATAAATGTCATCTTTCTCTTGCTATTTTTCCACAACTAAACTAAGTTTTATAATGGGGAAAGGAAGAAAGAAAACAAAGCCAAGAAGACATGCCTGCTTTTGCTCCCGGGTGATGGAAAACCCACATCAGTGTGGGACAAATGGCCTGAGTCTGTGGTTCCGCTGTGCGGATGCCGTCATTCATGCTGCTTATGTCACATGGTTTTCCACTGGTGATGAGCCTAAGACAGAGATACATAGAGTCAATCATGACAGGAACCCAATGCCCAGTCTTACAAGGAACCTGTCTGTATCCTGCAGGACCAGTAACACAGTGTGTGTTCCTCCCTCTTGTAGGTTTCTGGCCATCTCATTTTCATGGATTTCATTATTTCATGGGGAGAAAAACTTCTTCAGAAAATTCACACATGTTAAATAACCACACTTATAGACATTCCCTGCTTGCCATAGGTAAAATCTATATAACATGCTGTCACTTTATTCTCAGCCACTAAAACATCAGTCAGTTATTTTAGTGAATTTTGTCACTGTGACAAAGTGCCTGGCAAAAGCCACATAAGTGAGAAAGGCTTATTTAGGCTAAGAGTTCGAGAGTACATGGAAGGGAGGCATGGTGAAAGGAGGTGAGGTGTCTGGCCACGTAGCATCTGAACTCAGGAGAGAGAAAGAGAGAGAAAGAGAGAGAGAGAGAGAGAGAGAGAGAGAGAGAGAGAGAGAGAGAGAGAGATTCAGCTCACTTTCTTCTTTTTAATTCAGTCCAGGAGTCCAGTCCATGGATGGGTTGGTACTTCTGCATTCAGAATGGAGCTGATGGATCTCCTCAGTGAATCTGGCTGGAAAGCTTGCGCAGACTTACCTAGAAATGTGATCTCTAGATGATTCTAAATTCCATCAAGCTGACTATCTAGGTTCACTATCACAACAGGAAGGGCATGTGCTTTCCACTAAAAATTCCAAAGAATGTGGCTCAAACTTAGAAAAAAAATTTAGTTTCATTTTAAGTGTGTGGGTGTTTTGACTGCATGTATCTCTTTGCACCGCACCTGTGCCTGGTACCCTCAGGGTCAGAAGAAGGCTTCAGATCCCCATGAATTAGAGTTACAGATGGTTGTGAGCCTTGTGGATTCTGAGAAACGAATCTGGGTCCAAGGTAAGAACGGCCAGTGATGTGGGATTCCCCTCTGTTTGCTAATAATATGGTTTATTGCCATTGGTTAATAAAGAAGCTGCTTTCAGTCGATGGCTTAACAGAGTAAAGACAGGCGGGAAATCTGAACAGAGATGTAGAGAGAAGGCAGAGTCAGAGAGATGCCATGTAGCTGCTGGAGGGAAAAGATGCAAACTGGGGACCTTGCTGGTAAACCACGTACTTCGTGATAAAATACAAAATAATAGAAATGAGTTAATTTAAGATGTAAGAGCTAGCCAATAAGAAGCTAGAGCTAATAGGCTGAGCAGTGATTTAATTAATACATCTCTGTGTAACTATTTTGGGTCTTTGCTGTCGGGAAATGAGCAAGCAACCTCTGCCTACAGGTCAATGCTCTTAACCACTAAAGTGTCTCTCTAGTCCCATGATTTAGAGATTGTTACCTGACTCTCATTTTCTCTACATTTGTCCTGAAAAAGGATGCTCCCCGAGTAACAATAAAGTTGTGTGTATTTATGATGTACAGATCTCAGGGGCCAAAAGTCCAGACTGGAGAGACACTTTTCTGGACAGTGCCTTGTATCATTTCTTTTAGCATCATCAAATACATAATATGATGTATAGACTTTTGTCTTAAAAAGGTGTGGACAGACTTGTTTTGGCTGTGTGTTTTCAAAGCTTAAATGCTTAACACAGAAGCATACAGTTCTACTTGGGTTTATCTTGGCTCACAGTTTGGGGGGTTCATAGTCCATTTTTTTGTGGGGAAAGCATGATGGGGAGAGTGAACCTAATTATGGTGTCAGGAGCATGAGACACCGGGGTTGAATTGCACCCACAGTCCTTAGTGCAGAACACACACACACACACACACACACACACACACACACACACACACACAGACAATGACTACAGAGTACCAGGCAGGAGACTGGGCACGTCCAGAGACCTCATAGAAACTACTTCCCAACATTGGCATCACAAAACAATGCAACATGCAAACTAATGTGTTGGCTAGTGTTCTGTCAACTTGACATGAGTCAGGGTCATCCGGGAAGAGGAAATCTCAACTGAGAAAGCTTTTCTATAAGACTGTCCAATGACCATGTATGTTGTGCATTTTCTTGATTAAGGATTGGTGCGGGAGGCCCAGATCCTCTGAGGGCAGCACCATCCCTGGACTAGTGAGTCTGGAGTCTATATAAGAGAGCAGGCTAAGCAAGCCATAAGGAGCAAGTCAGTAAATCACTGCCTTCCATGGTTTCTGCTTCAGGTCCTGCTTCAGTTCCTGCCCTGACTTCCTTCACTGACACATTGTTATGGGATAATGTAAACCAAATAAACCCTTTCCTTCTCAAGTTGCTTTTGGTCATGATGTTTATCCAAGCAATAGCAGTCAAACTAGGACAACCCCCAAACACAAAAGTCTTGCTTGCTCCATGTTGGGATAACTGTTGCATTATTATGAAATGGTCTGAATGGCTTGGGCACTGGGATGGAGAAATGGTTCAGCACTAAAGCTACTTTTGTAGAAATGCCCTCTTCTGGCCTCTTCAGGCACTGTACTTATGAGCACAAATCCCCACAGAGATACACACATCTATACATTATTTGAAATAAAATAGTTATTTTTAAAGGTCAGGGGAAAGGTAGATTCAGAGATTGGGAGTGGGGGAGAGAGGATTCAAAAGACAATTTAGGAGTAAGAATAAGGTAGGGCAATCCTGTGGCTTGTCAGAGTAGAGGGCCAGATTCCAGTACGAGGAGTGGGTTGTGTGGGCCCAATGATTAGTTCCCTTAGAGGTTCTGTGGGCTTTGAAAATGGATCCTTGCTCAACCCTGACCCATTGGATGAGGGCTTAGTTAGTAGAGTGGAGGTCATGATACTGTTATTTTCTCTTGGAGTAAGTGTGATCTTTTTCCATAATTAAGCCTTTTTTTTTCATAAAGGTGTGGCCTGGCTGTGGCTGTGGCTCATTTGATAGAGTGGATGCATTGCAGGCACAAAGTCCTGCACCTTAGAAACCCTGTGTGTTGGCACATGTCCACCACCCCAGAACTTCTGAGATGGAGGGGGGAAGCTCATAAATTCAAGATTATTTTTGGGATATGGAGGGAGTTCCAGTCAGCCTGGTCTATGTGAGACCCTGTTTCCAATCAGACAAACATGAGATCTGCACTAAAATGACCTCATTGGGCTGTGACATCCATGATGTAGCCACAGCCAGTGGCTTTCACATTCAACCCGTAAATGAGAGCTTAGGGCAGAGGGGTAACAGGAAGATGACCCAGGCTCACCCTAAGGTTTGATGCTATCCATTTATCTTCTCGTTATTTCCAGTGAGACTCTGCCTGTTTTCTCCTTCATTTTGAATTTTTCTCCTTACCATATTTTGGGCTGTGCATGGTGGCCTGACAGGGTGGAGGACTGAGAGACATTTCAGGCAGGGAAAAGTCTGGCCCTGTTCCGTCTTTGCTAGCTGTGGCCTGCAGCTGGGCTCTGGGTTCACTAGTCTGTGAAATGGGAAATTTACAGAGACTGTAAGGATCAAAGAGCACAGACTTCCTAAATATGCCTCAGCATCTGTGTTTCTGAAGCCCATGGTGACAGGTGCTGTTTACCCAGAACTCTGCTGAGTACCAGGCCTGGAGGAGGACAGCAGAGGTGATACCAACCGACCTGCCAGAGAGGTGCTGGAAATTGGGGTTGTTGTTTTATGCCTATAACTAGGACTATTTACCAGCAAGTGATGTTTCTTGAGCACACAGGACCCCCAAGGTCAGGATTGAACACAGCCTCCATCTCCCAGGCCCTTCTCCCATCTTGTCTCTGCACAGGTCTTCCTGGATCAGATAGAACAGGTGACAGATTCATTTTAAACCCAGAGATGACCTCCATGCATGCTGAGGACACAGGGCCAACACTGCTTTTGTGTAAATCTCAAGGGAAAGAAATTGTGTATGCCTGAAATCTAGCAAATTTAGGTCTCCTGGGATCCTGACCTGTTAGAACAGTGGTTCTCAATCTTCCTCACGCTGCACGACCCTTTAATACAGCTCCCCATATTGTGGTGACACCCAACCATAAACTTATTTTCATTGCTACTTCATAACTGTAATTTTGCTACTGCTGTGAATCCTAATGCATATATGTGTGTTTTCAGATGGTCTCAGGCAACCTCTGAGAAAGGGTTGTTCGATTCCACAGGGGTTGTCACCTACAGGTTGAGAACCGCTGTGTTAGAATGACCAACAGAAAGTCTGTGGGTCAAGAGTTAAACTGGTCGCAGCCTTCCAACCTCAGCCCTGAGCCATGGGAGCCATGGTTAGTGCTGGGTGAGCATCTGGAGACAGAACCTTCGAACACACAATGACATCAGACGTCACCAGGCCTGGATGAGTGATAGCTCACAAATGCTGGGTGAACTTTTCGTTTTATTTCCACAGGCAACTTCTGGGATTTTTCTGGCTTTACTTTTTAGGCCCTGTGTGCGTGTACTGGCACAAATGTATTTCTCTCCACACACAAACATCACTTGATCTGATCAAAAAAGGTAATGGCCTAGATGAGGGTGGCTTCCAGACATCTGAAAACAAACAGGGGAACTTCTCATAGGATCTGTTTGCACACCTGCAAAGAAATGCCACTCAGACACGCGTCTCACACAGAGAAAGGGCTGCGCAGTTCTTTGAACTAAAATACCTTTTATCTTTGGAGTTTAGTTGAAAGAATAAACAGAACAAAAAGCATGAAATATGGAGCTAGCGGATCTCATTAGATGAAAAATTAGCAGAGACGAGTCCATGGGGTTATGCTGACTGCGTCAAACGATCGCCTTTCAAACCAGAAAAACAAGAGAAAGCTCTAAACCTCTTTATGTATAAAATCAACTTAATTATATTTTCACTCAGATATTTACAGTTCCGCGCCTTCAACATCTTTTTTCTCCAAGGCTTGAACAAGTTTTTACTTCTGGGGAATTGTGGGTAAGGTGTTGACTCACAATAAAGGAAACATAGCCATTCTGGCTTTCCTGTGGCCTGGCTGGGGCTGTTGGCTCTGTCCTTCTGCATGTGACACAGTTTAGACCATTCACCAGGGCAGACCAAGGTGCGCTAAGCTAGGGGTGTCGGAGGCTCCAGAAGATCTTTATCCAAGGAGAATGTGTGGTACAGTGAGCCTGCCACCTCTAAAGTCTGTGCTGTTTCTGCATGGAACTCAGGAGACCATCTGGCATAGACACAAGAGTTCAGGGCTGTCTTAGTTACCTTCTCTATCAATGACAGAAAACACTAGCCAAAACCAGCTTAAGGAGGAAAGAGTTTATCTGGCTTACAGCTTGAAGTCCATCATGAAGGAAAGTCAGGGTCGAAATTCAAATCGAAAATCTGGAGGCAGGAACTGAAGCAGAGACCATGGAGGAGTGCTGCTTACTGACTTGCTCCTCATGGCTTGCTCAGTTTGTTTGCTTGATCACTTAGAACCCTCATTCTAGGGGTAGCAGCCCTACAGTGGTCTGAACTTCCTCCATTAATCAGTTATCAAGAAAAGTCCCACAGACACACCCACAAGCCAAGCTGTTGGATGCAGTTCCTCAGCTGATGCTTCCTCCTCACAGGTGACTCTACTTTCTATCAAGTTTACACAAACTAATCAGGACCAAACCTGTTTCAAGGCATGTCCTCCTTTGTTCTTTCTACTCTCTTTACACATAAACCCCAGCACTGATTTTTTTCCCAAAGGACAGTCTTTCCATGGAGCCCTGACTGGTCTGGAACTCTCTATGTAAGTCTGGCCTCAAACTCATCCAGTTCCATCTTCCTTGTCCCTCTGAGTAGGAGGATTGAATGGATTTGAAGGTAGCAGGAATTCTCCCTATCCATAATGGCCTGCCTTAACTTAGCTACTAAAATTAGGCACTTAGAGGGCACTGTGCTGGAAGTGCCAGGGTCCTGGCTGTGCAGACTCCTATCAGCACTGGCATCTAGGAAATGCCTTAGGCCCTGAAATCAGCCTTGAGGAGGGTTTACTCTGGCAAAGGAGCAGCTCCCACAAACAGTTCATATTCACAGCTGGATTCAGCTCTCCCTGGAGACCTTGGGCATAGGCAACCTGCACATGGACTTACTTATAAGATGCCTCCTGTAGGGGCAAAGGGCATAGTACTTACATACCTCTCCCAAGTATCGCAAGGGGTGGGCGTGGCATTTTGTGTTAGACCAGGGTAGGATATGAAAGTTCCAAGCCTGGGTAGTTCCTAAGACAGTGATTTCTGCCAAGGGTCCTACCTAATGCTTGATGAGACACTGTAGGTAAAGTGAGGGGAGATTAAGACAGAAAGTGACGCCTCATGTCTTGTGGTCTTTTGCTGCTCAAGCTGAGAGGAATCGCAAATGACACATGTCATTTAGGCATGACATCTGAGGGTGTGGGTCATCCACTTCCAACCTACATCCCCTTCTTACTCAAGAGTCAGCCTTGACCTCTACCTGCACCCCTGTAAGCAACACAAACACTGCAAGCTGCCTTGGTACACAATGTTCATGGTCAGCGTTCTCAAGCAGACATCGTGTGTTGGCTATTCTTGGTTGTCAACTTGACTGGCATGTGGGAGCGACTAAATCCCAAGTGGCTGGGTATACCTGTGAGGGAATTTGTCTTAATTAGGTCATTTTGAAGTGGTGAGACTCATGTTTACTTTTGGTCTTTGGAGACAGAAAGATCTACCTTTAGTCTGGGCCATACATTCTGCTGGTAGGCAATACAGAGGAAGTGGAAGAAGGAGTTGCTTGTTTTTTGCCTGCTTACCCTCGCTCTTCACTGACAAGTTTACCTCTCCACTGACATCAGAGCCTACCTCTTTTGAATTCTGACGTATACTGAAGATGAACTGAGACGTCCAGCCTCATGGACTGCACTACTGGGTTCTTGGATTTTCCGTTGGTAGACAGCCGTTGATGGACTAGCCACAGCTGTAAACCATTCTAATAATATCTCTCCCTCTGTCTCTCTCTCTCTCCCTCCCACTCCTTTCCCCTTCCCCTCAATAGATTCATCTATCAGTTATGATCCCCTAGAAAATCCTGACTAATATGCAGTGCATCCCCTAACCAAGGGATTGTACAGGGAGTGTTTGTCCGTGTCTGTATGCTCCTGTGTGTGCCCCACACTGTGTATACGGAGGTCAGAGGACGACTTGCAGCAGTCAGTTCTCTCATTATACCATGTGGGGCTTGGGACTCGATCTCAAGTCATCAGGCTTGGCTGCAAACACCTTTCTTTGTCCACTGAACAATTTTGGCAGCCTTTAACTATTTGGAATTTTAACATTTTAATAAGGGTGCCAGGGAAAGCTTCATAAAGAAAGTTGTTTTTATTGTAAAGAAAGATTTTTATTTGACATTTTCACATATTTGTATCATTATACTTTGTAATTTGCCCCCTCTACTGCCTTCCCCACAGTCCCCATTACCCCTTCTGCTGGTCTCCTCCCTCCTTCCAAATAATCTCTCCTTTTGCTTTTATACACATATGTTGTGGGATATCTGTACACGGTGTCAAGGTGTATTGCTGTGATTTTGGTGTAATTAAAGGCTGAAGGGCCAATAGCTAGGCAGGAGAGATAGGCAGGACTTCTGGGCAGAGAGGGGAAATAGGAGGAGATGAACTGAGGAGAGACGCCAGGAGACAAGGGAAAGGCAGGATGGGCAGGATGTGGTGGAACATAGATGGGTAGAAATGGGTTAATTGAAGTTATTAGAACTAGTTAAAAACAAGTCTAGTCAAAGGCCAAGCTTTCATAATTAATAATAAGTTTCTGTGTCATTATTTGAGAACTGGCTGGCGGCACAGAGAAAGACTGGCTATACAGATGCTCCATTACCACATTGTTTGTTTAGTGAGAATGTGGAAATGGCTTGACTATCCATAAATGATGGGGGTATCTGATCACTGCTTACCTCCTTTGATAGCTCTGTGCCAATAAAAACACCCTAATAGTAACAATACCCAAGCTACAGATTTAAGCAACCCACGGGCATGACATTTTGTAATCAGTCACTACTAAAACCACGCCATGTTGTTCCAATCCTCGTCCTTGGGTAAGCCATGGCAATAATATCTCAGAGAACTATCTAGAAGGCCAGTTATCAAGTAGGTAACTGTGGTTCCATCTGAGCATGGGGAGGGGGCTGGTGCAGTGAGCTGAGAGAAATGAGCTTTCTCCAAAGTATTTAAAATTTCATAAGGACTCTTTCTTACACGCTACTTATGTAATTACATGATTTTAAGGTGCTGACTCTCCCTTTTTTATGACATTTTTTTCAGAGATGACTTTTCTTCAGTTCCCCATTCAACACGTGAATCCTGTGTTGTTTCAGCAGTAAGGGGAAAGAAAGCCACCCTGTTCCACACTCACGCGATGTCACGATGTTCTCTTCCATCCGGATCTAAGCTAGACTTTTAGCTTTCCTCCCTGGCCACACTAAAGCCATCCTCTGGTTTCCACTCCCCCGCCTGCCTCTCTGTTCCCTGGATCACCATCCCCCGTATCACTGGGTCTGTGTAAAATCTCATTGATCCCTCAGTTGCCACCAGCTCAGCTTCTCCTAAGATAGTTTCCTTTATCCCTACAACTTGAGCTAAACAGCCCCAGCCTTTTGTGTGAAATTCTGTCCTGTTGTCATGCATGTGCCCTCAGGGTCTTACTGAGGGGACAGAGCACATATTCTGGGAGACTAAGGGAAGGACTTCATCTATTCAGTCATGGGTGAGCCCTCATCCCCACCAGGTGTAGACTTTCCAAAGGGGCTGCTATGAGGTCACTCACACTCCTGTCAGTACCCCTCACTCATGTAAGTAAGTCTAATAAACACTTTGGTTCTTCGTGGTGAAGTCTGTTGGAACTGAACTTTGGGGTATCATTTGAACCTTAGAAGGAGGAATGTAGAGATTGTGTAGTCCCTGCCTCTACTGCACCAGTGTGAAAATTTCTATAAAAATCTGCAAGTTTTTTTTCCTTCAAAACAGAAAATACAAGTTCCAAACATACTTTTGGCATCAGATCATTAAGTAGCAAAATCAGTCTAAATGGCGGCGAGCAGACGTGCGGCAGAGAGCAGGTGGCTTGCTTAGGCTCACTGGATACAAACTACCTGACGATTTGGGACATTGTTTGATGCCCCCAAACCTTACCCTGCAAGCCAATTTCACTTCCTTGCAGATCTCTAAACCTCACCCATTCCTGGAACATTACAGCAAACTACACACAATAATCCCCCTTTAACTTTATAATCTCACCAATTCTTGGAACATTACAGCAAGATACACACAATAACTCCCCCCTTTAACTAAACATGACTTGTTTGGAGAAGATGGAAGAAAGGCGTTTTAAAGACCCGACTGGTGAAGAATGGAGCAGACTGAAATTCCTACAGCACCTTCACTCTGAGTGCTCACCTTGGACATGCCCAGCCTTCTCCAGCCAGTGTGCCTTCTAATGACAAATCAGATGTCTCCATAGATCTTAAATCCAATCACGGAGTGTCGCAAATGCTTTAATGGGAGATGAAAGTTCAGTTAGCCCAAATAGTAAGCTAAAAATCAAAGAGAGAGTAGGGACAGTATCTGCTGTGTGTGATGCTGTCCAGTCACCAAGAAGAAATGGCCATGGGGCACTCACCTGTACAGAAAGACAATGTCCCATAGAGGGACAAATCTGGCTCAGGGAGAGACTGAGATAGACCACCAGGAAGGGTGTGTTACTGAAGAGACTATAAGAGATAAAAAGCAGGTGACAGGGGTATATGGTTGAGAAACAGAAACCAAGTGAACTTTAGTACATAGCTCTAGAAAGTGTCTAGATCGGAGTGCACATGGGCAAAGAAACTCCCCCAAATCGGAAGTTCCTCAAGGAGTAGCGAACAATGTCTACAGCTTCCTATGAAGAGGTATCGGAGTAAAGATAAAAAACAGACAGGGAGCAGAAACAGGGGCCATGGAGGAAGCTGCTTATTGGCTTGTTCCTCATGGCTTGTTCAGCCTGCTCTCTCCTATCATGCAGGACGACCAGCCCAGGGGTGGCGCCTCCCACAGCGAGTTGAGCCCCTTCCTTTTATCAGTCATAGATCAAGAGAATACCCAGGTAACTCCCTTTTGTGTCAAATTGACAAAAACTAACCAGCTCAAGGTCCCAGCAAGGGCCTGAGATAAAGAGATTAGAGAACCAGCTGTGTGAAATTGGCTCACGTGAGTCCCAACAAACTCTCTCATGTTGCAAAATAGCATTAAATTGTCAGAGCCCAGTTGTTCCTATGATTGCATGAAATACTTCGGCAATGTTTGCCCAAGCTAGTAAAATAAACGTCTTATGTAAAATGTACCGATTAATAAAAGATGAGCATTATTAATTCAGCTGTCCTCACTCATCTAAATCCCAGCGAATTTATTTCTTTTATTCACACGGAGATTTTTGAAGTTTCGGATTTTCAGTGTAATTATGGTCTAGCGCACCCACAGACAGGTCCTCAGGAGTAATGCTGGTCACGTATGTATTTTTTCCGGTTATGATTCTCAGAAACATTTCATGAAAATGAGTTTTGCACCGGGGTTCACCCAGTGAATCGAGTCCCTGACAGCAGAACAACGTGCTGTCGGCTCCTCGCATAATTTTAAAAACTGTCTTTACGTATTATCAATCATGCAACCTGGCAAATCTCTTTGTTTTCTCAGGCTTGGGACCTGGAAGTTGAGATTGCTCTGAACATGAGCAAGTGAACTTCGGACAGTGGCGCTTACAATTCTTTGTCTGACCCTTTTTACTTTCTAGTTTGTATTTGAGAACAAAGATTGATGAAGACCTCAGCAGAAACATCATGAATGACTCTGAAGTCCTTAGATACAGACAACATCCCCAGACACCTACCTGCACCTGGGACAAGCTGGGAAGAAGCTCCCAGGAAGCTCCCAGGAAGCTCTCACTATGGACGGCAGCCTCAGCTATGACACAAATGATTTGTAATGAAGCCCTCATGGAGGTGATGGCTGGATCCATGGTACCTTCAGAGTTCACTGACTTAAATAGTGCAAGGGAAACTTAGCATCACTTCCAATCTCCTTCTCCTCTAAGACCCACTTGCAATCGATTCCACTAGAGGACCCTGATTTTACAGCCTCTTTCGTGTACAGTGTATGCACATTTATGTGTATGAATGCAGACAGGCGCATGCCACAGATGTATATGGATGTCAGAGGACAACCTGGTTTGTTAGTCTTTGTCTCCCATTCTGTTGATGGAGTCTCTTTGCCTTTTGACCTCTGTATGCACCAGGACAACTGGCCTGGGAGCTTCTGGGGATTCTCTATTCTCTCAGCCTCCTGTTTCCCCACAGGGGCACTGTGCTTCCAGACATTCATGCTGCATCTCCAGCTGGACCTTTCTGTAGCTGTGATAAACTCCACTACCAAGACAACTTACAGAAGGAAGAGTTTATTTGGGCGTTCCAATCCAGAAGGAGAGTCAGTCCATAATGTCTGGGGAAGTGGAGTAAAGCTACAAGTCCTCAAAACTCTCCTTAAAGGCTTCCTCCAGTGATAACACCACCTCTTCAATAGCCCACAAAATCCTCAAACAACACAACTCACTCAGGACCAAGTGTTCAAATACCTGTAACTATGGCGAACCTTTCTCATTCAGACCATTACACATTGGAGATTTGAACTTAGGTCTTTGTTCTTGCTTTATCTTCTGAGATGATCTTGGAGCCATCTACCTTTCTATCACATTGTGAAATGACTATTTTAGGATTGCAAAGAAGTTACAGATGGCCACAGTGGGAAAGAGGGTGTGTGTGAATTGGCACATTAGCATCCATCTGACTCTGCAGACTCATTGAACATCTTGAATTCTCAACTTACCCTTCTGTAAAACCATGCTTAGGTCATCAGATCCCCTCTAGAGTAGTGAGGCAACAGAATAAAGTGTGAGCCCACAGTCTGTCATTTGATACTCAGGATATTGAAGGATCAGTTTCCTAGGAAGTATGATTGACCCTATAAGCCTTCAAACAGATTTCTCTTACTTTTTAAAAAAAATTCCAACTTGTGTGCTGAATTTACATCATTTCTGCCCCCTCTCTCTCCCCTTTCAATCTTGTCTGTGCACCCCTGACCTCACTCCCTTTCCCCCAACCCCTCCAATACACCCCTGACTCCCTTCCAGATTTATGATCTTTTTAAATTATAATTGTTACATGTGTTGTTAAATATATAGATTCTCTCTCTCTCTCTGTCTCTCTCTCTCTCTGTCTCTCTCTCTCTCTCTGTGTCTCTCTGTCTCTCTCTCTCTCCTGTTCAGTGTTGCTCATGTGTATATGTGTTTCAGGGTGACGCAGATCTTAGAGGAGAATCTACTATTGCCACTTTATCATACGGAGATAATTTTTAACTGCGCTATAAATAATTGCCCATCTACCCAGGGAGTAACTATATCTCTCACACCTCATCAAAAATCTTTCTCTAATATAAAATTTATACAATATATTTGGGTATTTTTAGAAGTTTCTTTCTGTGTGAGAGATCATTACAGAAAGCCACAACTGGTCAAGACAAAGAGAACAATTGACCAGGCGGTGCCCAGGCCCAACTGACAGATTCACAAGACAACCTCCTAAGGGAACATCACAGACCAGGGGGAGGAAAGATTGTGAGAGTCAGAGAGCCAGGACACCTGCTGTGAGATTGTGTCTTCTATATGACAGGGAAACTGCAGTCACAGAATCTCAATAGTACGGCTGCTTAAACAAGACCTGTTAATGACTTCTCCAGTTAACATGGCGATGTGGGTGGGGGAATCTTACAAGGCCCCACCCTAGATAAAGAGCTGTGGGCAATGAATGGCTGCTGAGAGAGGGAGAGTTTGTCTTCTCCAAGGGTGAGACCCTGATAAGTTATAACAGACATCTTAAAAAGATCCCCACCAATTGTTTGGGGTCTCTGTGTTACAAGCCCGTGGTTCTTAGCTATTTAAACAATCTTTTTACCATCCAGAAAACCTCTTTGCCCTTCTCCACAAATGAATTAGATTAATGTCAATTTCATTATGGAAATATATACAGGAGGTCAAAATCAACTTAAATTTCATGGTTGCTGTCGTAAAAATATTCACTTATCTCAGTGAGAAGATGCTAAGTACCTCATTGAAGCACGAGGTTCAGTGGGCCCAGGGGTCCCTTAGTGAACTGTTAAATTTGCCTTCCAGCTGTTGGCTTCAGATATAATTTCTAAATGACAAGAAATTAAAGACAGAGCGAGGATTATAGTCAGTCTTCATGATTTCCAAAATTCCCCGAAAGTATCCCAGAATGACATTTCAGATCTGTGTTCCCCCAAATCTCACTCTTACTTTTACATAGTACTTAATACTGAAACCATTGATCAAATGCCTCTGTTCATATAGATGTGTTTATATGTATAGATTTTAGCATCGTGGATAAGGGGAATTATTAACGCATTAGCATCCTTAATCCTCAATTTACCTTTCTGTAAAATAATATTTATGTCTCCTTCTGAAGTGGGTGAGAAGATTAAATATGGAGATGTGTGAGAATTGAGTTTGTAGGGTATTTTCTCTTTTTTCTACATTTCCACGAAAACGCTCAACCAAATAATCATATGGGGGCTTATTCTTACTTATGAACGCCTGGCCTTTTCTTGGTTTATTTTTAGTCAGCTTTTCTTAAATTCTCCCTTCTACCTTTTGCCTTTGGGCTTTTATCTTTCTCTATTTCATACACCTTTCTTTACTTCTTTTTTTTTCAAAGTTTATTAAATTATAAAAGTTTCCATTTCCGTCCCCTCCCAACACCCTCCCACTCCTCCCACTCCCTCTCCTCCTCCCTCTCCATCCCTAAGAGCATTCAGGGTTTCCTGACCTGTGGGTAGTTTAAGTTCTTTACTTCTTACTCTGTGGTTTGCTGTGCAGCTTGGTGGCTGGCCCCTAGTGTCCTCTCTCCTCTTGCTCTCCATCTTCCATTCCCAGATGTCTCCTCCTACTTATTCTCTCTGCCTGGCAGCCCCGCCTATCCTTTCTTCTGCCTACCTATTGGCCGTTCAGCTCTTTATTAGACCAGTCAGGTGTTTTAGACAGGCAAAGTAACACAGCTTCACAGAGTTAAACAAATGCTACATAAAAGAATGCAGCACATATTGCATCATTAAACAAGTGTTCCACAGCATAGGCAAATGGAACACTTCTTCAACTAGTGTTCCACAAGGATCCAAGTTGTCTCTGGAGTCAGCCACCAGCAGGAATGGACCATGAAGGGATGTGTAGGAAGCAATATGACTTACCAGAAGCATCCAGATATGTCATGGTTTGAGTGTCAAATGTTTCTCACAGGTTTATGTGTTTGATCATTTCATGGCCAACTGGCATCAATGTGTTGAGGGACTGTATAACCCTTAAGAGATAAGGTGCTGTGTGTAGTGAGGAGAATCTGCTTCAGCAGCTGTCTTTGCCTCCTAGTCCACTAGATGTGAACTTGCATCTGCCACCATCAGAGACACACCTGCCTGCCTCCCTCACCATGGTGGACTATATCCCTTCAGTTGGCAAGCCTGCTCTCCCGAAATTGTTTCTGTTGAGTGTTTAGGTCACAGTGACACGAACCTAGATAATCCAACATCCTCATCTCCGGAGGTAGTGAATGCTTTGCCTTAGCTGGCAAAAGGGACTTTGTAGGTATCCTTAAGGATGCTGGGGTGAAGGCATTATGTTGTTTTCTCAGAAGAGCACAGTTCAGTCATGCCTTTAGACTTGGGCAAACTTCTCGCTTGGGGTCTGATGAGCTGTGGCTATAGAAACATGGTCGGGGGAAGCCATCTTATGCTGGAGAGTTTTAACTGTCGACTTGACGCAGCCTAGAGCCACGCGAGAAGAGAGTCTTAACAAGGGGTCACCCACATCAGCTGCTGCTCTGCAATGAGGGAAGCTGAGGCTCAAGTGGGACAAAGATCAACTCAAGGGTCCCACGTTAAGATATTGGCACCATCTCTTCAACTATTTTCCATTGTTTTTATTCTCTTAAGATTTTTCTTATGGGGTGGCCAACAGGCTATAGGGACAGGGGTGATTTAAATAAAACCTAACCTAGTGAATAAATAGGCCACTCTAGTTTCTTCCATCACTAGGGTAATAGATAACCCAGAGCTTCAAGGACTTCTGCTTTGTTTCCTAGACAGGGACTCACTACCTATCCAGGATGGCCTTGAACTTGAAATCCTCCTGCTTTAGCCTCCTGAGTGCTGGGATTGCAGATGAGCGTTGCTGCTCTTGGCATAAACACTGCAGCGTTCACCAAGGATTCTTCCCATGGGGCAGAAGTGTGGGAAGTCTCCACCTGAATGCCTAGAGTAACACATCCCGGTCTACACACACGATTGTTAACAGGAACTCACCCTTTCATTTCAGTAACGTGTATTAATTCCAATAATAATTATCCTCACTATTAGACAGTTGAGCATTTTTTCCTATTAGCTCAGGAATCTCACCTTCATGATTTCCAGTCAACATCAGGAAAAGGTTGGGATCTATCCCTGTCTTCTCTGCATGGACCCGAAGCTCCCCATCGGGCTCCCTTCTTTGTTTCGGTGATTTGTATCGTCTCTGACCTTGAGGACAGAAAAAGTTCCTCTCATTGGAGAGTTTAAAATTCACATTCCCTTAGTCACTCAGAATGAATACATTTAAAACCCAGTAGACTTTTCTTTGATGGAATAGATTTTCTCTGAAGCCATGTACACTAGGTGGGGTAACCAAACTCCCGGGAAAGGATGAGAATGTAAAGAAATGTTCAAGGAAAAAAATAGCAGTCAGTGTCCCTTATTACCGGTTCCTACAGATTTATCTTCAATGTCAGCCTCTCATCTGGATCACAATTACAGGTGGCAGGAACAGAGGAGGGAGATGCCGTCCTACAGGCTCGCCTCATGACACCCAGGAGGAACAAGCAGGGCGCTTGTTGCTCTGACTTGTTCTCTCTGCCTACTTTAATAAAATGAAACTGTTGATGTACATTGTTGTTATCAATGGTTTTCCTTGGTTTTTGTTTTGGGGACACTTAGTTGTTGAATACAGTATTGGGTTTCATATAAATAATAGTATAGATACATAAGTATATATGTAAATATTATATACACACACAATTATATATGTAATTATTTGCATACACAGCACACATATGTATGTATAAATGTACACACACACATACATATGTATATATATTGTCTGTACAGGAGAAAAGCAAATTTGGTGCCTATTATTATTTTACAATTTAGCCAGCCAACCCTGAAACGCCTTGTCTTTACTGAATAATGAGTTAATTTTCTTTTTCTATCATTCTTACAAAATTCAGTGGGCAATATTCTTTATAATCAGATATCCTTGATTGTCATCTTCAATGACCTTAAAACCTAAGCAAAGAGGGTTCATAAGGTCCAAAAAAAAAAATCTCTCCAAGAGCTGTTTGCTCCCTCACCTGGCTTTAGCAGAGGGTGATAACATTCAGTAGGAAAAGCATAAAAACCTGCATTCGATTTCAAAGAAAGCCCAGCAGGATGATGCATGCTTGTAACACAGTGGTGGGGATGCAGGAATCAGGCTGGTCCCTGGGGATCTCTGCCACCCAGCTTAGCCCAATGGAAAAGCTCCCAGTCAGTGAGAAACCCTGCCTCAACATACAAGGCAGACTGCGTCTGAAGAGTGACAGCTGGGGTTAGATGGAGCCCCAGTAGCTGGGGATTGAAAGTCCCACATCATAGGAACAGTGTGAAAGCCACACTTCAGATGCAAGGTCTCTGAGTGGGTAGAGCTAGGCCCACCTCCTCTAATGACTTTAAAATGATATGTCAATTCTCTGTTTTTTCTGCTTTACTAAATAAAAATATCAAAGAGGAGAGAAAAGCACCTAAGACCCTTTAAAAACTTTTAACATGATCAAATCAGCCACTAAAATACAAGCCTTTGAAATATTAATAGTAATTCTTTTTGTAGAATCAGAAATGATTAAATTTGTATGCTAACCATTTTAACCCTGCTCTGGCATTGCTGTTTCCTTTCATTGTGCCAGTATCGTTGGGAGCTAAATGTCAATCAAGCAGGTAAAAGAAAAAAAAAGGCTCTCACCCCAGAGACTATTTTTTATCCCCTACAAGGCTGAGAAGGCCCTCCCTGGGGATAATAAATCCCTCCCAATGCATGGATGAGGATGTTCATACAGACCTGTGTTCCAGCCTCAGCATGTAACCTCTGATCTTAATATCAATTGTAGCATAAATAACAAAAACCTAGAGACATATATTGGGGTTCATGCTGAAGATCAGAAAAGCAAAGTCACCAGTCACTGTCTTTTACGTCTACCTCAGACCAAAACAAAGTGAGATCCTGTCTCCACAAATCCTCAAACTCCATACCACACTGAATTCCTGTCTCTTCCTCTTTATAATCCTCTCTCCACCCAGCTATATCACTCCCGTCTCCCCCTCCCTAGTGCTGGGATCACCTTTGTGTGAGCTCTGTTCTCTTTCAGACAGATTCAATCTTGTGTATCCCAGGGTGACCTTGACCTCACAGAGATCCACCTGCCTCTGTCTCCTGAGTCTGGGAATTAAAGATGTGTGCCACCACTCCCTGACCTGTATGGCTGACTAGTACAGATGTTTTGTTTGCCCTCTGATCTTCAGACAGGCTTTATTTATTAGAACACAAATAATATACCACTACAATCAATATTAGTCTGACAGCTTCACTTACAAGTGAGACACTGAAGCCCATGAAGTACCATGACCCCTCTCCAGTTTAAGGTCAAGGAAGACTAAGACACACACTGACTCACACTTACGGACAATATACTAATGAGTTCTGAAGTCCTGGAAACACAGACTGCCTTCCCCGGAGCATTGTGGACCACATAACATAACTCCCTTCCTTCTCGAATGTGATTGGTAGACACACTGGATTTTGGAAGGCGATAGGATCTGTCCCTGTGGGATGGGAACTTCAGGGCTAATTGTCTAGAAAGCCAAGAAAAATGAATGCCAAAGCCAAGCAGATGCTTGGGATTCCCTGCAAAAGTAATAAAATCCTACTAACTGCTGACAATCATTCTTCGAGGTTTTGGTCCACAGGTATGTTTTACTAAAAACACCCCAGCTGCCCATTTGACTCGAGCCTTTATAAGGAAGATGTTTTATTTCTCTGTTCTATCGTTGCTCGAGTTTGACTGACCCGGCAGAAGATGGTACCGTGCAGTGTGAGATACTCGCTCAGCTGACAATTCTGCATGTGGAGAAATGTGTTTAAGCTAAGCTTGGCTGTTATTTGCTAAGTACAGTTCCCAGAGTGGACGGCTTAAAATGTGGGGACTATATGTGAGATATTGATATGGGAATACTGGGAAATTCACAGCTCAGAAAGGGTGGATTTTAGAGGGGAGTTTATTATAAACTGATAGGTGGCATTGTGTGTGTGTGTGTGTGTGTGTGAGAGAGAGAGAGAGAGAGAGAGAGAGAGAGAGAGAGAGAGAGAGAGAGAGAGAAACAGAGAGAAACAGAGAGAGACAGAGAGGAGAGGAGAAGAGGGAAAGCTAGAGATGCAGAGACAGAAAGACAAAGAGAGAGGGAGAGAGAGAGAGAAAGAGAGAGAGGGAGGGAGGAAGAGAGGGAGGGAGGGAGGGAGAGAGAGAGAGAGAGAGAGAGAGAGAGAGAGAGAGAGAGAGAGAGAGAGAGACTTCCTGTATATTAGGGAAAGTCTCAGGACATAGAGCACCATTAAACTATGAATCTGGGGGCTTTTTTAAAAAAAGGATTTAAGGCAGAAACTTGGGTGATATCATGAAGTTGAGTCCAGTTGGCCCAACTGGCAGGTGCTCCCTGTCAGCTTCTGTCACATCATCACCCGTAATCTTCAGGCAGAGGCACTCATTTAGGAGATAAAGGCAGAGGAACCAGAAGTGGCCTCCAGCAGGAACACTCTCAGAACTGATTTGGGATTCCCACCCTACATGGCCAGTTGCTATCCCCTCTTCTCCTCATTATTAACACGCAGCCATCTCTTCCAGATTCCAGGATCCTCGTTGCACGTGTAACTCTCATTATAATGATGAGAGCTGAGCCCTCAGCCCAGCATGCCCCTGCCTAGGGCTATGAGGGAGCAGGAAGGGCTAGAGCCACATCTACTAGTGGTTATTTCTTTCTTGCAGAAATAAGTCAACTTGGATTCTTGTTTTAAACCCCCCAGATCTGCAGCATCAGTGGAGGAAGAAAAGACATCCATCATCTCAGACTGACAATTCCCCCAGAGGAAGGAGCTGCTCTGCCTGCCATACCTTATGGTCAGTTATCCCAGATCATTCTCCCATGCCTCCAGTCTCAGACGTGGCTTCATGTCTTAAGTAGCAAACCTCAGTCCCTCTGGTCTTTAGGTAAGAGAACTGTAAAAACACATTCAGAACCAACAATCGTCGGCCCCTCAGGTGGAACTCATGTTGTAAGGGTTAGTCACCTGGAACAGTTCAGTCCATGAAACTCAAATCCCCAGCCAGATCCCCAAACTAGAGGATTTATTCTACTCTCTGAAGACTTGGCTGATGCCCATTGCTATGTAAAACACACAGAGAAAAATTAAATTGTTCCCCACTGTCTACAGACAGAGATACTTCAGATAGAGTCTAGATACATGTATTTTATGATGGTGACACAAACTACCGGGAAACTTAACCACAGTCTAGGAGGACAGACGCTTGCAGCCAGAGGCACCTGCAGATGTGTGCCTCCCTGTTTTTTCGAGAGCCTTGATTTGGAGCATTCTCACATTTGGGAATACATCATTCAGGTCTCTGGCTAATCTGGGATTCCCCTCTGTGTGCTGTGAATATATTTTATTACTGTTTGTTAATAGGGAAGTTTTGGCCAATGTCTTAGTAGAATAAAGCCAGGCAGGCAATCCAAACAGAGATATGTAGAGAGAGTAGGCGGAGTCAAAGAAACATCATGTAGCTGCCAAAGGAGAAAGATGCCTGCCGGGAGGACTGGTAGGCCACAACCTAATGGTGATACACAGATTAATAGAAATGGGTTAATTCAAGATGTAAGAGCTAACTAGAAATATGCATGAGTCATTGACCAAACAGTGTTGTAATTAATATAATTTTTGTGTCATTATTCAGGTCTGAGCCGTTAGGAAACAAATGAGCAGTCTCTGCCTACATCTGACTTAGCACGAATACCTGCCTCTTTCTCCTCCCCCTCTGCCCTCCTCCTTGTTTCGATATTTGGGCTTAGGTTTAAGTGTAAGTGGAGGATGACCAATTTCAAGAACCTCAACTTGTTAACAACCAAAAACATGCCACTTTTACATTTCTTTCACCCATGCCAGAGGTCAGGGGTAAAAGATTGACATATCTTCTATGGGGACACTATCCACTCCACTGCAATGGAGAATGGAGTCTCCAAATCACCAGCCTTCCCCATTTTCTTCTGCCTTCTCTCTGGTCAAATTAATCCCTCCTGCATCATATAGCTGTGTACTTGTGTGTCTAAAATTTGATTCCCACATATGCTATATACATGATTTTTAACTAGTCACCAAAATTTCACTAGACAGTTAAAAAGGTATGAAAGGCACTGGGAGCATGGAGGGTGGAGGATAAAATGTTTAAGGTCCTATTTGGCTACATAGCAAGTTCAAGGCCATCCTGAGGAGACCCTGACTCAGATATAACAAAACCAAATCAAATAAAAAGTGGGGTGAGCATTTATTTAAAACTCTGGAAGAGAGTGGAGTGGACAGACCTCAAATGGAGCTCAGCTCCTCTGAAGAGAGTTAAGTTGTGTAGAATTGAAGTGAGGGCCCTCTAGGCTTGCTCATTGGTTTGACCCAAAGCAAAGCAGACATTGTCTTATTTCTGTGACAGAAGTGCAGTTCCCACAAAGCTAGTGGCTCACTGTCCCTTAGAAGTGTGTGTGCTGGCAACATTTTAAAGGGAAATCACCCCCTCCCAATGGCACTGCACCTTGGCCAACAGAAGGACTGTTATCTGATAAACACGCCTAAGAAGGGTTTCGGTCCGCTAGAAAGCTGATCTCTTAACTTAGTTTCTATTTACCAGGAACCTCCCTTAACCTTTCCCCAAAGGTGAATGACAACAAAAAGGGCATCTAGTTCTGGATTTCAGACAGTGCAGTATTTAATCTGCTGACTGTCAGATAAAATCTAAGAACTGTTTGATCCCCAGTGAATCTTTCTTTCTGCCCATGGAGTAGTCTAGTTCGGCAGTTTATCTGCACCACTGCTTATCGTAATTACAAGTGCCCTAAAGTAAATAATCCAAGAAGGAAAGTTTAACCTGCTTCCAAGAAGGCTAGTTAAATCCTAGTTCAGTCCTGGGACACTGAGGCTGCCTTTGCCCTGCCTACTCATCTTGCCAGGGACTGAAATCATTCCCACCCTCCCCTCCCTCTAGCTCCTTCCAGACCTCCCACTCCCTCCAAGTTCATGATCTCTTCTTTCTTACTGATAAATATCAATAATATATACCCAGTTATATATTACATTATATATTATAAATATATATTATGTTTCTATAATAAAACATATTATTTTTATTAATATAGTATTATATTAATACTATTAATTAATAATTATATTAATAATTATATTAATTATTTATACTATAATATTTAATATTAAATGTTAATATTTATATTTATTATAAATTAATATAATTTATTTAAATAAATATAAAATATAACATATTTACTATAAATTAATATAAATATTAATATTTATTTAGTGTTAAATATTAATAATTGAATATTAATCATATTTAGTATTTAAATATAAATATTATATTAATTATTATATTAATGTTATATTATTATAAAATATTATATTAATAATTATATTAATACTATTAATATAGTATTATATAAATGAATAAATATATAATATATATTATAAAAATAAGTTCATTTAGTACTGCTCATATGTCCATGTGTTTAGGACCAATCACTTGGAATTTTTTAACCTGACATAAACTTGGAGGAAAAAAACAAGGTTGAATAATAATGTACATGTATTTTTTAAAGTTTGTTTTGGTTGTTTACTTACTTTGGGTATCAGATCATCCTGCAATTGTGAGCCACCCTATACTGGTGCTGAAAACGAATTTTGAACCATCTGGAAGAGGAGTATGTGAGTTGTCTCTCCAGCCCATGGATTGATGTTTTACGAGAAATATTTAATCACTCCCCCAGAGCTCTTTCCAAAATCAACCCCGTAAAATCTTCTCGTGAAATCTAACTAAACACAAAGACATCCGCAAACTACTTAAGATGGCTGATCACATGCAAATCCTAATACACACACACACACACACACACACACACACTATATAGAGATATAGATAGAGAATTACACAGTATACAATTCTTCTATTTAAAATATAGACTGTAGTAGCTTTCAGTATATTCACAAACTTAAACATACACCACTGCGGCTAATTTTAAAGTGCTTTCATTATCTTGAAAGGATAATACACACCTGGCCATAGCTCCTATCTGTCCTATCCACTCACTTCTCCCACTTCTAGGTATCCACTGATGTATTTTCCTCTGACTTTCTTCATTCTTGAGCCTACACACAAACATATAACACTTGTTCAGGTCAGAGAATCCATGTGTGATGTGACTAGCTGAGACGCTTGCATCTATGCAGAGAGACTTAATCTCCTTGGAAAGTGCACAGCCAGTGTGTGATCATCATAGAAGGGCCAGAGTTCACACCCTAGGCAGCGCAGACCCAGGTGGAAGCAGGAAGATACAACCCATGGCTTAGGAAACCTCACTTTCTCATTAATAGGAATACTAAAAGGCTGGAACCCTAGTTCAGGTCCTCATGCTTGTGTGGTGAGCACCTTACCCACTGAGCCAACCTCCCCATTCGCCCCAGCTCACTTTTCTACTTTTTGCCTTAGCTATTTGACAGTCCTAGCTTTCCTAATCAGCACAGCTTCTATTGACCCTTAGTACAAAGTAGGACGTTATCCATCTGATTTATCGTCTTCATGGGAATCTGGCATTGTAGCCCTTAATGTTTCTGTATAAATTTTATATAATCAGCTTGCCAATTTCCTAGAAGAATAAGCCAGGATTTATGCCAAGATTGTTAGGCACAGCTAGGGCACATTCCCTTTCTTTGGTCATTCCCCCCCCTTTTTGTGTGTGAGTTAAAATATTTTAAATTATAGGCTCGTTTTTTCTACCTGTTAGAAAAGCGTTCAGCTGTTTCAGTTCTTCCTGTGTGTTTTCAACTGGGTTCTCTGCTCCATCTGAATCTTCGAATTTATTAATCGTAAAGGTTTTTATATTACCGTTTTATCATTTTAATGTCTCTCACAAGCATTCAGCCTCGTTTTCTCTCTGGCATTGCTTTACTACCATTTCCACCTTGATTTCTCAGCCCTCTGTGGACACTGTTAAGTGTTTCAGTGTGCCAGCCCTTTTAGTAGCTAGTGGAATTATAGTTTGCTTATCGCTAATTAATTTCTGCTCCTTCTTGATTATTTTGCCTGTCTACTTTCCTGGGATTTAATTTGCCTTCTAATTGTTTCAGATGAATGTTCAGGGATGGATGTAGAACCACGCTTTATGATAAATGTGTGCCGTCCAGGATGAAAATTCCACTCAGTGAGTTCTGATCTATCCCTTTCTCACCTGCCTCAGAGTTCTTGAGGCCTTGTCATTCAGATGTAAACACCTTAGAATGATTATGTGTTACCAAAGACGTTAAACTTTTGTAAAGCTTTAACATCTTTGCTTCTACATTATATCTCAGACTACATCATTAGATATTCCCCCCAGGAGCTGGTCTTTTTGTATTCTTTACATGATGAAGAGTTTCCAACAAATTGTCATGTCTACATTGGAGTGAATCTCTTTGTGAATATAACTTCTTTGTAATCTAAATTTATTAGAAGGATCTATTAGAGGAATCGATATCTTCACATATAATTCATTTTCTACTCAATTAAGCCTTTAATTTGCTCTCCTCCAGTTTAAAAAAAGTATATGGATGTATATATGTGGTTGTATGTATTTCTCTGTGTGTATTTATGTGTGTTTGCATAATATCTCTGTGTGTATCTGTGTATATGTATCTATGTATGTGTGTGTTTCTGTATAAGTATATATTTGTGTACAAATGAGTGTGTGTATGTGTATTAGTATATGTGTATATCTGTGAATGTGTATCTATGCATGTGTGTGTATCTGTATCTGTATTAGTGTATGTTTGTGTATCTATGTGTGTGTGTGTGTCTGTGTATCAGTATATGTATATGTATGTATCTGTGTATGCACACATTTGCTTGTGTGTCTGTTTATGTATATGTGTGTGTGTGCACGTGTGTATCTATGTATGTCTGTGTGCAGACCCCTCAAATGACTTTGATCTCTGCATCATGTTTCATTTCTTCAAAGTCCTGGTCTTTGCAGAGGTTAGAACATAATGACATTGAGGGCTCTCTCCTTGGTCCAACAGTATCTCGATTCAGATTTCTATTCGTGAGTTCTTCATCCTTGGGGAAGACACCAGGTAAAAGAGATGTTTCATCATAAAGGTCTTAGGGACAAAGCACAGTAGTCCTTGGGGGTTTGTTTTCCTTCAGACACTTGAACATGGAAGGATAGACAGCAAGCTCTGGCATGTTTTCTCTGCTCACATAATTTTCAAAATTACCCAATCTATAATAAAAAAAATCACAGACAAACTTAAAGCTTCCTAGAAACATAGAGGAGTACCTCAGAGCCTTAAATTCTCATGATAAATGCTGTTGTTATTTCTAATATCTCTTTCCCAGAAACGAAGAGAAACTGTCTCTTGTTCAAGGATCCTAAAGGGTTAATAGCTTTCATTTAGCCCACAATTATGACACTCGTTCTAAGGACTATGTGCTGTTCCCGTATCAGAGATGCAGATGGGCTCAGTCTTGGAGTCAGGAATGTTAATGTCGGAACACTGAACCAGACAAAGACCCTTAGCAAAGCGGTTGTGGTAGGAGTCTCATTGAATGATAGAATGTTTTCCTTCCCATTGAGTTAGATGCCATGCTAGCTGTCCTTCCACAGAGTCAGCCGTTAGACAGCCCACCTTTATCATACTACAGTTGGGGAAGTTGGGGAAGACTCCCTTCCCTGTCAAGCTATCCTCAGGCTTTCTGGAGGCCCCAAGTTTGACAGCATCCTCGACATCTCCTTTCAGCATCTAGGAACTTCCAGGCCTCCATGGCAATGGCCTTAGCATTTGACCTCTTCTTCTGTCCTCATAGCTCTCTCTGTGACTATGGCTTTCCTCCCTCCTTCTAACAAGGATTCTTGTGATGCTTTGGGGCCAACCAGATGACCCAGGACATTCAGCTGGTCCTTGCTATAGACTTCCTTCATCTTCTAGTCCCATGACCTACATCATATGGGACATACAGGGACAAAAGTAGAATATATGTAGTGTGTACTGTAAAGTGTGGGACTCTTAGTGTCTTAGTTCACTTCCTATTGCTTTAATAAAGACAGCAACTGTGGAGCACTGTGATGAATCCCAAAATCCAGTGCAAAAGTAGGAGTGAGAATATGAGCATAGAGGTCAAGACCATAATGGGGATACCCACTGAAACAACTTACCCCAGTTAATGGGAGCCCACCAATTCCAATCTGACAGCAAGAGAACCAGCAAAGGACCAAACTAGGCCCTCTGAATGTGTCTGACAGTTGTATGGCTGTCAGACTGTAGGGGCACTGCATTGAGACAGGATTTATCCCTACTGCTTGTCCTGGCTTTTTGGAACCCATTCTCTTTGGAGAGATACCTTAATAAGACTAGATATAGCTGGGAGGGCCTTAGTCATGCCTCATAGCAATGTGTTAGACTTTGTTGACTCCCCACGGGAAGCCTTACCCTCTCTGAGGAGTGAATGGGTGTGGGATGGGAGGGAATGGGAACTGGGGTTGTTATGTAAACTAAGAAAAGATGTTTTTTTAAAAAAATAAACAGGTAAATAAATTTTCAAAAAAGAAAAAAAATAAAGACTATGATCACAAGCAACTTGGGAAGGAAAGGATTCACTTTATCTTCCATCTTGTAGTCCATCATGAAAAGAAAAGTAAGGGCAGGAACTCAAGGCAGAAACCCAGAGGCAGGAACTAAAGCTGAGGCCATAGAGGAACACTGCTTACTGGCTTGCTCAGATCTTTTCTTATACACCCAGGACCACCTGCCTGGGAGTGATACTGCTGCCAATGATCTGGATTCTCCTACACCAATCACTAACCAAGACAAAGTCCCATATATTTGCCCACATGCCAGTTTGATGGAGGTATTTTCTCAGTTAAGGTTCCTCTTCTCAGATAAGTCTAGCTTTGTCAAGTTACCTACTACAACAAAAAGCTACAACACTTGGGAAATGAGAGCCAGCAATGACCAAAGAGACAGTTACCATAGTCTACAGTTGGGGTAGGCTTTATATTATATGTAAAGTCTCCAGAACATCCTCTTTGAGAAATGTTTTCTTGTCCAAATGATGGACAGGTCCAGGTGATGAACAGATCCAGGTGATGGACAGGTCTAGGTAATAGACAGGTTCAATGGGATGGACTCTTTCAAGAAGAGCAATGAGATGTCCTTCTTTGTCAGGAAACCCCTGTGAGATAATGACCTCATAAGACTTATGGTTCCTGGTACCAGGTATAGATAGTTATTAACTAATGACCATCCAGGCAGTTCAAATGCCACGTCTGTGTCCAGGGTCATAGCTATGACTCAGGTTTCTTCCTGCTGACGAGTAAGTACAGCTCTGTTGCTGCTTATCATAAGGTCCCAGGTGACCATCAAACTTGTTTATATCTAACTAGACACCAAACAGAATAAATTCCATCTTTCCATTAAATCAACCCTTCATTACATCCTCAAAATTCTTTTTGCTGTGGCAGATAGCAAGTTCACAAACTCTGCGTGTGAGAACTGAGTATCTTTGAGGGACCAATTATTCTACATGTCCTATTAATATGCCTGTGTGACAGCATAGTTAACCTTCTTTCTTATGATGAAGGTGTATACTTAATTAATAATAAAAGTACTAATAATTGGTGCCAGATGTACCAAACTACATCACTGCTGGAGATCTCTGGCATCCCTTATCAACTACAGAAGAGAATCTATAATATTTCTTCAGCAATCTTGTGAACCAAAAACTATCCCAATAGTGAGATATATTAACAAAGACATTTCTGACACTCTTGAAAATGCCAGGAACTCATAACAGCAGGGCATTCTTCTACAGAAACAACTGAGTTATGGGAAGTTCAGCTGACTTCTTATGGGGTACTCCTTTGGGTTAATCAAAGCCCCTAATATATCCTGCCTCATTAATTCAGACCACTTCCCTAGTGGACTTTGAAATTTGAGTGTGCAGAACAAAGAAATTACACAGATAATTTGATAACTGCTACTATGTTCTCCAGCACAGAAGAGGTCAGTGGATGCAGCAAACAGCTCTGCCATGAGGGGCAGGAAACCCCATTCACTTTGTCTATGGCTGTTTCTCCATCAATGGGACAGAGTGCCTGCCTGTATGTGTTCCCTTTCTTGTAACCTGGACCAGTATACACAACAAGAGATGTTAGTAAGGAAAGGAGGGTGTTCTGGTTGGTTTCTTATCAACTGACACAAGCTGGAGTTACCTGGGAAGAGTGAATCTCAATTGAGAAAACATCTCTAACAGATTGACCCGCAGGCGAGTCTTTAGGGGCATTTTCTTGATTGATGGTTGATGTAGGAGAAATCAGCCCATTGTAGGTGGTGCCACCCTTGGACAAATGGTCCTGGGTTGTATTGGAAAGTAAACTGAGCAAGCCATGGGGAACAAGCCAGTAAGCAGCATTCCTCTGTGGTCCCTGCTCAGTTCCTGCCTGGGGTTTCCTGCCCTGACTTCCCTCAGGGATGGAGTATCAATTGTAGAGTGAACAAGTTCTTTCCTTCCCAAGTTGCTTTTGGTCATGGTGGGTGCAGAGATGATTTCATAACCGCTGCTGTGATGTGCAGCGGAAAACAGAACAAGGCAAGAGGGTTTACTTTGGCTCACAGTCTGGGGGTATGAGGAGACCCCAAGCCATTTACACCCTTGAAGAGTGGAGGAACCGCAGTGCAGGAGGTTTTCTCCATCACTGCACTTTAAAGATTATGAGGTCTATTAAATCAGAATTCCTCTTTGTCCTTGATATTCACTCCTTTCTGGACAAGGGCATTTGTGTCAGGACGTGTTACTTAAGAGCTAGGTCCCTCATACCAGCTGCCATATGGGAAACAGGGTGGGGAGAAACATGTGAAAGGTTGTTAAAGCTGATGAAAAATTTGCTCCTGGCCGAGAATCATGTAAATCTTGGTGTTATAATGTTAAGCAAGGTGCCTAGTCATTACAGCATTCAATTATTTTGATGCTTCAAGGCAAATGTTTCCAGGCCTGGAATTATTAGTCTACTTGGCAGGCAGCAAATGCTGTTGTGTTTTCACGGAGTGATGCCCATTTGTAAAGACATGAACTCATGCTGTTCTGCCTGCTCTCTGCTCCGCCTTTAACACACAGAGGCTAATGGAGGGGGGGCCACCGTGTCCTTTTATCAGGGGGATGGAGCTACAGATATCCGGGGAGCAATTATAAGGTCAGGGAAGACCACTGTCTTAGCATTTCTATGGCTGTGATTTAACCCCATGGCCAAAAGCAACTTGGGGAAGAGAAGGTGTATTTCAGCTTACAGCTTGGAAGGAAGTTGGGGCAGTAACTGGAAGGCAGGAATTGAAGCAGAAACCACGGTGGGGTACTGCTAACTGGTTTGTTCTCTGTGACTTGCTCAGTTTGCTTTCTTTAGAACCCAACACCACCTGCCCAGGAGTGGCATCACCCACAGTTGGCTGGATCCTCTCACACCAACCATCACCATAGACTTGCCCTCAGGTTAATCTGATGGAGGCAATTCTTCAAATTAGGTTCTCCCATCCCAGGTGAGCTGGTCCCTGTCACATTGATGAAAACTACCCAGCACACTCCCATAAAACCTTATTTGTAAAAAGCAGGGAGCAGGCAGATATCCTCAGAGCTGTAGCCTGATGAGAGTCCCACCAACTATTTTCACTGTGTCTTTTAAGTCTCCTCAACGGGCCTTAAGGACAGGGGTTCCTCAGCTATTTAATCAGAAACCCATTTGATTTCATTGGTTACACAGGAGTAATTTATTTAGTGTTGGTTAAACAACATTCATGTGTAAAGCAGTGTGTTGTATACTTCACATACAGTATGTCCCATATCTATCATCAGTGTGGGTAGACATGTAGAGTGAACAGACTACAGTCCTGAGGCCCAAATTGCCCCTTCCCATGTGTTTTATAAATAAAGGTTTATTGACATGCATCCCTGCACAGTATGGCTGTTTTTCCATCACCAAGGCAGAGTTCCAGTATTAGTTGTCTTTCTCATGTCTTTGACAAAATGCCTGACAAAAGCAATTTCAGGAAGAAAGGAAGTTTTAGTTTGGCTCACAGTCTGAGCATGCGGTTTGCCATGACAAGGAGGTTCTGGTGCCATGTCATTCCATCGCTCCTTTGACAACCACCAGGATGCCAACCCCTTCTGTGTCTGAACATTCCTGAACACATCATGCATTCTCTTGGCAACTTTGTGAAAGGTGACACTAAACAGAACACCTGTGCTCTGCAGGGTTGCCTGCCCCAGCTCTGATGTCCTAAGCTTATGACACACGCCAGCCTGTGTGAGCTCTGATCTCTGGGATCCACTTTTACTGAGGGAGGGTATTACATCTGCGATGTGATACGCTCTGGCTTATTTTGATCCCTTAGACCTGCTGTGGCTTCATAAGCCAAGTGACTACTCTCAGAAGAGTTGTGTGGAAAACAAGTCTTAAAAACACTTTGATTGCATTTATTTATCTTTGTGTGTGTGTGTGTGTGTGTGTGTGTGTGTGTGTGTATGTGTGTTGTCATGGAATCTGTTGCATATGTACATGTGATGGAGGTCCAAGGGCAACTTTCAGGAGTCAGTTTTCTCCTTCTACTGTGTGTGTCCTGGGAACTGAACTCAGGTCTTCAGCCTTGGTGGCAAGCTCCTTTCCTTGCCGAGCCATTTTTCTGCCCCAAATTAGTTCCTATTTTCAAATGTGTGGTTTAGAGTTTTCAGTTTCCAAACACTTTTCTCCCTGACACACAGCCCTGTACACTCATTGAGGTATTGCGTTTGCCTGTTGAAAGACTGTAAGTTTCCTAACCCACAACGGACACTTAACACCCTTCAAAATCCGAGCAACTTAAGGAGGACATTGATGCATTAGTCTCAGAGTCTGCAGAAGGCAGGACAGATGCATGGTGTATTCTTGTCATGGTTGCTCATCTGGGCTTCCTTTCAGAGAGCTTGGCTAAGGTGCTGTACAAGACCTCCATGTCCAGCCAACTTAACCCTGCCAGAAAACCTCAGCCCAAGTCTTCTAGAGCCAATATATTTTACTGACACTGTGTGATTCATGCAGCCAGCTCACCATGAATATCATGATCGCCAAATTACAGCACAGGGGCAGACCTGATTAAACCCATTGATTCAATTTTAGTGTGACTGAGTTATTGACATGGCTGTGAATTATCTTATTTGTGTGCAGCCAAAGGCCAGTAGGAGAATTTGAGGAGAAATTATGTCTGGGTAACATGGGTGAGAACATGTCTAATTCAGGGACCTTCTCGCACCAATGAAAGGTCTTTTCCTGGGGAATTAAGGTTGACAGAATTCTCTCGTGTATTAACCTCATCTATCACCAGCCCTATAGATGTGCTACTGAGGAGGCAGGTAACTACAAAAGAGGTTAAAAACAATTTCTGTGAATTTAAGTTTCTGTTGACAGTTTGCAAATCACACATTTTGTGATTCTATAATAGGAATTTATTTTATATTTTCAAGTCTAACATACCTGCTTTATTCTTGGACTGATACTCCACACATTAACTTTGGCAAGCATTATGACAACTAGATCACTGGCTCAGACATTATGTAGAGTAATCAAGCCAGGCACCAGTGTCAAATATCACACACTTTTTAGTGGAGTACCCTGGTCTGACTTACAGAAATGGCTTACAGAAACCGCTGTCAATAGCGGTTAGAAAGTTTGGGTGGACTAATGAATGTAAGTTTGGGTTTTTCAAAGTGAAAATGTTCTGAAAACTTCTTGTTCAACAATGAAAATGTACTTTGCACTGCTGGATTGTACATTTTATGGGGTTTCAGGTATTCAATTCAGGTTGTTAGGTTTGCAAAACAACATTTTTTAACCCCTCCATTCCTCTCTCAGACTTGAATCACATGTTTAAAAATGATTGGGATACAACATTTGATGTTAGATATATTTCAGAACATTTAAAAATCTTCCCGGAGCTTGAGAGAGAACTCAGCTGGTATCATGCATGTCATGTGAGCATGAGGACATGAGGTTTGATCCCAGAACTCTCATAAGATCCTGGTGCTGAGGAGAAGAAGACAGGAGATGATCAAATTGAGGGCTGAAATCAATAAAATAGAAGCAAAGATAACAAGACAAAGAATCAATGAGATAAAGAGCTGGTTCTTTGAGAAAATCAACAAGATAAACAAACTCTTATCCAAACTAATCAAAGGCAGAGAAAGAACATCCAAATTAACAAAATCAGAAATGAAAAGAGGGATATAACAACAGACATGGAGAGATCCAGAGGATCATTAGGTCATGCTACAAAAACCTGTACCCCACAAAATTGGAAAACTTACAAGACATGGATAATTTTCTGGATAGTTACCATATACCAAAATTAAATCAAGACTGGGTGAACAATATAAATTGACCTATAAACTGTAAGGAAATAGAAGTTGTCACTAAAAGTCTCTCAACCAAAAAAAGTTCATAGCCGGATGGTTTTAGTACAGAATTCTACCAGAACTTCCAAGAAGAGCTAATACCTATACTCCTCAAAGTGTTCCACATAATAGAAACAGAAAAAACACTGCCAAACTCTTTTTTATGAGGCTACAGTTACCCTGATACTAAAACCACACCAAAACTTAACCAAGAAACAGAATTACAGACCAATCTCACTTATGAACATAAATGCAAAAATACTCAATAAAAAACTGGCAAACCAAATCCAAGAAACATAAAAAAAAATCATCCACCATGATCAAGTAGGCTTTATCCCAGAGATGCAGGTATGGTTCAACATACAAAAATCTATCAATGTAATCCATCATATAAATAAATGGAAAGAACAAACCATTAGATGCTGAAAAGGCATTAACAAAATCCAACACCCTTTCATGATAAAAGTCTTGGAGAAATCAAAAATACAAGGAACATATCTAAACATAGTAAAAGCAATATACAGCAAGCCGATAGACAACATCATATGAAGAGAAGCCCAAAGTGAATCCACTAAAATCAGGAACAAGACAATGGTGTCCAGTCTCTCCATATCTACTCAACATAGATCTTGAAGTTCTGGCTATAGCAATAAGACAACAAAAGGATATCAAGGGGATTCAAACCGGAAAGAAAGAAGTCAAACATTTGTTATTTGCAGATGATATGATAGTATCTATCAATAACCAAAATATACAAACAAAAATAAAAACAACAACAAAAACTCCACCAGGGAACTCCTACAGTTGATACATCCTTCAATAATGTTACAGAAGACAAGATCAACTAAAAAAAATCAGTAGCCCTCTTATATACAAAGGATAAAGGGGCTGAAAAAGAAACATTACCTTTCACAATAGTCACAAATAACATAAAATATCTTGGGGGTAACACTAACCAAAGAAGTGAAAGACCTAATTAACCCATTTCTTTGAAGAAAGAAATTAAAGCAGATACTAGAAAATGGAAAGATCTTTTATGTTCTTGGATAGGTAGTATCAATAAAAATTGCAATCCTACCAAAAGCAATCTATAGATTTTATGCAGTCCCCATCAAAATCCCAACACAATTCTTCACAGACCTTGAAAGAACAATAATCAACTTCATATGAAAAAACAAAAATGCCCAGGATAGCCAAAGCAATCTTGTACAATAAAGGAACTTCCAGAGGCATCACCATCCTTGACATAAAATTCTATTACAGAGCTATAGTAATAAAAACAGTTTGGAACTGGCATAAAAACAGAAAAGTTGACCAATGGAATTGAACTAAAGACCAAGATATTAATCTACACACTTATGAGCACCTGATTTTTGGCAAAGAAGCAAAAATTATAAAATGGAAAATATTCAGCAAATGGTGCTGGCATAACTGGATGTCAACATGTAGAAGAATGAAAATAGATCCATATCTATTCCTATGTGCAAAACTCAAGTCCAAATGGATTAACTACCTCAATATACATCCAACCACGCTGGGCAATGGTGGCACACATTTTAATCCCAGCACTCGGGAGGCAGAGACAGGCAGATCTCTGTGACTTCGAGGTCAGCCTTGCCTATAAAAGCCAGTTCTAGGAAAGGCACCAAAGCTACAGAGAAACCTTGTCTTGAAAATAAATAAATAAATAAATAAATCTGACCACACTAAACCTGATAAAAGAGAAAGTGGAAAGTAGTCGTCAGTGCATGAACATAGGAAACCACTTCCTAAATATAACCCTAGTAGCACAGATACTGAGAGCAGCAATAAATAAATGGGACACTCTGAAACTGAGAAGCTTCTGTAAAGCAAAGGACACAGTCAATAAGACAAAAAGGCAACTTACTGAATAGGAAAAGATCTTCACCAACCCGACATCATACAAAGGACTGATCTCCAAAATATATAAAGAATTCAAGAAATTAGATATCAAAATTCCAAATAACCCAATTTAAAAAATGAGGTACAGAACTAAGCAGAGTATTGTTAATAGAAGACTCTCAAATGGCCAAAAGACACTTAAGGAAAAGTTCAACATCCTTAGCCTAAGGGAAATGCAAATCAAAACACTAAGATATTATCTTACAGCTGTCAGAATGGCTAAGATCAAAAACACCAATGATAGCTTATGCTGGAGAGGATGTGGAGTAAGGGAAACACTCTTCTATTGCTGGTGGAAATTCAAACTTGTACAACTACTTTAGAAATTAGTATGGCGGTTTCTTGGAAAATTGAGAATCATCCTACCTCAGAAACTGAGTAAGGGAAACACTCTTCTATTGCTGGTGGAAATTCAAACTTGTACAACTACTTTAGAAATTAGTATGGCAGTTTCTTGGAAAATTGAGAATCATCCTACCTCAGAAACTAGCAATACCATTCTTGGGCATATACCCAAAAGATGCTCAATCACACTACAAAGACATATGTTAAACTCTGTTTATAGCAGCATTATTTGTAATAGCCAGAACCTGGAAACAACCTAGACATCCCTCAACTGAAGAATAAATAAAGAAAATGTGGCACATTTACACATTAGAGTACTACTCAGTGGTAAAAACCAATGACATCTTGAATTTTGCATGCAAATGGATGGAACTAGAAAACACTATCCTGAGTGAGGTAACCCAGACCCCAAAAGGTGAATATGTACTCACTCATAAGTGGATGCTAGCTGTAAACAAAGGATATTGAGCCTATAGTTCATGATCTTAGAGAAGCTAAGTAACAAGGTGAACCCTAAGAAAAACATTGATAGATCTACCTGGAAAGTTGAAATAGGTAAGATCACCTGACAAAACTGGAAACATGGGGGTGGGGGGAGAAGGAAGGGTAGAAGGGGAAGAGGAGGAGAGAAGGGGAGGGTTGAGGAGAACTTGAGGGAATGTGGTAGTTGAGATGGAAGAAGGGCAGAGATGAGAGCAAGAAAAGAGATTTCTTGATTGAGGGAGTCATTATGGGTTTAGCAAGAAACCTTGCTCTAGAAAATTTTTCAGAATCCACAAGGATGACCCTAGTTAAGACCCTAAGTAATAAAGGAGAGGGTGCCTGAACTGGTCTTGCCTTGTAGTCAGACTGATGAATATCTTAAATATCACCATAGAAGCTTCATCCAGCAACTGATGGAAACAGAGGCAGAGACCTGCTTTGGAGCACTGGACTAACCTCTCAAAGTCCAGTTGAAGAGTGGGAGGAATGAGAATATGAGCAAAGAGGTCAAGACAATGATGGGGATGCCCACTGAAATAGTCTACCTTGAACTAATGGGATTTCACCAACTCCAGTTGTACTGGGAAGGAATAAGCATAGGACCAAACTAGTCCCTCTGAACGTGGTTGAAAGTTGCATGGCTGGGACAGACTGAGGGCAGTGGCACCAGGGTTTATCCCTACTGCTTGTACTGGCTTTTTGGGAACCTATACTCTTTGAATGGATACCTTGCTCAGCCTAGATGTAGTAGGGAGGGCCTTGGACCTTCCCAAAGCAATGCGCTTTACCCTCTCTGAGGAGTGAATGGTGGGTGGAGGGAATGGAAGAAGGAGAGGGAGTGGGAACTGGGATTGGTATGTAAAATGAAAAAAACGGTAGTTTTTTTTTAAAATTAAAAAAAAAATCCCAGGTGCTGTGATTCATTCCTGTATACGGGTAGTAGCGGTAGAAAGAGAAGAATCCCTGAGTCTCACTGATAAGTCATTCGAGCCAAGTAAATGATGAGCATCACATTCAATGAGAGATCTTCCTTCAAAAAATATAGTGGAGATTGACCCATATCAACTTCTGTCCTCCACATGCCTGCACATATATGTATACACATGAACATGTACACACACCACTCATGCCAATCACAGGAGTTGTTACAGTAGACCAAGCACAAAAAGAAAGCAACAATACATCACTTAGATGCTGAAACCTCTAGAAGCTTTTAATACAGTTGTTTTTCATAGGGGATGAGAGAGGTTTCTAGCACAAGACTGGCAAGCAACCAAGAGCACTCTTCTATTGGATTCTTTTTAAATGCACGTGTGTGGTATGTGTGTGTGTGAGTGTGTGTGCATATGTGTATTGTGGGGTCATACTTAGGTTCAGGTGCAAGTGTATATGTGTGCAAGTACATGTGGAAACCTGAGATTGACACCAAGAGTCTTTTTCGAGTCACTTCACACATTACTCCTCAAGGCAGAATCTCAGCTGCATCCAGAGCACAAGGATATGGCTAGTCTGCTACCCAACTTGTGTGGAGATCCCATCTCTGCCTTCTGAGGGATGGAATCCCAGGTGGGTCACCACACTCACCTGGCATCTGCGCGTGTGCTGCAGAGCTGAACTCCAATCCTCACAAGTGCACAGCAAATATTTTAACCACCGTGTCATGTCTCCATGTTCCTATTAGAATTTTAAAAAGCAAATAGGAGGCAAATCAAAATTGTTTAATAATTCCACCCTATTTTTAGGGATTATGGGAGACAAGAAATGAAGCATAGTGAGATAGGAGATATAATTCAGTAAACACTATTCTCTGACAGTCATCTATACAATGAAGGAGCCTGAGTGCAGGCATGATCATTAGGAAACAGAACCGGCTTAGGAAACAAAAGGGGCTTGTTTTACTCTGTTCCAGAGAGCAGACACTAGCCTGGAAAACACTGAGTCCAGAGATATGATCAAGGTGTCCTGGCTATATGTGATGGCAATGTATCTTCCACATGTGGGAAGGACTCAGACTTTAGGGTACAGACAGGAAACAAATGCCATAGCCAAACCTGAAGGAGGAGGGTCATCTGTCTATGTGTTACTTTCATTTGTTAATAAAGAAAACTGCCTGGCCTGATAGGTCAGAACACAGGTAGGCGGGGAATACAGAACTGAATTCTGGGAGAAAGTAGCAGAGTCAGGCAGAGGCAGAGAGCGGACGCCATGCAGCCAGCCGCCAGGTCAGACATGCTGAATCTTTCTAAGTAAGCCACAAGCTCGTGGTGAGACACAGATTATTAGAAATGGGTTGAATCAGTATGAGAGAGTTAGCCAATAAGATACTACAGATAATGGGCTAGGCAGTGTTTAAAAGAATACAGTTTCTGTGTAATTATTTTGGGTAAAACTAAGTGGCCAGGCGGTGGGAAGCGGCCCGCCGTTCCTTCTACACAAACCTTACAGAAAAAGGTACAAAAATTACTATTCTGTTTCCTGTGCTTGCCATTTTCAGACCTTGTTTGGGTGTACTTATGTGTGTGTGTGGGGGGGTGCATGTGCATGTGTGTGTACATCTGTGTACATCACAGAAGTCACTTTCAGTGCTACTGAATGTCAAGCATCATGCACCTTGTTTCTGGAGGCAAGTTCTCTCATTGGCCTGGAACTCACAAAGTAAATAGCTGGCCATCCCAGGATCCTCCTGATTCTGCATCCCCAATGCTGTGAAAATAAGTGTGTACAGCACCATGCCAAATTTTCTACATATTGTTTCTGAGGTCTGAACTCAGGTTTTCAAGCTTTGTAAGGCAACAATTTACTGACAGATAACTCTTCCATCCTAGAACTTGCTTTTAAGATCATGGCTGAAACTTAAGCAATGATCACAGTAGAACTAATGCTCCCCACTCCATGAATGAGACTTGGGCCACCATCCAATCCATTATGAACCAAACACAAAGCTTCAAGCTGACTTGTAAGAACCATCTGCAAGCAGGCTCCTTACATGTAGGCAACCACAGTGTTCTGTGCAATCCCTGCAGGGTCACTTCTGAAGAGCTGTGGGCACGGGTCCTTGGCACCGCACCTCTGCTTCTGGGCTCTGTCCCACTGGTTCTATCAACTCTGCACTCTAGAATATCCACAGAGAACCAGGTAGAATCTTTCTCTCATTGGGTCAGGCATTGTTAGAATTCAGAATCCATCCAGCTTGCATGTCGTTACTCAGGGACCACTGTCCTTTGCTTATGCTGGGCATCTTCAAATCCATTGTTCTATATATTGTGATTACATTAAGTCAGAATGTCAATCCAGTCTTATTAGTAGGCCATGAAGCACTGCCACCTCTCCTAAGGTAGTGAGTGCACTCGTGCATTTACCATTGCATTCTAGTTTGTGATGCACTTGCTTTAATACTTTTCATTATTTCTTTTGAATATTATTTCTTTGTATGCATCTGCAGTGGTTCTGTGTTAGTTTGCCTTCTCTTATGAGTGTGTTATTTTATTACTGTTTTTTAATATTATTATTATTAGTGTGTGTGTTGTCATGTGTGCCATGCAAACTATGGCACACGTATGCAGGTCAGAGGACAACTTGCAGGAATCAGTGCTCTCTGGATAGAATCTTAACATGGATTCTGGGGATCAAACTCATGTCATCACGCTTGCACAACAAGCTTCTTTACCTGCTGAGCCAGCCCTGGATGTGACTTTTTTATTAAAAAAACAACTTTATATAAGTATTATTAACAAATAAAAATTGTACATAAAATTCTTCAATTTAATGTAGCTAATTTTATCTTCTCACATAAGCAATTTTATTTTCTCTCCAGGGCACTAATTAGACCTCGCTGCCTAACTCAGAGATGTAACGAGATTCTCTCACGCTCCTCTCCAGAACCATTGCTGTCGTTCACCTCACTTCTAGACATATGGCCAATGCTGAGTCCTGTGCTTTAAGCTTTACAGAAGTCTCACATTCTTTTTTGTCCCCGGTCCCAGTGACTATTCATTGGAGCTGACACCACACACCAAGTGAGCCGTTCTCTGCTGTACAAAGGTGGCATTCTTGTCATGCATCAAGATACCCATTAACTGTAATTTTCGTCTCCCCAGCACTGCAAAGCCCCTGAACACTATGTTTAGCTCCTCGGTCTCTTAATGAGGTTTCTCAGCAGGCGCTGGGCTTCTGCTGAGAAGATGAGGTACTGTCAAATGCCTTGAGCTGTGTAGAACCTCCAATTCCTACTTCATCAATCTCCTTTTCCTTCTCCCTTGGTCCTCACAGTTCCAGCTACCTTGAGGGCTCTGAACTTTGATTTTTGTCTATCTTCACAGGGATGCGGGGGTGTGCCAATTGCTCTGTCTTAGGCTAAAACTCAAGCTGAGGTCTGTAACCCTCACCCCATCAGTCACACAGACAATGCCTGGTGGGTGAAATCATTGGAGGCTTCTGGTCGTAATGAGATTTGTATTTCCAAGATTCTATCCGCAGTGACCTTCCTTCAAAAACAGCATTTTAACATTGACTTTGGTGGTACGTCTTTGCGTGTTTGCCTGTACGGATGTATATGTGTATGCCTATGTGTGGATATAAATAAATATATCTTACATGTGTTCTTGATCTCTGTGGAAGCTAGAAAAGGACTTCAGATCCCTTAGAACTAGAGTTGCAGATGGTGGTGAGCCACCACCATACGGGAACGGAAACAGGGTCCTCTGCAAGAGCAGTAAGAGCTCTTAAGCACCGAGCTATCTTTCCAGCCCCCCAATTATATATAATATAATACAATATATACATTAAATCTATATGTTTAATACTTTAGCTTATTCATTGAGAATTCCAGACATGTGTGCAATGCATTTTGATCACACTTCTGTCCCCAGTTCTTCCCAGGATCATCACTACATGTGTCTGGCATATGCTTACAATAAACCCATTGAACCCAATTAGTGCTGCCTACATGCACATGGATGGGAAGTCATCCCCTGGTTACTATGGGCAACCTATGAGGGGCCACAACCTTGAGGAGAATTGATCCTCCATTCCCAGCAGTCATCAACTATCAGGAGCTCTTCTGCTCAGGGTGGAACCTCAGGATGCCCTCCCCACTCCGCAGCTTCTGCGACCCCCTGAGTGCAGCAGCCCTATCATGTCCAGACACACTGCTTCGTAGCTCTCCTCCCCAACCTCTGGCTTCACACGAAGTGTCCACCCTCTCTTCTGTGTAGTTCCCTGAATGTTTTGTGGGAGGGGAGGTGACACAGATGACCCTATAGGACTGAGTGCCCCAAGTGTCTTCCCAGATTAGGATAACTACAAACTCTGCAATAAGACCAGGATAAAAGTTTATCTTTTGTAGTCTGGGTTATGAGTATTTTCTGTCACATACAACTCTACTCTTTGAGGCTTATATTAGGAGCCTATGATCTTTGATCTAATTCTGTGTCAGCTCAGCACAATTCTTCTCAAACAATGTGGATGAAAAACAGTTCTCTGGTTGGTGCCTCAACCACCTGTTCATTCCGCCACGGCTCCTGCATTAACAGCTCTGGGGAATGGCTATGCTTTCCTGGTTTCCTTGAGTTGAAGATCAATATCTGCTCTTAACAGATATGAAGAGATAATGAAGTCCCACAGAAGGAATTAAAACCAGAAAGGAGCGCTGAAATCAAGGTGACGACCCCTGAGTCAGCTTTCCCAGAAGAAGCGATGGCAGGGTAGATCTGCCACCAAATTAGCAGAAGCCTTGAACTCACTAAGATTCCAAGTGGCATCTCCACTCTTCCTGCCTTGAAAGGGCCACCGCTTGCGATGGCTGTGATCTTCTCAAAGGACTTGGTAGTTTGCTTCTTCATTACACATTACCTCTCAACATGGATGACAGAAAAAGAGAAACAAATCGGGTCTGTGGCTGTGATATTGAAACCCTTTTTGGATGCAGGTTGCTCTAAAATCCCTTGCTCCAAGGAGCCTCCCTCACCTGCCTGGAGGCTTTGAGGGAGAGACCCCTCCTGCAGAAACTGGCTTGTTGATGTCAACACAGCAACTGTTGCATTTATTATTGTCTTTGACAAATTTTTGACATTTACTATTTTCTTTCTCCTAATCTTGACCTTGAGACTTCTACACAGCGATTGGATTTACAGGAATGCATCAACTTGTCTCCATGGCAACTGCACCAGCAAATCAGAGAAAGGACAAAGGTTGCAGTATCCATTTGTTTATGGTCTATTTTTCCATCTGCACTAGGGTGTTACTGCTGGGTTAGATAAGCTGAAACAACCCATTGTGGAGTGGTCCTCTGTGCCTTCTTCACTGTGGGCTACTTACCAATAGTCCTCTCCCTATAGGCTGTATGAAGAGACCTCAGTTACCCCCATACCTCACCAGTTCTACACCCTACGGTGAAAAATTTCTCCTGATTCTGAAACTCTGAGCCAGGTTGTTAGAATATCAAAACAAATTGGATGGAAACTTGTAGAAAATATAGTTTCCTTACAATGCCAAATGAATTGTTCTGAAGGTTTTCTCTGACGGTCACAGGGAAATTGACATTACCTACATAGTGGGCACAAAGTGCATACAGATGGAAGAACCCCAAATTTAGCAAGCGTATTGTCAACTGAAAGAGCACTCACAGAATTTTTAAAGCATTTCTGTGCTTTTTCTATTTTATAAAAGAGGAATATGGATCTATTAAGTGTTTTTAAAAAATATCGAGATGGGGTGGAGGTGGGTGGGTGAAGACATAGATCAGTGATTAAGAGCACAGGCTGCTGTTTGTCCAAGACCCAGACTGCCTGTTCCTCTAGTCTGGGGTGGTGTAATTCTCTCTACTGGCCTCTCTGGGTACTGCATGCATGAGCTGCACAGAACTACTTGCAGCCTATACACACACACGCACGCACACACACACACACACACACACGCACACACACACACACACACACACACACACACACACACACAAAAATTTCAAGATAAATTGAATCTGAAGAGTGAACATGAACTGACTGTGGGCTTCCCATTCATTCAGGACAAGGCTCATACTGTTATCATGACTGTTACGATGCTAGTGGTGACCTACATTGTTACTTATAAGTCATTCTCTAAACCTAAGCAGTAAGAAGTGTGACGCAGATTCAGTGTTCACTGCAGTGTTCCTGAGTACCTGCTCCTTGTTTGGTGTGACATCCACATCTATTCAGAACTTAACTGTACCCATGTGCCTGCCACCTGCACCCCGCACACTCTGTCCTCATTGCCAGCTCCCCCCGACAGACCGCGGTTAATACAATGGCACATCCGTCAGAGAAACAGATGAGCTCGGATGATGAAAGGGATGGAAATTGGAGTCATAATGAGCTACTGTATCATAAATGAACATAAATTACATTGTCAGTCTATTTACAACTTCACATGGCAATGAGCCTTGCAATTATGTCCATTTAATTATTGCATTCAGAGGATTTTTTCAATAAAGATTTCTCACTGTGGCCAAACAGCCCATTTAGAAGCTCCTTTGCTACATGGTATTCAAAGCTAGACTGTGAAAGACTCCATCATTGCAGAATACAGAACGGAACTTGGGGCTGAATGTCTAAAACCCAGAGGCCTCCTGAAAAACTGAATGTTCAAGCATTGAAGAATATAGCCTTTTTATTGTGGTTATAGAAATACCGAACTGATTTTAAGGATCACGGTGGTCTTGTCACCTTATTAGTGAGAAAAGCAAAGCAGATTTCTTTTAAAAAAAATCTACAAGAGCTGTGTCTGGTGGTCCTATAATCTTGGTTATTCAGTAGTGGGAGGCAGAAAGACCACAAGTTCTTGGTCTGTTTGGACTATGGGGCAAGTTTGGGGGTAATCTAGGCAATTCAGCAAGACCCTGTCTTCCAAACAAAATCAGAAAGAGAGCTGGGGATACAGCTCAGTGATAGATATCTGGCCCAGTGTGTATAAGGCTTCTGGCGTTTTGTTCAAAAAGTGTCAGAAAGAAAAAAAAATTAGTAGAAGCTTAAAAAAAATTCTTCTGAGGCTAGCAAGATGACTCAGTGAGTAAAGGTGTTTCAGGCCAAGCATGAAGACTTGAGTTTGATCCTTGGGACCCGCAGGGTGGGAGGAAAGAGCTGACTCCTGCAAGTTGTCCTTTGACCTCCACGCACACACACTGAGGCACATGCATGCGTGCACAGAAAACAAATTAATATAGTAAGAAAAATCCCACATGCTTTACCAAAATGAATTGTGTGTGGAGAAGTTCTTGGGAGCCTATGATCTTGCAACTTGAGTTAAAAATATAAGAAGAGGGGATAATAGGGTATATGTGATATGAGAGAACAGTGGAAGAGTGTGGGAGGGTTTAAAGGGGGCGGGAAAGTGGTGAGAAGAGGGGTAGGAGGTAAGTTATCCAAAAACTAAGGATGTGTGAAGAAGCGTCATGAAACCCCACTGTGGAGGATTGGGAAGAAAAAAAGGCCCCAAAGGAAGTGGCTATACACACTCTGTTAGGGGTGTGGCCTTGCTGGAGGAAGTGTGTCACTATGGAGGCAGACTTTGAGGTCTCATATATGTTCAAACTATGCCCAGTGTCTCAGTTCACTCCCTGCTGCCGTTGGATCAAGCGGTAAGGACTCTCACTCAGCTCCAGCACCAAGCCTGCCTGCCTGCTGCTTTGCTTCCTGCCCTGATGGTAATGGACTGAACCTCTGAACTGCAAGTAAGCCACCCCAATTAAATGTTTTCCTGTAAGAGGTGCCATGGTCATGGTGTCTCTTCACAGCAACAGAAAACCTAACTAAGACGGCCACTAACTGCTTTCTTGAGTGGACTGAAGCTTGCCCCACAGGAGGGAATCCGGGTCTGGCACTAAAACGTCTTCAAAACCTATGGCTAGGAAAGTCATGCTGATAATGATTTTGTAAATATTCTTGCTGCCAAACTGCCTTCCACATAGTTACACACACACACACACACGCACACACACACACACACACACACAGAGAGAGAGAGAGAGAGAGAGAGAGAGAGAGAGAGAGAATGGAGAACAAGAAGCGGCAGTTGTGCAATGCAGTCTTCTGCACATGATGAGGCTGTGGCACAACATGAACAACACACAGCAGCTGTGATCCCTGGCACACGACTAATGTAGTTAAAACATATCAGCACAGATGGGAGGGGGCTCCTGAGGGAACAGCCCTAGCTGAGTTGCTATTGGCAACTGGTGGCTCCTGGGAAAGTGCAAGGTTGCTTCCCTTAAGAGTGCAGTCACTGACAAGTTCTCCAATTGTCCCAGGGGATGACATCCCACCCATGAGCACGTGAGCTGCACTAATTGGACTAACTGGGTTACATAAATAAACACATAGCTAGATAAAAGGAGAGCATGAAGTTATGATGGGGGGCTTGGAGGGTAAATGGTGGGAAAAATAAGGGGTGGGAATAACCAAGATACATTATACACATACATGAAAAATTCAAGAAAAATCTTTTTAAAAAGTCCTTCAAGTTTTGTAAAAAGAACAGATGACATTTTTCAATTAAAGAAGTATTTGCTAAAAATGCAAGTACACTTTAAACATGTCTGTAGCACTGTAACCACGTCATCCTTATTAAATAAGGTTGAACATACCGCCTTAACGCCATCAGCTATGCTGCCAGTTTGAGTTGTTCTCCAACCTCTAACTCACCAGCTGTAGATGCTGCACCTGTCCTTCCATCGATGAGGAGGGCTGCCCTTCAGTCCAGTTTCCACATGCATCGCTGTTGTCCTAACCACGGTGTTCATTTCTTCATGGTGGAGCTGGGTTCTCTGTGGGAGTTGAGCTCAACAGCCCAATCATCAAGACAAAATGAGACTCAGCTTGGTTCAGAAACTGAATTGTGTTCCCCGCCCCAGTGAAAAGTTCCATAGTTGAATTGAGAAAAATGAATTTGGATTTTAAATGAATAAGAGAGAGCATTAAACTTCAGACTGTGGTGGGGGTAGAGTGTCATGGGAAACTTATCATTGAGGCAAGAGGCAGACCTTAGCATTTTCGGGGTTGGCAGTGCTCTTACAATGCTGGACCTGTTCTGCCTCTAACTATACCCCAGAGGCTTCTCAGCTAAGCCTTTAATCTTGAAGCAGCTACCATAAACCAATTTAGGATGTTTCTAAATGTTAGTTGCACTTGGGAACATCCAGAAAATAACAAGTATAGGGAGACATGAGCTCAGTCTCTGTCTATGGAGTGAATTCATATATCTGTGGTACTGGTGAATCTTCCTAAATCCCTGCATTGATTCACGTTGAATCAACAGGAAAAGTCAGCATGTAGTAGTTATGGTGTCCCAGACACACAATGCCAGAGTTTGGGAGGCAGAGGCAGAAGGATCAGGAGTTGAAGGCCACCCTTAACCACATGTCAAGCTCAAGACCACCCTGAGTTACAGGGCAGCCTCTTTCAAAGCACACAGTAACAACATCATTACACAAAGCTATCTCAAAAGGTTCTCCATATTCTTTAGCTATTTTTGGACATTAAGAGTTTCCAGAGAACCAAGAAGGAAGCTCTGGAAAAGAAACAAGATTCCTGCACATGACTGTGTTGTTTGTTGTTTGTTTTGTTCTTATACCTGGGCTCATTCTCTAACCCAGATTGACTGTAACTCCCATTAATCCTCCTGCCTCATCTGAATAGTGGGGTTATGTGTGTGAGCCACTTCACATGGCCTTACAGCTACACCAAAGGGCAAGTGTCCAAACTGTATCAAATGTACAGCAATTAAACTGAAGCAGTAAAATCAGCTCCAATCGCCCAGTATGATTCTAGCCCTTAATCCTGGAAACATTCTGAGAAATTGATCTTCTGTTTTGTCCATAGAAATTTTGTGACCATTTCATTAGATCCTGTCATGGATTTTAATTAGTTCTCACATCCTTAAGTGTTATCCAACTCATGGTTCCTACTCTTTTCTTCAGTGTGAGCATCTTCTGTATGAACTACATTGATCAGTGAACAGACAGACAAGAGCCAAAGTGAAGCGATTGTGTTGTCCAAGTCTGTGGTTTTCTCCAGAGGGGTAGCCTCTCGTCTTCTGTGTCCAGCAACACTTACCAAGTGCAAACTTATGCCATGAGCAAAGTCCCAAGGAGATGTGAAATATGACCAGCCAGTTACAGCAGCAAAAGAAGAAAGACCACGTGAGGCATTACAAACATATAGCATTCTGGTTTCAGAGAGTTGGAATATCACAAGAAGATAATACAGTCGGGTATTAGCTAAATATTTATACAACAAAGACTTTCTTTCATATTATTTTTGCAAAGTATTCAGTTGCATAAAATACACACTTGTGGATACAAATCTGTATTACAAAATCTTCCAAACACAATAATTGTGGCTGATTGGAAAATGAGAGCTATGGTTAGACAATTTAAAAAAGAGTAATATAAGAACAGCCCTTATATTTAGCAAGAAACAAATAACAGCAAAAGAATTAGAAAGTAGAAAGAGACCCTGCCTCGGAATTGGTTTGGGTCTTTGGAATGTGAATTCTTGAGAAGGAAATCTTAGTGGGCATCAGTTACCAAAATTCAGACATTTCCATAGTTTCTGGACTTGGTGCTCACAAATAGACACAGAACCATGATAGCTGTCTCACAGAATCTTGACTTGAGTAACCAAAACCTCAGACTCACCAACAGCTTGAGTTTTATTTGTACTTTGTACATACAATGCAGGAGGCACATCTCTGATGCCATGTAGCGGATGTAGTATAGTAACAATCAGATATACTTTCTTATCAAAAGCATTTGACAAGGATAATAATTTGGATGAGAAATGTCCCCAACAGGCTCAAATGTCTTAACACTTGATCCCCAGCAGGTGGCACTGTGTGTGTGTGGAGGTTATAGAATCTTTAGGAGGTGGAACTTTGCTGGAGGAAGTGTTGGGAGTTGGGGGATGGAATCTGAGGGTTTGCTCTCTCTCTTCTGTGCTTGCATTTGAAGATGTGCGTTCTGGGCTTCTGCTTGCAGTTCACCATGCCTTTTCATTGGGATTGTCTCATTACCTTCCAAACAAACCTTTTTGCATAAATTGCACAGATTTTTTTTTGACCAAGAAAAATCAGTTCAAAAGAAGGTGTTCGCTTTTTAAGAACATCACTACAAAGCATGCCAAATTCATTATGATGATTTTTAATATTGAATATCATCCAGAAAGCAGTCATAACTTGATTAAGGCAGAGATTTTTCAAAAGACTCTTCCAGGAACAAAGTAGAAACCATTGACCGTTCTTGAGAAACAAGACTTTAACAAAGACAGTTCAGAGGGTTAAAGTTCTCACTGAGGAAATGTGAATAATGAAGATGAACCTTCACCCAGTTCTATTCATCTGAAGGCTATTCTTTACTTCTTTTGCTCTTTAACCTGACAAAATAAAGGTGGTTTAAAGCCAGGTAAGCAAGGCCATTTCAAATCAAATTGGAAATCACTCTTACTTACAAAGCCTTTATGCCCTTTAAGATGGAATTTGTAAAATAAGTTAGGACATGCAATAAAATTCCAGCTGTTCTTCCTTTGTCTTCTCTTGAGATCATGCAGGGATATTTCTCATTCATCAAGTAGAAAATGAACCAAGTCTACTGACCAAGAAGTCTTCAGTTTATTAAAAAGTTATTCAGAGCTGGTGAGACTACTTAAAAAGGGTACCTGATACCAACTCTGATGACTTGAGTTCAAGACCCAGGGCCACATGGGAGAAGGAGAGAACCGACTGCTGCAGACTGTCCTCTGTACTCCATATGTGTGCAGTGCATATGCAAGCACAATGCGAGCTTTAAAAATTATTCAAAGAAGACAAATATAAAAATTGGAAGATAATGTTGCCTCATTTTTTTCTCTATGTGTCACTTTATACTTTGTCCAATCGATATCCATCTACTAATCTAGGCATGTCTGATATTTGTATCTAATCTGTAGATAGATACAAATATAGACTATGAATTAATAGGTGTGGTATATCCATCCACATCTGACTTCTAATAGCAATTTCTAATCTATTATTCTAGCTAGTCTTTAGAGACACTCAATTAGATTAGATATCTGATAATAAGATACATAGCCCAGCAGATATTTGATATACGTTAAGATGCAATTCGTACAAATACATAAACCAGCAATTTGTCTGAACAGATTGTTTATTTAAAAACAACATTTCACATGCTGCTCACTTTTATGTGTGATTGCACATACCTGAAAAGGTCAGGGTTACTTTTAATTTTGATTCTTTTTCTATCTTAAGTTTGGGGAGAGGGATCTGTTGACGTGCATAATGGAAACAGGGCACGTCTGTTAAAATTGCTCCGCAAAACAAATTTGAAATTCAGTGGGCTAAAAGAATGGCATTCATTTTTATTATGTGAGCATTCTGTCTGAGTTGGAATAGGAGGGTCTGGGCCAGGCCTGCTGTACCCATTAAACGACAGATAAATGGCTGTTCATTGCCTGCTGACTGATGCCACCCAAAGATCCCAAGCACACAGAAGCTGATGCTGGCACTGACAGCATATTTCTATGTAGCCACTTGACTCCCTCTGAGTACAACAGCTGCATCCAAAGCGCAAGAGTCTCCAGGTAACAATGCAGAAGGTGCATCAACTCCTTTGTGCTACAACTGACGGTTTGACAGTCCAGCGTCTAGCACATCCTAATCACTCAGATAACTGTAGAAGAGCACCCTGTTCCAAAGATGAAGGAAAAAAACAACCCAAAATACATGCTACAATTTTAAGAAAAGAAATATAACCACATGATTCTCCATTTTAATTACACCCATCATTTTCAGAGTCCATACTTCCCACACCAATCACAGATGCTCGCTGTCTTACCTGCACTATGTCATCTGTCTGCGCTGATGGTCATTGGTGGTGGATCCAATTGTCACCCCCATTTCACAGATAAGGAGAGTGAAGCCTGGGGGACTAGTTGATCTGATCCCTGTCCTGTGTGTCTGATAGAAAGTAGAGCTGACAGTGACACTAGACACAGCACATCAGGGGTGACTCCATTCAGGTCAAACTAAAGACAAAAGGCAGGTTTCTATTTTTTCTTCTTTTTTGGTTGTTTGAGAGTTGCACACCTGCATATAACGTGTTTCAATCAAACCCATTGCTCCTCCCCTCCCTTCTAGCTCCTCCCAAATGTCCCATCACTTTCCCCTCCCAACTTTGCATAATATTTTTTTTAGTCCAGTGAGTCCACTTAGTGCTGCCTGTATGAGCATGGATGTAGAGCCATCTACTGGAACTTGGGTAGCCTCTCGGGGACGGTATCCCTGAAGGAAACCAACTGTCCTTTCCCCAGGACCCATCAGCTGCCAGTAGCTCCTCAGCTGGGGGTGGGACTTTGTGCCCACCTCCTCTCTCCATTCTGGGATTTCGTAAGGCTGAAGTTTGTACAGGTTTTGTGCACGGTGTCACAACTTCCGTGAGTTTATATGTGCAGCTGCCCGACTGTATCTGGAAGACAATGTTTCCTTGTATCTTTCACATTTTTTCCGAACCCCTCTCTTTTTTGCAAAATGCTTTCAGATCTGCTGCTATATTATTCAAGGAAAGACCATTGAAACTGTGTGCTGAGAGTTCATGCCCTCATTTCCCATTGGACTTTTGTCCTGACTCAAGCAATAAACCCTGGACTGAGAAAAGCAGCACATTCATTGACTCTGTGACCACCAAGTCTTCTCCTTCCAGGTACAGAATAGGTTGGTTTTTCAGGTGCTAAAGTTCAGATGTCTGTAATGAGAGCACATTCTTCTATGCCACATGCCTCTGTGCCCTGAATCCCAAGGATGTGAAGATTGTAAGGTCAGTTTGCACAGTGCTGAGGGACAGGAGAGGACAATTGCTTCCAATACTCAGGTCACCTGAGGAAGAGCAACCTTTGTATTAATCATGAATGGCTTAAATTTCTGTTTGCTAAGCTTTGACTTTTGGGACCTTGCTTCTCAGAAAGGGACAGCTCTCCAAGGACAGCTAATTGCTAAAAACATCAAAGGAATGTACATCTTCCATAGACAGACTAATACCTTCACCACATCGTCACCAACTCCTCCTTGAGGGGGCTCTCACATTGCACTTTGCCTCTGTCCTCCTTGTCACCCTATGGTCAGTTGTCAGAAAACTGAGAACAGCCTCAACACTAAAAAGCCCACTGAAACTGTTTAACTAGTTCATGATAATCCTGTAAATGCTATCACAGATGTAATCCATCTCCCAAACTACTGTCAACCTTTCCTCCAGCTGCCTCTGATGGACACAGGCTCTGCCCACAGGGACTCTGTGTGTGCTGTCTCCACTCCTGACAACCAAGAGTCACAAACTCAGTTCAGTGGTAGCTGGACTTCTCTCTATATGCTGAAGCAGGGAAGATGGCTGCAGTTTAACCTCCAGTAGACTACATAAAAATAAAGTTAGGTGTGGTAATCTGCCTTGTAATCCCAGGGCTGAGGAGGATGAAATAAGAGACTCTCTGGGGCTTGCCAGTCAGCCTATCCCTAACAGGTGACATCATGGATACTGAGAGATCCTGTCTCAAGAAACAAGGTCTCCAGTGCCTGAGGTTGTCCTCCACATGCACCCACGTGCGTGAGCACTTGTGTGTGCATGCATGTGCACACATAGAGACTGACACATACTCACACACACACAGATATAGACACAGATAGACACATACAGAGAGAAAGAGAGATGGACACAGACACATAGAGAAAGAAACAGCGATACAGACAGACACATACAGAGACAGAAACACACAGAAAAAAAAAAGAGAGAGACAGACAGACACACACTCACTACTCGGAATAGAAACCTCAAATTGGTTTAAAACTATAGAATTGGTTACTAATCATCACTAATTATCGATGATAGGAAATCATATTACCAAGTACTGAACAGGGGAGCCATTTTACATCTTAAAGGTGAGGATCAATGTGTCTCCTTTGCATTTTGTTCTGAAGACTGGACATCGCGGTGTGACACACTGCTCTACTTTTTTTTTTTTACCAGCCCTGGTACCAAAATTGATGAGCCGCAAGACATCAGTCTACAGGGTCTCCAGTCCAGCACCATTTGGGGAGATTCCAGCTTCGGGAAAAGAAAACAACCTTGAAACCCAAGATCATAGGAGGATGTTCCAAAGCTCGGAGAAGAACCTTGTCTCTTCTGTTGGCTAGAGAGGGGCTTCAGCGCCTCCGACTACTGTGTGATAGATCCTCAAACAGATGGAGTAAGTGTCTGGGGGTTTCCCGAAAGAACTGTGGTAAATACGATCCATCCCCCGACCTAATACAATATATAAGTATTATACACACACATACACACACACATACACACACACACACACACACACACACACACAAACAGAAAGAAAGAACTTCCTTTGGTGGGTACTCGGCATAACTGTGACATATTTATTATGCTTTCTTGATAGAAAACATAAATTAAAATATTGTCAGTCAGAATTAAAACACAGTTCTCTGTGACCCATGAGGGAATCATGTTCCTGGAAGACATGATAAATCTCGACTGCTCTGTGAATTCCAGAATGAACAGAAGTATGATTTTTTGAAACCTTCACAACCCCACCAGAACAGAATCCACCCTGTATCTGGCAGGTGGAAAATTATAGGTCTCAAGGCACCTCCCACTCTGCGATGAATGTCAGCAACTGCTGTCACTCTGTCCGGTATCCTATCAAGTGCTAGCCAAGACAAGAAAGATGGGAACATGATGACTGCAGAGTGAATATTTGCCCAACCATGACAAGGAACACTCATCTTCATTTACTCTGGAGTCCTTATCTTTCTTTTTTGGAAGAAGGTCAAAGCAACTAGATGAACTGTTTGTGTGTGTGTGTCTGTGTGTGTGTGTGTGTGTTCATATTCTTATGTGTGTAGTGTGTATATATACATCTATAGGTGCTTGCCTGTGTGTGTATGTGTGTGTGTGTGTGTGTGTCAGTGTATGTGCAGGTATATGCACGGAGGCCTGGTGTTGATATTGTATGTCTTCTTTGATGGTCCTTCCCTTTATTTATTTTATTTTGAAACTTATTTTATTTATGTGCATGGATGCTTCCCCTGCATACATCTCTGTGCGTTGCTGGAGGAAGCCAGAAGAGGGTATCAGGGTGTCAGGGCCCCTAGAACTGCAGTTACAGCTACTGTGCACCTCTCAGCAGGTGAAGCCAATGCATTTCACCTCTACTCCATCTCTAGCCCCTCTTGACTTTATTTAGTGTAGTGAGATCTTTGGCTGAACCCAGAGCTTTCAGACTGAGCTGATTTTGCCCTGGGAGAGGGGCAGGAGGGTGTTCTCAACTCTCAAGTTTGTGTGACTAGTGATTTATCCACCAACCCATCTCTCTGGCCAACAAATTCTTCAGTGAAGGGACGGGAATGGTGGGTCATGTGAGACTTTGTGGCCACCTCAGAAAAGAAGAAACAGACAGCACTTCTGAAAACACTCCATGCTGGATACTTACTAATCTGCTGGTGAATTATTCATGTGTTGGTCTGATCTTTGTTTAATTTCCTTGATGATGTGGAAACAAAATCTGTCCCCAGAGAAACTCTAAGGAGTTGGCTTGGAAGTCTTTTGTATTTGTTTAGGGGTCCTCATGATCTTAAATATTTATGAAAATATTAATAAATAAAATCTTTCTTTGCTATTGGCATTCAGTGGCAAGGCGAGAGCCACGGTGAAGATTTTCCACTGGCTTTTCCTAAGGCCAAAGAAACAGGGCTTTATTTTTTTCGTCTCCCTGGAACAGGAGACACAACCAACATGGAGTAATTGCTGACAAGTAATTACTTTCTGTACTCTAGGAATCGTCTCCTGATTAGGTTTTCAAGCAAGGCCGCAGGGACCTCCAATCTCACCCTGGCCCCATCCTTTCCTAACACTGCTAATGTGTGAGAGTGTTCTGCTCCAGAGTAACTGTTGCCTAGATGAGCACATGGCATATATTCCCACCCCACTGGAGCTCTCAGATAAAACAGGGGCAGGCAATGAAGTCTGAATCTCAGGCAATACACACAGTTTAGGACCAAGCAAGCATGTCTCACATGCTGCATGAGAAATATTTATGTTTTAAAAATTCTGGAAACTGGAGAGATGGCTAAGCAGTTAGCTAAGAGCACTGGCTGCTTTTCCAGAGGACCTGGGTTCAGTTCCCAGCACCCACACGGGGTGGCTCACAACTGCTTGTGGCTGAGCTTCCAGGGTATCTGATGCCTCTGGCCTCTGGTAGCACCTCCTTTCACTCAGGTGCATATATATGCCCTGCTACACAATTAAAAATAATTATAATAGAGACTAAAAGTTAAACCCCCAAATATGAATGACAAGCATCATATGCATGTATTAAAGTGTCACTGGGACTAATTATGTGTTATTTTTTAAAAAACAATCTTTTTTATTTTACAAACCAATCCCAGTTTCCTCTCCCTTCCCTCCCCCTTCAATTTCCCTGTACCCCACTCCCCAGCCTTGCCTCAGTGAGGGTGAAGCCTCCCATGGGGAGTCAACAAAGGTGCTAACAAAGGTCTCTAAAAGGCTTTGTTCAATCTGGCAGCTGTGTCTTCCTTGGCTGAGAGAATAAATTTAGAGAACCTGTGTGGTGCTGATGGGAGCAGTTCAGTGGTGGAAAGATGCACAGAAGAGCACTGTGGGTGCACAAAGTTCCACCATCACCCAGGATGCAGTACAACAAAGGCTTTTTTATCTGGGGATAAACTCACAGAAAGGGTAGCGATCTGCAGTCCTCTGTGAGCGCTGGGAACTGGAACCGAATCCAGCAGAAAAGAGACCCAGGCTCGCTTTTTGTCTGCATTTATATGAGACCATTGTAATGAGACCGTGCCCAAAGTGGGCTGATATCTTAAAGGCTATTGGCTGAAGGAAGTTCCAAAGCAACATTAGGTACAGGACAATTGAGTAACTCTATCCCCAGTTGCTTAGAGGGTTAATGACCTCACACAGGGAGGTGGGGCTGAGTGGTGGAGAACCCCAAGTCACCACACAACATCCATCTCCCCTACATTGTCCCAGGATACTCTACCTCACCGCATCCATGTGCTGAAACAGAAGACAGACAGCCAGAGCCTATATTTATTCCTGATCTGCAAAGAGGCTTCAGTGTGAAGAATAATGCTCTCTTGTTCCCACCTCCAAGGTCAGCCATATTTGTGGGCTAGAGGCAAGGTCTGCCTTTAAATTTATGTGTAGCTCATTTAGAAAAACCTCACTGAAAGTCTAGACTTCTGCTTCCCGAGTCCAATTTCTTTCCACTTTCTTATGTGGCTGAATTTCGTCATAAGCTACATGGATGTTATATTTCTATTTCCAGATTCTCTACAAATAAGGAAATAACTCGGCAACATTTTCATATTAAACAAATTTTAGAAACTTACTTAGACAGACTGGTTCTCATGTGGGTTGGAGGATGAAGAAGGATCTGGTTCAAGGAGGTCCAGTTGGAAACTGACTCCTCCCTCTGGGGGCTCCGTGAACTAGAACTCAGTTGTCTCCCTCAGCTTCATCTTCTCCATGGTGGCAGCAATGTGGCCATAATGCACCTGTGTTCCCTCTTCAGGAAGATGACAGGTCACACTGGGCTCTCTGCCTGGTGTCATGACTACACCTGCCCGCCAAATCCATCAGTGCTGATAGTTTGTAAAGAAAACTAGCCTCCTGGTCAGTAGGCTGCTCACTCTGAGTTCCTCCCTCCTCCAAAGTGAACCACACGGCAGGTTCTGTCTACCCATCTCCCTAGGCGACTCTCAGCTTCTTACACTTACCTTAAATATCCATACAATCAGGCTTAAGGCAAAAGGAACCTTTTTCTGATATATTTCTCTGATTACTACACAGAAATGATTTTTTTCATCTGACAGGCAATGTCATCAGTCATGAAACATCCTTTATTTTCGTTAACATAGGCAGCATTCCTGTCCCTAAAGCCGTCATAACCAGAGAGACGACAACACTGACAGCACCAGTGAACGCTTGGCTCTTCATTGATATCAAGGAGCTGCACACAGGTGATTTAATGAGCCTGAACACAGGTAAAATCAGCCCTCTAGCTAGGCACAGGGTGTGTGATGTGCGGAAATCTGAGTATGTAATTGGCCAGGATAGCTATTTCCACAAAAATTTGATAAAAATCTAGTATTGTTGATAGAAGGAATGGTGGAGGGCTGACCCGAGTAGCCAAACAACAGGAAGTGTTGTCTACTTTGACCTCTGTTCCACACTTCTTGTAAAGCTGTTTGTGCATCTTCAGAATGGGCTCCTGACTCCTGATATGCTCTCTGACACAAATGTGGCTCATGTGTCATCAACAATACACATCATGTCTTCTTCTACAGAATTCACTGATCAATTCAATGAGGATCTGTCTCTGTGTGTGGTGCTGTATTCGCCTTGGCCTTCTCATTAGAAAGCAGATGAGCACCAGACATATACAAATGAGCACAGAATGTGGCTGGTTTCAGAAACTCTGAGTTGAGAATTGTTCAGTGCAGGCCAAGAGGCAGGCATAGAAGCTGCTGAGGACATTGTCTAGTCTTAGAGAACCCTCGGAGTCCATTCTAACTGACAGAACATGGTACAAGTCACAAAGAAATTCTTCTGAGGAATTCTGTCATTATCTGGATTGCAAATTCTTTAGGAAGTCATTTGCAATTAGAAAAGAAATACATAGAAAATAAAAATCTGTAGATACGTATAAAAATCTGTAGATGCGTATAAAAATCTGTAGATGCGTATCAAAACTTTTCGTGATATAATCCAATCCCTAAATAGTAAAGCACATTTTGAACTAGATTTTAATCTGAAAACACATTCTTTAAAACAATTGTATTCTATCTATTTGTGTGTGTGCATATGCACATGTGCCATGGTGTGCACAGGGACGTCAGAAGATAATAAACAATTGTATTGTATCTATTTGTGTGTGTGCATATGCACATGTGCCATGGTGTGCACAGGGACGTCAGAAGACAATGCGAGAAGTTAGCTCTCATCTTACATCATGTTGCGTTCAGGGATGGAACTTAATTCCTTAGACTTATTGGCAAGTGCTGAGCCCTCCCAACAGACCTGGAAACACATTATTGGTTTCATTCTCTCTTAATATGTGCTGCCAATCTGGGAAATTGAGAACGTGCTAGACTATACAGATACACACTCTCACATTCAGGGCATGGGATGAATCCTTATTTTGATTTGAATATAAAAACTAGAAGAAATAAGGACTTGTATGGTGGGATACTGGACCATAGTATGGCATCTCATGAAAGCATTCCTAAAAAATACTTTAGTTGCTAAAATTGGGCAAACTAGTCTCTGGTTACTTAGACAAGCCATAAACTTCTAGAGTAAACTGGTCTCAGGCCATCAACAACAGTTCCTTATATGAAGCACTGTTGTTTATGACAGAGTGAAAGAGAGGAGGCAGAAGGGTACGTGGCCACTTCTTTTCACATTGCTTTGACCAAAACAGGTCACGTGGCTACACTGTTTGGTGAGTAGGCTTCGGAGTGGGTGGTGTCATGTCAAGCCAGGCATGATTTTCCCTGAGGATCAACATGCTCCAGTGGAAACCCCACAGCGTGTGCTGCCTGGACTCGACTCTGCACTTTTTGACTCACAGGATTTGGAATGAGCATTTGCCAAGGTATTTGCATTACAGCCTTTCTGATAGAGTTAGATGGAAAGAGACAAGACCCTGGCTCTGTTTCTGGTGACCCCAGATCTTGACATTCTATGCAACTTCAATCAGCATATAAGCGTCACTGGCCATGTGTCTAATAAAGGCACCAAACCCACTCCCAAAGCAGTAGTCCCCAAAGACTGTAGCCATGAAGAGAGGGTTTCCATGGAGCTTGGATTAGAGAGAGAAGATGATCCTGAAGAGTGAAGGTTCTGTTGTCCTTTGTGTGCCTTTGTGATGGCAACAAGAACAAATTACTGCAAGCACAGGCCATGGACTTGACAAAGGAAGAAGGCGATGACCATTTCTCTTCATCACAGGCATCCTCCCTTGGAGTTCATGCAGTTGTGACCTCAAGATCCCTTTGGGCCATTGCCTAACACTGAACAACCTCCAGGAAGCTGCCATAGCTGTAGCTGGTGAACTAGACCTGATATTCCTTCCTCAAATTTCAGAGGAAACAATACCATGTGGAGTGGGCTCCATTGTGCTGGGTCTGGATGAGGTGGGGAAGAACGGCTCATTTGTTCTGGGGTTGTGGCATGGAGAGAATGTGTCTCACTCTCTAGGTTTTCAGAAGTGATGCTGGCCCTCCCAATAGCCTTGTTTTCACAGTTTGGAAACTAAATGCAGTCAAAGGTTAAATCGTTCTGACTTTCAGCTCAACCCTCACCAACTCTACATTGTAATCAGTCATTTTTTTCCATTTTAATTTTATGTTTATAGTGATTCTTAAGCCCATGGGTCAGTGGTACACTGTAAATTTTAGCAGGAAGTATTGGGTTTGAAATGCACAGGTTTACACATATGACTATCAATAAAATCTTACACATGTGGGGGTCTCTAATTCTTAAAAAAATATAGTGTATTCCTTTGGTGTTGATTTTTTCTGGTGGGGAGACCAGTGGTGCGTTATTTAGATTATTTTTTGATCTATGCATTCTTAACACTAGTTAATCATATCTGAAATGTATCATGCATGTTTTTGTGTGTGGTTCGAGCGTGTGCACGCGTTCACAAACACACACACACATATGATTGTGTATTTAGTACTTGGGTCTTCCTCCACTCCTTTTCCCATTATGTCTTGAAACAGGATCTCTCACTGAACTTGATACTCACTGTATAGCAAGAGTGACTAGCAAGTTCCTGAGATATGCTTATATCTGAGTCTCCCAGGCTGGGATTAACAGATGGGCATTGTGGTCTCCGAGGTTTTGCATGGTCATCACTAGAACTCAAACTCAGCTCTTTGTTCTTGTATGGCAAGCATTTTGCCCACTGAGCTATACCCCAGCCTTGCACCTTTGATTTTAAATTTCCAGAAAGTATTTCAAATTCCATCCTTCTTTTATCAGAGAAAGCAAAAGTCATAAGAAAACTCTGAGCTCGTGAAATCAAAGATGGAATCCCAATAATACTGAATTCTGCAATGACGTCAACAAATTGTTGAGCACAGATGCCTTTTGTTGGTGGCTCTCCCCTTGAGCTGCTGGTAAACATTTAAACTCTTTCCTTTATGTGTAACTCTGTGATCGTGACTTGTAGGTAATGTGTGACAACCTCTGGGAATCTGTTCTCCCGTTTCGGTTTCTGTGTGAACCTTCCAGAGGTCATCCAGCTGCCGCAGGCAAACAATGGAGTTTTCTATCCCAATCACTTCTTCACTGCATTTGCCTCTCAACCCCTTTCCTGATTAAAGAAAGACACACACATTCCACGCCCACACATCGGATATAAGGTTTTCTGGGCAGACTGGCATTTTAACACCTTCTCTGTGTCAGCATGTGGACACATGTCTAAAAAACCTATCTGCTTTCATTTCTATAAAGTTTCCAAATCTTATTAAGTCCTTATGCACTCTTGAAGAAAGAGAAAATTAACTAAAAACGTTCCTGCTGAGAGCCTCCGTGTCACAAGGAGGCCTGCCATGTTCCACTCTCCCTGTCGCTGTGCTGCAAGAGGCACGCAAGGCTTTGACAGATAATGACTGTTTGCTTTGGGGCTGAATTTATAGGTGGAGTAGAATTTGTCAGAATTTACAAGTAAATGCTGAGTGAATCTGCAAAAAAAATGAGTGAAAACTGGTTTGTATTTTGACAAATTACAAAATTTCTATTGTTTCATGATTTCTGTGGATTGATCAAAACCTTCATAAAAACAAAGATAATTTGAAACTTTAGGAAACTTCCCACAAGGGAAATGAGGTTTGTTGTGATTTTTAAAAAGATTCACTTTTATTATTTTTAATTATGTTCGTGTGTGTGTGTATGTCTGTGTGTGTGTCTGTGTGTGAGAGATGTAGGTAGTTAATGAGCACAGTGCCTATGAAGGCCAGAAGAGGGCATTAGGTCCTTCAGAACTGAAGTGACAGGCAGCTGTACAATGCGCAAGTAGGTTCTGGGAACCAAGGTCAACATAAGAACTTAAGTTTAGATCACTAGAACCCACATAAAGCTGCACCCATATAAAGCTGCATGCAGCATGTTGGGCCTGCAGTCCACTGAACCTATGGAAAGATGTGAGGAGACAGAAGAATGCCCAGAGGTCAGAGGGAAAATCTGTAGGGGTAAAACACAGACACACAGACACACACACACACACACACACACACACACACACACACAGAGTTTAAAAAGTAGATAAGAATGCTCATCTGCTCATCTCTGTCTTCAGAGACTTTTGAATCTTCTCCTAAACTCCCATGCTGATAACTATAACAGGATTTTCCATGACCTGGATGGACATGGGTGTTTTGAGATATAGGAGGTTTAGTTTTAAAAGTAGGACAATCCTGGGGCAGTTGAGACGGCTCATCACCCTAGAAACTACCAGAAGATAGATGAGAGCATCACTGGACTAAGAAATTCATCATCATTGCATCAAGTCAATGACAATTCCAGGTGTGTGTAACAGAGAAGCAGGCGCTTTTCCTATCACTGGTGCCAAGGGCTCTTATTCTCTTCCCTCCCGCTGTTCTGCAAATCAAGTATCCTTCACAAATATGACTACAGCTCATGCATAAGTATCCACATGCAGCATCACTCCTCATAATCCATAGGAGGCTGTGAATTGAGAAAGATTTCAGTTCCAGGTCCTCAGATGGCCTTGTGCCTTCCAGATGGTGTTTCTCCCAGCCCCTAAGATAAGCAAAACCCTATGGGCATGGTGTGATGATTCGTACTCATCCAGGATGAGCAGATTTAATAAAACATGAGGAACGTTTTACCAAAGGTGACTACACTGTGAATCAAATGGGAGCTGGCAGCCTGACATTTCACACATCACAGATAAAGAATAATAGGTTCCTCTTTGCTAATCTACATGGTAGGTGATAAGAAATAGAGAACCTAGGATGAGTTCTGTAAATGATCTAATACTTTAATTTAATGCAATTTACTGAGTCAGTTCTGTGTTTTAGACATTGTGATGGATCGTTAGATTTTAGAGGTACATGAAGCAATGAGTCTGACTCTCTTGATAGAGTGACAGACAGTCACATAGATACATAGATATTTGATAGATAGAGAGAGACAAATGTTAGATAGCTAGATTATATGAATAGGTCGATGCACAGAAATAGATGAATGATAGATACTACATAGAATATAGATAGATGAGATAGGTAGATAAAGATAATGGATTGTTGACAAACAGTAGATGATAGATTATAGAAATACAGACGGATAGAATAGGAAGATGGATGGATGGAGAGTTAGATGAGCAGATAAATATAAAATAGAGGATAGATAAATGATAGACAGGTGATAGGAGGGTAGATAATGGATAATCAATTATTTGGATAGATAGTTGATAACAGAATATTGGTAAGTGGATAGATGATCAGTAGACAGATGGCTCATAAATTGTAGTTAAATGACTGGTATACAGATGGTAGCAGACACATACAGCCTAGTAATATTTGTACATTTACTTTGATATATACATATGTGGGTATTAAGAGAAAATAATGTGACATAAAATTATCCAGTCATCATTTTGTGTGAATTTTTAATTTTTCTCTCTTGATTTTTAATTGTTTTTATTGAGCTATACATTTTTCCACTCCCCTTTTTTATGTGCATTCCATTATATTTATTTACAAAACTCTGCAACCATCAGCTGTGTATATTTTTAAGGTCTTTCCACTCCCACCTTCCCAAGCACTCCTAATTACCCTCTCTTCCCAGTCCCTACCAACCACTAGTTTACTTTCTGTCATTGTGTGCTTATTTATTTCATTAATTTCCACATAACGGTAGCTACACAGCACACGATCACCAGTGCATTGATTCATTTTTTGACATAATATCTATTAGTTTTACTCATGCATCTGAACTAAACCATTCCCAACATGACATTCATTAAAATTTTAGTGACACCAGCCATCAGGTAGACATATTCTAAACACCCATCAGCCAGTGAATGGGAATATCCTCTGAAGTATATCTGAATACCAAAATATCATTTAAATCACAGCATTTAAATGAGAGACTAATATGTAAGAGATAACTCATATAGATGTGAATGGTGACTACAGTAAGAAACAGGGTCCCTGGGAGGCTGAAGGAGAATGCTGGTCACATGCTAGGTTGCCAGACTGTTGATGTGGTTGCCAGACTGTTGATATGTTTGCCAATTATCTGGGCACAGAAAAAAAGCTGAAGGCTGATTTCTCTCCCGTAGTGCCTGGGTGTCATGCCTTCATTTTCTTTTACTTGGAATAATTTGTTTTTATTTCTCAAGTAACAGGTACAATCAAGAATGATATCCCTGCTTCAGGATGTTTTTTATATACTTCAAATCTTGAATCATTTATGGTACATAAAAATTATTGCAAAGGTTATTATAACAATATAGATGTATCAAATGTATAATTTACACCTCTGCTAATCCTAACATGGGGAAAGTGCTAACACCTCTCTTTCTCTCTCTCTCTCTCTCTTTCTCTCTCTCTCTCACACACACATATACACACACTCACACCACAAACACATACTCCCATGTCGCACGTAGAAAAGACATTTCAACAAAAAAGAAACAAAGAGAAGACACAAAATTGGCATATAGTATTCACCAAGATCCTTAATATTTTATGTATTTGAGCTATGTTGAATTCTTTTGAAGACAGGGTATCACTCTCTAGCCATTTGGCCTGGAACTCAGAGGTCTGCCTGCCTCTGCCTCCCAAGTGCTAAGATAACAGGCATTCATGAGCACAATGACCCCTTAGGTATTTTAAGTTCATGAATTTGTGTCAACTATTGTAATAATGAAATTCTAGTCATTTATTATGGACAAGATTCATAAAATATCAAACGACACAAAAGAGGTGTATGCTCCAGCCACAGCTGACAATTAGAAAACATTATTTTTGAGTAATGTTTTTCCTTAAAATGCATGTGTTTGAGAAAAGGTCAAAAAACTTAAATCAAAATTTTCCATTGTGATTTTCTGAGGACTTGACGATTTGGTAATTGTTATTATTTCCTAAGAGACTCTCTGCATTTTACAGATTTTCTAGGATATAACTGTTCTAGCTGGGTTTCTGTTGCTGTAATAAACACCATCGCCAACAGCCACGTGGGGAGGACAGGGTTTATATAGCTTACACGCCCTGATCACAGTCCATCACTGAGGGAAGTCAGCGCAGGAACTGAAGGCAGAAGCCTGAGGGTAGGAACTGAAGCAGAGGCCATGGAGGAGTGAGTGCCACTTCCTGGATTGCTCATACCCACTCCCCATAGCTTGCTCAACCTGCTTTCATTTTTTTGTAACTTCTTCATTGAATCTTTGGGGGTTTCACCACATGCACCCCAATTCTGTCCCCCATATCTCCCTTCATCCCTGTTGTACTCCCCCAACCACCACAAGAGAAAACAATACAATATAAGCAAGCAAACAAAACTTACACAATTCAGGATCACCTGCCCAAGGGTTTCACTGCCCACAATGGGCTGGACACTCCTACGTCAATTATCAATCAAGAAAATGCACTACAGATTTGCCCACAGACCAACCCGTTGGAGACAGTTCCTAAGTTGAAGTTCCAGGTGTGTCAAGGTGACAAGTGAAGCTAACTCTGACAATAATTTATTAATTTTATATCAATGTGGGTGAAAGTAGATCTAAATACCATATTTGCCTAAGTTCAAAGAACAAAACAAAGCATTGAGGAATGAGGACAACAAATAGCTTCCAAGAAGTCTTCTAGGGAGAACCTCACAGATTATTGGGCACCAAGGAAAGAACCAGAGCTGGCCAGCAGACATCCTGGGTGGGAACGCTCCCTTTGCTGTCTATGACTTCCTGGACAGAGCTGCCTCCTATTTTTTAACTTAATTTAAATTTATTCAAATAGGGCCAGAAAAACAAATAGCCAGGGGCTTTGACAATGAATTTTATAGATCAAGTCACTCAGACTCCCAGCTTCAGTCTACTTTTCTTTTGCCACCTAGATGCCATCATAGGATGGTGTGCAACTGAGCAACACAGACCCGTGAGCAAAAAGAACTGTGTGTACACGCCAATGAGTTCAAGATAGCATGGTTAGTGGTACTGAAGACTGTCCGCAGGTGGCTAAAAGTAAAGTCAAGTGTGGCAAACCTCTGACCTGTTTCCAGTGTTCTCAATACAATATTTTAGAATTCGAAATTCTCTGCTACTCATGTGGCCACTTCAAATAGCATGTCCTTCTCTAGCGTGTTGTGCAGGTGACAGTAACTCCAATGACTGCCTCTTTATGGTGGAGCAGAGACCCTTCCTGAGGATACCTCACCCTTCTCCACCCTCCTGCCTGGACCCAATGCTGGCCGTCGTGAGCCATTGGGAAGAGGGGTCCCTTGAAGACTGACGCATGGGTGGACTAGTGAAAGTCTTCGTCCTTAGACAACGCCACCATGTGAATGTCCTGAAGCTTGTCTCTGCATGTGAGAGATGAGTAGATTTCCATTACAATAACACCCAGTGTGCTAGCTAGTATCTCTATTTCTCACACAGAAGACATTTGTTGCTTATATGTAATTAGCAAAGAATTGCTTTATGCATATGCCCTGTATCAGATTTTGACTCTCTCCCATCGGGTTGCTGTGCCTGGACAATCCCCGTGATTTAGCTTGGATATTAGTGTCACTGAAGGTTCACTGCCCTTCATTTGTTTTAACATCATCCAGACATGCCATTCATCCACTAATTTGCTCCCCATATGACTGGTGTCTAGTTGCCGGCATGCTCCTGCCCTATCCCACTTGCACAGAGCTGTAGATACTCTCCCTCCTAGGTGGGCTCAGTGAAATATTGCCCCAGGTAAGAACCAGGTGTTCTTGCTGCTCTCCCAGAGTGACACTCTGTTTTCCAACCGATAATCTAATAGGGAGGGAGGGTGGATGCTGTTATAAGGTATGTGGGTTTTATCAGATGAACCCTAAAATGAAAACAACCCATAGGTAAGTAAGATGAAGAAACTGGGATCACAAGAGATATAGACAAGCCACTTCCCAGATTGAGACAAGGCTGAAACTGTTGTTGTCCTGAACCTTCAGGCACCAGAGGAAGAGAGATTCTTATCCTCTCCTGACCTCTTTTCCTGTCTTATCTCCTCTTCCTCTTAATTATTTAAATTATGGCTTGGCCCATTAGCTCTAACTTCTTATTGGCTAACCCTTACATCTTAATTTAACCCATCTCCATTAATTGTGACCTACCAGCAAAGTTTCAGCAAGCCTATCTTCGGCAGTGGCTCCATGGCATCTCCCTGACTCTGCCTTCCTTCTCCCATGCTATAAGCCAAGCCAGTTCTTTATTCATTAACAAATAAAAGCAACACCCAGACAGAAGAACCTCCCACACCACTCCTCTACTTTCCTCTTGCCTCCTCCCTCTCTCCTTCTTTCAACCCTTTCTTCCTAGTGGCCATTACTCTTCCCCTCCTCTCCTCTCCTTTCCTCTCCCCCTTTTTCCCTCTCTCCTCCTCTCCCTTCAATTTTCTTCCATGTGCCAACCTTTTCCCTCCTCTTCTATTAGATTAAAAAAAGACTGAGGTGAAACTTCCCCTGCTCCAATCATCTGTGGAGAGCCTTGATTGAAGAATAAAACCAGTAACAGCAGTAGGAGTATCCCACTGTGTTGAGCCCTCACTCCCAGAAGTGAAACAAACAAACAAACAAAACCTACCTGCATGCTGTCTGTGAATGGGATGGGTCATGGCTCTGCACCAGGTGTCTCTGCAGCCCTGGAGATAAAGTGGGAGCTGTGGAGAGTATTGGCTGGGGCTCTACAAGGTCACTGAACTCTACTATCATGGCCTCAGCTGCCTTCAGTGTTACCTGGTGAGTCCAAAGAGGAAAGAGAAGGACTATGTCCAACACAGCCAGGCTTTCAGAGCCTAGATTAATAAAATTTCCTATGCCCAAAGACCACATGTAACTCATTTTAAAAAGCGAGACAGGGTTATAATAAAACCGACTGAAAGATGGAGTTAACATGTCAGAAAAGCACACTTGTCATAAACGGAGAGCTTCCTAATAAGCTTCGAAACTCAGAAACTGGAGATCAAAAGGTGGGTGCAGCTTCTCATTAAGAGATATTTCGTTTTCTGGCACAGTGGACCAGACAGGTGCCAGAGAGAAATGTATGAGGGATGAAAGGTGCTTTGCAAGAGACCATTGAGACCCTTCATAGAGGATGGAGCCTATGTCCTGGCATGGATTTCATTATCAGGACTTGGGTTCCACAAGGTGGTACAGGACTGTGGCTCTCATTGGCGTGACATGTCGTTGCTAATTATGGGCATCAAGCTGAGTCTCCCCGAATTTCAGAGCAAACATAATCCCGTGTGACACACACATCACAAAGGAATGTAGAAAAGGCATCAAAATCCTCCTGCTTACTTTCCTGTCTATTGAGTTTCTGTTCAAAACCAAGAAACAAACAAAAACCATTACATAAACCCCAACTGCATACAGTTCTGAGAACCAGTGAGTACATTTTGGACAGTGGGGAAAAAAAGCAATTAAAATGGAGAAAATGGACAAATCTGTAGGGATTTTTTTCACAGTCCCCGAGATTACTCTTTCACTGTGAATATAGAGTAAAATTCAATTTAAAAGTCAGATAAAGGACAGCCGTGAGGCTAGTGATCCATGGCTGTTTTCCAGGTGTGTGTCTGTGTGTGTTGGGGGTTCTGTCCCTCCCTGCCTTTCTCCCAAGAGCTGCCCTGCATTGTGAAGAAGGACGCCACAGCAGGTGTTCATGCTAATTCTGCTTGTTTACAAATAAACCTGGGAGTATCACATCAGGCACACTGTTGCCCTTCCACAGGGATGCAGGAGTGAGCATCCCGTACACCACAATAAAGGCTGTGCTACACTCCTGGCCTGGTCCTGTGGTATCTGCTTTGGATGCAGAGAGACACTGTGAGAGGAGAGTTGGGAGACTCAGCACAGCCCTGGTAGCTTGCTCTATCTGCAGGATGTGTTCCCTATCACAGATACACTCAGCTTCCACCACCGTGAAGGCTATTAGTAAAGAGGACCCCAGATTCCTGGCTGCTGGCCCTGGTAGCTCGTGGAAGATGTGGTGAGCTCGCTGGTTGTATCTTAGCGGGGGTGAGGTCTCTCCATCCTAGAATCATGGAAATTGTGATCAATGCTTTCATAAATATGTGCATGTTTGTGCCTCTGATATACTGGCTTCATTTCCCTGGGCGCAGAACCAAGGCTGGATCATGTGCTGTACTTATTTTTAGCGTAGTTATAAAATTGTATCTCTAAATTTGAAAATCTTTGGTGAGTTTTACACCCTGTAATGCAATGCTTCAGCCTGATGATTTATAATGTTTCAACAATGAAAGGGGGTGAACAGTTTTGTGTTTGTAGTAACTTCAGGAATTACTTTATGGATGCATTATAGTATACATCTTATCTATAAGCATTTTAACATCTAGTAGTTCATTATATATCTTGGTACCTCACGTGTGTATGTGTGTGTGTCAAATCTATGCAGTGACACAGAAGCTGTGTGTGTATGTGTGTGTGTGTTTGTGTGTGTGTGTTTGTGTGTGTGTGTGTGCCAGATCCCCTGGAACTGGAGTTACAGATGGCTGTGAGCCACCATGTGGGTGCTAGGCATCTAACCCAGGTCCTCTGCAAGAGTAGTCAGTGGTCTTAACTATGAAGTCATTCTTCCAGTCTTTACTTGTAACTCGCCTTGAATTGCAAGACTTCTAAGTTTGCCTTTTAAATTACTCCTTGACACTTGAGAGGAAAAGGGGAAGCAGTCTATAAGTCAGGAAGCAATTCATCTGGGAAGGTTTTATTCAATGCCATTGCTTCCTGAGTTCCTCAGTCCTTTTCAGGGAAGGATGGGTATATTCTTTAACTATTTTCTTAGTGGTGGTGGTGGGGATAATCTCCAGGCTTAATTCCAAAAATTCTGTTTTCAGGGGAGAGCTGCTGACTGAGCTGCCCGTTCCAGACATCTAATGTCCGCTGACACCATGGGTGAGAGGCTATGTCCTACAGATTCAAGAGTTATGTCGACACCTATGCACACCCAGAGAGCTGACTACAGACTTAGACCGTGGCCTTTTCCACAGCAGAGGATGCAGAGGGTAAAAACGTTATTCCACTCCTGTTTCTTGTTCACATCTACGAGCTGTTATGTGCATTAGTTACACTTCCTGTTGCTGTGACAAAATACCTAGCAAAAGCAACTTAAGGGATGAAGAATTTATTTGGCTTACATTTTGAGAGGGGTACAGTTCGTCACGGTGGGAAAGGCACAACAGTAAGAGTGTAAGAAAACTGGTTACATGGGATCTACACTCAGGAAGCAGAGAGAGATGAACGCAAGTGCTCTGCTCATGTCCTTCTTTTTATTCAGTTCTTGATCCCAAGGCATGGGATGGTTCCACCTTGTTTAGGCTAAGGCTTCTCATCTCTTCTCAGTTAAGCTGGTTAGAAATGACCATATAGACATGTCCAGGTTTGTACCCAGGTGAGTCTATCTTCTGCCAAGTTGATAATTAGTATTAACCATCGCTATGTGTAGATCAGATCGTAAGACTAGAGTCATGCAGACTCTGCCCTTGGGAAGATGTGCTAGAGTGACAAAAACAGGAGGGAAAGGAGGAAAGATGCTGTTCTCTTCGCTGCAGGGTGGGGCAAGGGGTTCCGGGATAGTAGGAGATGGTCACAGTAAGTTCACACCCACAGGAAATGAACCAGTTGCTTAATAAAGCACTTCTGTACACCAGCTCATCACAGCAATATTTAAATTGTGGGAAGATCCAAGTCCCTTGAGACTTACCTTTCCCCCATTCACTGCCCCAGTTGTTAAAAAGGTGGTGTTTTTAAAAATGGTTTTATTTTATGTGTGTGGATGGTTGTCTGCTTGTAAGCATGTGCATCATATACATTCAGTGCTCAAGGAGTGCAAAAGAGGCCATGTCTCATGAGCTTCCCTGTAGGGGTTGGGAATCAATGTTGGATCCTCTACAAGAGCAGCCAGTGTCCGTAACCACTGATCCATCTGTCCAGTCCTAATCCAGCGAATTTTAAAAATAAACCTCAAGACATCAGCCTCCCTTGTCTAGAATGCAATTCCTGGCTTCAAATTCTGTTTCGTAGGAAAAGATGAGGTATCTCAAGGAGAAGGGGCATTGAAGAGAGCATTGAAGAGAGGTTTTGCAAGTGAGGTGAGGTATGGGAGAGACAAAGGTGTTCTGCACCTGTTGCAGTCGATAACTGCATCCGAGGTCATCGGGGATGACAGAGACAAGCAGCGGCAGAGAGAGTTGGCGACAAGACCCTGTTAAATACAGAGAGTTCTCCCCAGGAAGGGGGAGACAGGGACTGCCGCATAGAAGGATCTGTTCCTATGCCCTTAAAACTGATGAATGCTGGAAGAAAAACTAAAAGGACTTTTTACAAAAACAAACAAGCAAACAAAGCAAAAGCAACATCAATAACAAAACCAAAAAAACTTTACCACCCAAAATTCTTACAGAGTTTTGTTTCTTTCCTGGAGTGGACCTCTTCCTTATTTCTTCCCCAAATGACAAGGCAATAAGAAACTAGTTAAAACAAAATAGCATACACACACACACACACACACACACACACACACACACCACTTAGCCTTAAATCCCTTAAGAGATGCACAGACCCTACCGAAATGAAGCTATGAAGCTGAACTAAAGACATTAAAAGAAAGTCTAAATTGACAGCAGAACATGTTGAAACCCAGGACAAATATAGAAAAGAGAGAAACCATGCCAAATCTTTTTCATAATGCCAGACCTGTGGCAAGGTGGACCCAGACTCCAGCATGGCAGTTCTTGCCTTGAAGATTGTCTAAGCTGCATTCTAAATCACATGGAATTTCTGTGATTTTCCAAAGCCATCTGATGCCCACAGTGAACTGAGAAATTATCCAGTCCTCAGGAGAAAGTGTGAAGAAAACACCTAAGACTCATTAACACTTCCATTAGAATTTGATACACAGTAAATACTCTATTTCAAGTTAGCAATAAACACACACACACACACACACACACACACACACACACACACACACACACACACACACACACACGAGAAGGGAGAGAAATCGTTAAATGCCCAAAAGAGTTAGCTTACAAACTATTTAAAGCTAAGTTAATTTTTAAGTGCCCAATGTTGGAGCTGGAGAGATGGAGAGATCGTTCTGCGGTTAGGAGTACCAGTTGCTCTTGCAGAGGATCCTGGTTAGATTTCCAGCACCTGCACTGTGGTTCACAACTGTCTGTAACTCTAGTTCAAGGAGATGCCAGGCCCTCTTCTGATCTCTGTGGGTACTGAATGTATATGGTGCTCATAGAGCCATGCTGGCAAATACACTTAAAAATAAATGCAATACTAAAGGTAGCAAATTTTTATTTTGTACTGTACTCTGATATCAACTTATATAAAGCTAAAGATGTGCTCCCCCCACAGACTCCTTTTGATAATACAACTTCATAAACACAAATTGTGGTTCTAAGAATCACTACTTTCCTCAGCTAGGAACGCTGAGGTTTTAGAGAAGGAAACCCAGGGGCTGGAGTCTCTCTGGTGCATGCACAGTAAATTCTCTCATTTCATGATTTTCCTACTTTCAAAGCCCTGCCATTTCTGAAGTAAGCTGTGCCTCCTCCTGGGATGACAGAGGCGAGGACAGAGCACATATGGGTTGGAAAACGAAATTATTAGGAGCAAACAAAAATATGCAAATTACTAGAGTATTGCAAACCTCATTTTAGTAAACATAAAAATAAAGGATTGTTCTTTTCCTGACATATGAACATGGTTCTACCATCTTAAAGACAAGTAAGTAAACCATAAAGAATTCCTTACCAATTTGACTACATGAGATTTTAAAATGTGTTTATTAAACTGCGTCTTAAATGAACAAAAAGACAAATGAAAACTGAAGGAAAGCTTATAATACAGATGAAAGAGCATCAGTCTCTTAATAATGAACATTTAATTTTTTATTTTTTATTGTTTTTACTGCACTATACATTTTCTCCTCTCCCCTCTTTTCCTTCCACTTCCCTTATACCCTCTCCCATGACCCCTAAACTCCCAATTTACTCAGGAGATCTTGTCTTTTTCTCCTTCCTATGTAGATCCATGTATGTCTCTCTTAGGGTCCTCTTTGTTGTCTACGCTGTCTGGGGTTTTGAACTGTAGGTTGGTTTTTCTTTGCTTTATGTCTAGAAGTCACTTATGAGTGAGTACATATTATATTTGCTTTTTGGGTCTGGGTTGCCTCACTTAATATATTTTTTCTAGATCCATCCATTTTCATGCAAATTTCAAGATGTCATTATTTTTTACTGCTGTGTAGCACACCATTGTGTAAATGTACTATATTTTCTTTGTACATTCTTTAACTGAGGGGCATTTAGGTTGTTTTCAGGTTTTGGCTGTTATAAATAATTTTGTTATAAACATAGTTGAACACATGTCTTGTAGTATGATTGAGCATCCTTTTGGTATATACCCAACAGTAGTATTGCTGGGTCTTGAAGTAGATTATTTCTTAATTTTCCTGAGAAATCATCATACTGATTTCCAAAGTGGCTGTACAAGTTTGCACTTCCACCAGCAATGGAGAAGCATTCCTCTTACCCCACATCCTCTGGCCCTAACCCTAACATTTATAAATCTATCAATGCCAACACAAACACGTCATAAAATGAATTAAGGTCATGAACAGGCAAGAAGAAATGAAAACATTTAACACAGAAAATACATATTGAGAAAATATTCAGCTCTAAAATTAACAGGAAGAACTTTGGATGTGAAAGGGAGAGAAGGAAGAAAGGATAAACAATTATGGATCATAATTCACGGATGAATATTGTCAAAGTACATTATATGATAATGTCACAAGGAAACCCCTTACTTTGTGTAACTAAAGAACAGCAACAGAAAGATGTGTTCTTCAAACTGTTAAATACTGTAGCACTGTGTGAATTTGTTGGCACGTGTTAGTGAGGTGGACATTTACACAGTGCCAGTGTTTGACTGAGGGCGTGTTGTGTGGCACTGTTCCTGGAGAGACATAACAAATGTCTTACTCAGCTTAGATAGCGCCCTGACAACAGACCACAGGAAGGAACCACCAAAGTCCAGCTTGGTGAACCAATGAGTGTTCCTGGGGTTCTTCACAAGAGTATGGGCAAGGGATTACTTAAAGTAGTATGAACGACTCAAAGACAGCTGTGTCAACACAGTCCACTCCAGCATGGGCAACAGCTCACAAAGGCTGGAAACCTGGAGCTCACTGCAGCTCAACAGGCTCGAGAGTGTCCTTTCCTAGTCCCTCGGCTGGTCTCTGACTTGACCTTCCAGCCATCTCATCTGGTCTGCGTGTTTCTCAGCCTCTTCACTGCTTGTCTGGGGCCGGGAGCTAGTGAATCTTGTCAGTTTCAGGAACTTCCTAAACACTTGGAATTGTTCGCTTACTGAGACTGAGGAGCCTCCTTGCAAGAGAGAATGTCTCACCTCCCATGAGAACATCTTGTAGCTTATCATACTTGCTTTCAAGATGTGACAAGTGCATAAAGTCCCATTCAACAATTCCTAAAATTATATTCTACTTTTTCCAGAGTTATTAGCAGTCTTACTATCTAGAATATAAGCTGCACAAGGCTTTTATATCTGTCCTCAACTCCAGACTAGCACTGAGCACGGAAATGCTTTATGTGTACCTGCTGAACTGATCTTGAATGGCTCGAAAAAAGGGTGGGGGCGATGGAATTACACTTCTCTAAAAATTCAAATAGTGGCTATGTTTTGCCTAAAAGTCTGGAAGCAAATTAAAGTGTCAAGTCTGATTATAAAATGATCTCCCAAATTAGGGGAATTCCCATGCCGTAGTCACTTCTTTTCGGAATCTTTTTCCCACCCACAGAACATAAACTCACGCTGAGGACTTTTGGTTCTACCTTGCCACAGGGGTAAAAAAGGGACGCGAGACAGAGCTGAAGACCCATCAGCAATCCTACCGTAATAAATAGGAACGGAACAGACCAGCCCATCTGTCCCTGTGATCAGCGGTCGTCTCTCCTGCTATTTTAGCGGTTAATTTCCCAGCTCAGCTGCATGGTGCCTCTTCTGGGGAAAACAGATGACAATTCACTTTGCAAAGAGAATCCATTGTTCCCTAAAATACAATGCTGGAAGCTGAAATTTCCTTCACTGTCTGTGAACGAATCTTTCAAACAAAAGCATTAAAATAAATAGGCTGGGTTTCAAGTAACTTTAGCACTTAAATATGTCTCCCTCTCTTTCTGCACCATCCACAGAGGTGTCTTTATAAGTCGGATGGTAAGATTGCTCCTGTAAGCAAACTCCAGCCATTCCAGGGAGGCGACCAGAATAGACCTCTCTGCACAGCCTGGCTTTCTTTTATGCACCTCGTGGGCAGATGCAAAAAACTCATTTCTCTCCTTTATACCATTAGCTTAGCCTGGGATTTTCCAACAATTAAGAAAGCAGTTACACTGGGCTGGTGATGCATGCACTATGGTGGAGACCGGAGGATCAAAAGTTCAAGGACAACCTCAGCTAAAAATGGAGTTCAAGGGCAGCCTGCGCTTTATGAGGATCACTTCTCTCTCTCTCTCTCTCTCACACACACACACACACACACACACACACCACAGACACACTATCTTGAATGATGCTCAATATTGCTGGATCATATGGAAAGTTTTGTTCATTTTTTTTTACCTGCAGATGTAGGATTTTGAATTATCACCAATGTCCAGACATCTCTAGTTCTCACTCATCTTCCCAGGATAGGAAGAAAATACTGTGCATGTGCACATGCACACACATACATACACATACATTTACATGGACATATATACAACATCCTTAACATGTGTTGTGCAGAACTTTCCTCAGATTTAAACTGATTTCCTCCACGAGTGAACGAGGTGGTTTGTGAGACGCAGGAGGTAAACAAACTCCCCAAGTCTGGGAAAGTTAACACTGGCAAGATTCTCACTCCCCAACTTTTAGAAGAAATGGACAGCTGCTGGGGAGATGGCAAGTTTGGCCAGTAGAGGCCAGGAAAGGAGTATGGCTCTGCCCACAGGCTGTGCAGGTGTCACCAAGACTGGGATGGGCTTTTCAGTAAAGCAGGTGTTTTTATGTCATCTCTCCTCCTTGCCAGTGACCGTCACCCATACTCCTGTCGCTAACACCAAGTAAAAACTCAGTGACTCTTCAAGATGGACTTTGGTGTGATCATTAGTTTGTTCTGCTATGGGTTCCCTCTCTATGGTGAACAGGTGTGTGTGTGTGTGTGTGTGTGTGTGTGTGTGGTGTTTCCCTGTGGGGAAAAATCTCTCACACAACATATTGCAACTACTTTAAACAAGTAACATTGAACAGTCTCACAGGTTTGAAGGGATCTGCTGGTATCTGACATTCTTGGGGGACACAGTTGTCCAAAGAAAACAAGGCAGAAAGTACATCCCCATCGTCATGCTGAATTCTGGCATGAGGGCCTGCTGGCACCTCCTTTGCTTGTTCAGAGTGGATACTGATAGCCCAAATCTCGCTCATTTTCAGGGCTCAGAATCCGCCTAAGATTTTCACCTACTGTTACAGATAACTGGAGAGAAATGTGAGACCATTTCCCGAAATGAGAGTGAAGCTGATCCTTCTCGTCCTTGATATCCGCTCTCCTCCCCTCCAGGCCTGTACCCTGCTCTCCCAGGAAGACACTGCAGGCTCCGGAGCTCAGAGTCCCCTGATAATTGCTGTCTGGAGGCCCTGCCTGCCAGACTTTTCTGAGAAGTGATTAGGAAAGAGGACGTTCTGCTGGCTTCTGCTTTCAGATGTTTTATCTCAATTACATGAAACTCGGAAGGAAGAAAAAGGCCATTTCACTTCAGTTCCCTACGCTCACTGCTTCCGCGAGTGGCAGAAATAACAGGGTCAGAATCTCAGTCAGTTAAGGACTTTCAAAGACTCTCAATGTGACACCAGGTTCAGTCTCACCTGCCACTAGCTCCCACTGGGAAGGGCAACTCAGCAAGCGTGCTCATGGAATTAATCTTACTCAAGGGAAACTCTGACTTTTCCCTTCCTGAGATTAGGAAATACTCTGCAGTCAGCTTTCCACCACTATAAAGGCATACCTGAGGCAATCACCTTATAGAGGGAAACGGTTTATTAGGACCACAGAAAGCACACCCATTGTTTGGAATGTCTGTGGGTATGTCTGGTGGCACAGGCAGGAATCTTCAGCTAAGACAACAACAGCAACAAAAACAAAACAAAACCCCAAAACTGCTCATCTTGTAGCCAGGAGACCAACGAGAAGTGGGCTGAAGACAGATCACTGTGCCCCATCTCATGAAGGTGACATCCTCCAAACAGTGCCGTTCAGAGACATTCATTGTCTTCAACCCTTTAGTACACATCTGATCCTTTGCTTTCTTCAAAACAGTACAAAACAAGTAAAAATAATTTTAACATGCCTCTTAAATTATGGCCTTTCCTTAATTCTTTTAGAATTTTATACAATGTATTTTAATCATTTTTCACCTCTCACTCCTTTTCCCAGCTTCTCCCACATCCACCCTAACTCCCCCTAGCTTCCCACACCCATGTGTCCTCTTTTTTTCTTAATAACGTGCTAAATACAACCTGTACTGTTGTCCATGTTCCCTGGGTGTGGGGTCACCCGCTGGAGCATAGTTCATCTACCAGGAGCCACGGCCGTAAAGAAAATTGACTGTCCCTCCCCTAGGAGCCATCAGTGTCTATAGCTGCCGAACTAGGCTGAGGGCAGAGGCTCAGGGGCCCCTCCTCACTCCCTGATAGAATGTCGATCGCCTAGACCTGGTGCAGGCAACCACAGCAGCTATGAGCCCATGCACATGGGTCCCGGCAAATTCTGGAGATACCGTTTCACCCCAGGCATCTCCAGTCTCCATTTCCTGCTCTTTTTCTGCTCTGTCCTTCCATGATAGTCCCTGAACCTTGGGGATGGGGAGTAGGGTGTGGTGCAGGTGCCCGGTTTGTGGTGGACTCCACTGGCACTCTCTGTACCTTGACCAGTTGTGAGTTCCATCATCCACTGCACAAAAGCTTCTCTGATGAGATTTGAGAGCTGCCTTGATTTATGGTTAGGAAGATATGAATTGAGAGGGCAGATGGTACTATGTTCATTTAGCAACATCGTAATGGTAGGTTCACCTTTGGGGCCTGTGAGGTCCCCAGACATGGGCTTTTGGCTAGATGTATAGTACCAGGCAAGTGTTTCCTCCCATGGGGTGGGCTTTAAATCCCATCTCAATGTATATTTTGTGTGTGGCTTCCATTCACAACAGGGTAAGTCCCCATATCTCATACACAGCTTCTCTTCCACAGCTCTTCAGAAACCACACACATGTCCTCCCAACATTCCCCCAGCTCCTCTTCATTCCTGTCTCAACTTGGACATGTCTCCATATTCAATAACTATAGAAAATCTCAGTGAGACATCATTGACCAAAATATGTGTGTGTGTGTGTGTGTGTGTGTGTGTGTGTGTGTGTGTGTGTGTGTTATACCTAGGGTACTCGGGATGCATGCTGGGATAAGCTGTCTCTGCATAAACACAGGCAAGGACATGGTTTGATGCCAAATGTCTGGGTTTAGGATGCCAGTGATATTTTCTTGATCCACCTAGAAAGGAGCTCCTGGCTCTTATTCTCCTCTCCTCCCCCAGAACTTCAGCTGCTGAAGCTCAGAAGCTGGATTTCATCACCGGTGCTTTGAGGATATCTCGACAAGGTCTCACTCTGCTCCTTCTGTGAATGCTGACCATACCCCCTGACATCCCCATGGGGAGGAAAATGAATTATTTTGCATTTCAGGACTATAGCAGAGTGTCCCTCGTGTAAAGGGGTCCTCACACCACAAAGTGGATGTTAATGTCATAATAATGGCAAACTTTACACCATGCTTCCTGTACCATTGAAAATCTTGTAAAAACTGAATCTGGTGCTCTTCTGTTATAATAGCTTAGATAATATGACTATTTCAGTAATAAACATAATGCAGATGAGTTATGATCTCTGTCCTATATTCTGGACATGGTGTTTTCCAAGATATCTTATATTACTTAAGAAATGATATACGAAAATATTTTAAACTATTTCTTTCAATTTTGAGATTATAATTAATCATTTATCCCTTTCCTTTTCTCCTTTCAAATCGTCCCATATACCCCTCCCACGTACTTCTTTCTCTCTTTCAAATTCAACGCTTCTTCATTAATTATTACATGCGTTTGTGTTATTTGTATACATATATAATCCTAAATACAACCAATTTAGACTGTATACTGTTAGTTGTATGTATGTTTTCAGGGCTGATTACTTACTACTGGATAATCAACTGGTATGCTCTTCCCTGGGGAAGACTATTTCCCCTACTCTCAGCATTGCTTAGCTCTTTGTCTATGGTTGAGGTCTCCCGGGCTTTCCTATCTTCATGGTAGCTTGTCTGCTGTTGTCCTTATACCCACAGGTAAGTGTAGTCCTCTCCATTCACCAATGAAACTTTTCTGCAATAGGCAGAGACCATTACAGAAAACTACAACCAATCAAAATGCAGAGTTGTGGAGCCCAGTCCTGATAGATAAATCTGCAAAACACACCCACACCCAAGGGCCAGGGAACACCGTGGAAGAGTAGGGTGAAAGATTGTAAGAGCAAGAGGAACGGGGAGGTTGCTGTGAGACTATGTCTCCCAGTAATGTCAGAAGCTACACCCATAAAGTCTCACTAACATGACTACTGCTTAAGCATGAGCTAAGTAAAATGATACTTTGGAGATGCTGTGTCTGGGAGGCACATGTTAATGATGTTTTGACTCCCCTTTGCAGAAGATATAGTGAAATCGTTAAATTCTACACAGAGAGGGAGAGTTCAGAATCCTTGTAGCTGGTGAGGTCTTGTTGATTCCATTGACTTTCATCTCCCTCCTCCTCCAGGTCCTGTTCTTGGCTGGAAATTGATTTGATCATTAAATGCTCACCCTATCTGTTCAGAAATTGGGAAGAAAAATGTTCAACCATAGACAGGCCTGAGTTCCTCGTCTACAAGAAAATTTGAGTAGAACCCACAGACCCTGAAGCTCTTCTGTGGTGTATTGTGATCGATATGGGAGGAAGCAGTGAGAAATGGCCAATTCAAGGATGCAAAGTAGACAGATGCCCACGTAAAATCTGCCGATGGGACAAGGTCATCTCCTGTTCATGAGATATGTATGGGAATGGAGAACTTTTACAGATTGAAAAGGAATTCAAAGGAGTTGACCAAGCACCCCTACATAAGACTTGGCAATCTTATACCAGTAAATAATAGTAGTAAGACAGTCACATTGAAAAGAAGTGTAGGCAGTGAAGAGGCTAGAAAATAGTATTAATATTGATCTGATCTTGAACACTTGCTTTCATGTGGTTATAGATGACATCTCTGGGTTCTTTGACGAGTCTCGCACCTTAACTGGTGCTGCTCACAATGTTGTCCTGCCATCTCTGCATTTTCTGCCCAAAAAAATGCAACACACCAAATGATGATAACAATGAAGTGTAATTGGACCAATTGTGGGTCAACGCCTCCTTGAAGAGGACGGTTGATTAGTTTTTATTTCCATGACCTTCTTTGGGCTGCTGTAAGATTTAGGGACACCAATGTACCTCAAACGTCTCAACTCCCATATCTTCATCTTTATCTAAGCCAGGTACCAGAGTCTAGCTGAACGTAGGCAGCTTGAGAAATGGTTCAGTTTTGAGGATACAGATGGCCCAGGAAAATGCTATACAATGACGTCCCCTCTTTTCCAATCTTAGCACCTCAGTTCTGACATCACCCTCACTTGTTGGGTACAAAAATGTGAGCCCACATCTACTATGCTAATGATGGTAACTACTATAAAAAGCATCTGGGATACAATGAAACCTTGGAGAATCTCCTTAGGAAACAGCTTATGGGATTAGAGGGATAGCTTATTAGGTAAACACACTCTCTGCCCAAGCCTGATGATCTGAGTTTGGAGCCCTAGAACTCATCTGGAGCTGGATGCAGTACTACATGTCTATAAACCTAACACTCCTGTGGGAAGATGGAAGTTGGAGACTTCCTGGATCTTGTGATCCAGTTACTAAGGAGTTTGTGATGGTGAGCAATGATAGAGCCTGTCTCAAACAATGCAGAAGATAAAGTCTGATATTCAAGGCCATCTTCTGACCACCACTGCATGCTGTGGTTGTGGCAATATGTACACTGAAGGAGGGAAGAAGACACAAGCACCCATCCCCAACCAGAAGATGCTGGTGGCCATGTAAGAGGGACAGCAGATGGCAGTTGACTTCAGGGTGTCAGAGGAAGCGAATCTCTGATGGATGGATTTCAGACAGGCAAGGCCCCAGCACCCCAGACCGCAGAATATTGTTTGCTTCTGCTGTGTCTTTATATGTTTCCACTGCCTTCTTTCTCTTGTATCTGACATGGTGTGAATGGGTGTGAGGAGGTTCCCACTGCCTGTAATGTAGCATGTTTATCTCATAGGAACATCCTGTTCTACTAGGCACTTTTACCTGTGAATTATTATGAAGACGATTGCTTCCTAAGCTGTACTGTGTAACTGATAATAATAATTTTAGTTTAAATAGAATTTTGATGATAAAAAATAAAGTAAGGAAGTGCCTCATAGCTAGAACACATGAGTTTCTTCTGAGGAACTGTATAGGTTGTGGCTTAGGTTAATGATTAAAAAAAAAAAACAACTGAGTCCCAGGAGCCAGTCTAGATCAAATTCTTTTAATCTTAATGTCGGGAGATGTTCACAGGTTTCAGAGTGCATCATAGCTAAAACAAAGCTCTGAAAATAACTTAAGGTTAGACTAGATGTTTTTGTTAAATAGCCTTGAGGTGAAATACCTAGGAAGACAACCTAAAGTTTTAAAATGGCACAGAGTTGAATGAGGAACTCATTAAGGTCAGGGAAGAAGAACAAAACAGTCAATTATTATTAGTGCCTTTCTTGTTAGGACTGGTTAATGACCAATAATGGTGATCAATGTCTTACACCCATTTCTGCCATCAATCTCCTGATATTAAAAACTATTGATGAGTGGATATGCACCCTAAAGATTTAAAGTAGAGCTGACAGATTGTTTTTCATGTATAAGCGTTTAGGTTTGTGATTCCTTTAAGATTCTTTATAAGATTTCCTTTCAAGATAAGTAATAAAGTGATTGCCCTTTTTTATTACTGTTTTTATTGAGCTATATATTTTTCTCCACTCCCTTCCCTTTCTTCCCCCTCCCCTTCTAACCTCTCATAACTGCAAAAATACATCCTGCCGGTAAGACCTGGCTGAGAAAAAGAACTTGTTTGCTTTCACTCTGTTAATCTATAACAAGTTGCTTGGTTATGAATGTACATGAGTTCTTAAGGATAATTTGTTTCTCATCTGTAATACATAAAATGTTTAGTCATGTAAGGGATATGGAAAACATGCTGTTTTATGCTTGTATTTATTGTAATTGTTCGCTTGAACATTGTAATTTTTATATTGCCTGAAAGATTTTGTTGGGATGGTATATAAGCTGTAAGGGAAAGAATAGAGAGAGAGTTAAAATGAGTTAGAAGGAAGCCATCAAGAATGAGAATAGGAAATCACCAGGAAAGTAAAGGATAGAGAATGCAGGAGAAGAATGAAGAAGGAAACCATCAAGAGAGAGTGAGTGTTTTTTCCCTTAACACCCTCAGATATAAGAATAGTCACAGTCAGCTGACTCTGTGGATTCCCTTTGAGCCCTGTATGCTGGGAGCTGGTCACCTTGACAATGAAAAGAAGCTCTCTCCAGTCAGGCAGTAGTAGTGGCGCACACCTTTATCCCAGCACTTGGGAGGCAGAGGCAGGCAGAGCTCTGTGAGTCTGAGGCCAGACTGGTCTACAGAGCGTGTTCCAGGACAGGCTCCAAAACTACACAAAGAAATCCTGTCTCAAGAAAAAAAGTTGTCTCCAACTGATAATCATTTGTGAAAGAAAAATTAGTTTTCTTCAGTGGACTCTCTCTGGGTATATAAACTACACGTAAGAGTAGGTCCCACACAAAACACTTTTTTTCCACTATTTTTAAAATTATTTTTTGGTCTTAAAAGTCTTCCTTGTATATTATGGCTTTCAATTTTGTGTTTTATGGGTTTTGTTTTTTTGTGCGTGTTTCTTGTAGTTTTCAATTATTTTTAAAATTCTGGTTTGTTTGCTTTTTTAATTTGCCTGTTTGTGTTTTAAAGAGAGAGAAAAAGAAGGTATGAAGTTGTTTTGGTGTGGAAGTATGGAGGATCTGGAAGGAGATAGGGAGGGGAACTGTGATCAGAATATTATATGAATTTTCAATAAAAGCAAATATGAGCTTTAATCAATAAAGATACAGCAAATTGAAAAAGAAGAAATTCATGTATTGGGTAACACCAGCCCAGAGACTCTGTGCCTTGACAATAAAGCCAGTTATTTAATGGAAAACTACGTGAGAACCAGCAAGAAATTGTGTGACTGAAAAGTGGCTAGATCTGCTATGTAAGATGTATTCTGATTGGCTGAGCTTGTGTTCTACTTTGCTTGCACATAGACAGTTTACTTGAAATAGTCACATTTCAACTACATATGAAGACCAACTATGATCAAGGTCCTAGCTGAGCCCTAAGTCTCTTCTGCTCACAGGCTCTTCAGCTCTGATTCCCACTCTAGCAAATCTGAATGACTCGTGGGTAAGAACATCACCTTTTATGATGTCATAACCCCTCTTTTCATGTTTCCCAGAATGCACAGGGGCTCACCCAGGTACCACATTTCTCATTCAGCACCCATCACACCCATCTGTGCCTGAGGTTATCCTCTAAGTGGAAGTCCTTGGAGCTGCTGGCTGCTGTGTAAGTCTATAGACAATGGGAAGATTCATTCTTCAGAGGGTTCTGTGTTGGTGTAGGAAGTTTTTCTGTTCATGTGTTGCTTTCACTGGTTAATGAATAAAGAAACTGCTTTGGGCCTGATAAGGCAGAACTTCGGTAGGCATAGAAGACAGAACTAAATGCTGGGAAGAAGGGCAGAGTGAGAGAAGCCATGGATCCTCTGCCTGAGTTGGATGCCGGTTAGAATCTCCAGTAAGCCACTGCCACGTGGCGATACACAGATTAATGGAGATGGGTTAAACTAATATATAAGAATTAGCCAATAAGAAGTTAGAGCTAATGGTTAAGCAGTGTTTTAATTAATACAGTTTCTGTGTGATTATTTTGGGTATAAGCTAGTCGGGTGGCCGGGACAAGCAAGGGACCCCCTCCTCATGTAGACTATGTAAGCATCACAATGAAAATTTCTGGAACTTTCCACTATTGTTACCATAGTGACAGAACTGAATCCATGTTGCCTAGCCATGGAGGAACCCGGAGAGCAGTTAGTTCAGCATGAATGATCTTTTGGGGAAGATTTATGTAAGCATTAGCTTGTTGGGCCTGGTAGTAGTGCACACCTTTAGTTCTGGCACCTGGGAGGATGAGACAAGTAGATCTTTGTGAGTTTAAGGCCATCCAGATCTAAATAGTGAAATCCTATCACAAAAAAAATAACCTTGGTCATATGATGTGGGAGCACATGGATACGTCATAGTTTATTAAGGTGTTTTGAAAAATAAATAGTATATGTTTTATGCCTAAAATCTTTTGGTACAGCTACTAAAAATTTCATCTATAAAATATATTGTTGAGCCTGGAGAGATGGCTCAATGGTGGCTCAATAATTAACAGCACAGTTTGTTCCTTCAGAGGACACACGTTCAGTGTGAGCACCCATTTCAGTAGCTCTAGCACCAGAGGATCAAATGTGTCTGGCCTCTGTGGGCACACACACACACACACACACACACACACGCACGCACACACACACACACACACGCACACACGCACACACGCACGCACACGCGCACACGCGCACACGCACACACGCACATACGCACACACACACACACAAAATAAATATCTGAAAATATTTTATAAAAATCCAAATGGTCCTGGAAGATATATTTATATTTTTGACTATTGAGAATTGAGAAGACTCAAAAAGAAATGAAAAAATAGTTCCATTAACTTCAAGTTTTACTCTTCATGTCGCAGGAAAAATGTTATCAAGGTAAGCTTTTCCATAGCTTTTTTCTTTTTTGCCAAAATTTTGTAATTGAAGCAGGTAAAACTGAAGTATTGGTAACAGCTTCATGACTAAGTTAAATTAAGAAACTCATGTTTCTGAAATCAGGGGCTATGAAAGTTCACAAAGGTAGAGATTAAACACACAATTATAATTCTGTAACTTTGAAAAATTCATTTCAAGTAGAGGGGACAAAATCTTTGACTTTTAAACTTAAAATAATTTAAATTGGCTCTCTCTCTCTCTCTCTCTCTCTCTCTCTCTCTCTGTATGTGTGTGTGTGTGTGTGTGTGTGTATGCATACATATGTGGTGTGCAGCAGTGTCAATGGGGGCCAGGAGGAGGTGCCATATCTCCTGGAAATGAGATTATTGACGGTTAACAGTTAAAAGCCAGTGCCCCAAAACAAGGTCCTGACTGTGCCTTGACAACCATTCCTGGTTTGTAAAATATGGGGCATGCACAACTCACGAGGGTTGAGCACTGTTGGAACAGAGCAATACTGGGCAAGGCCTCTTAACTCCCTGGTGTGCAATTACCACACCAGATACAGGGCACTTTAGTAAGTCTCATGAGTCTCGTTCTGTCCAATAGTGCATGGATGGAAGACAACTTATTTAGGAAAGATTGAATTGAGGATCACCCATCTTTGGTCTTGTAGATTTACCTGGTGGATTTCTCAGGAGTGTGACAACCTATATTGGAGAAAGACGCATTTTGTCAAACTCCAAATGTCATATTGATTTGGTCTCAAATTGTCACATTGTTTCTATTGCTTGAAATAGGAAAAAAGTGATTATTCAAACGCCAGAGTGTGCTAGCATACTAACGTGTGTTTAGAACAGAGCATGTGGGTATTTGTGCACCCTTCCCACTAACCACAGCTGTGGAGATGAGGAAACTGCATGGGAGGCTAAACCTATGGAAAGATAAATGTCTTTTTACATTTCATTTGTGAAAACAGGTTTTAAAAAACGCATTTTTGGGGAGACAACCAGACTGATTTTTTTCACTTAACTTACTTTTTTTTTTAACATTTTCCATACAACATATTTTGATTATGTTTTTCATTAACCATAGACAGAAAGTGTGGTATGTCCACAAACAGATATTCTTGGTATTTCTTTGTCAGGAGAAATGGGAAATCCTATCTGAAAGATGTATGAATGGACTTAATGATCTCCTAAGGGTCTACTGAGGCCCAAGCCCCAGTGATCAGTCTTCCAATGAAAACTAATGTGATAATAAGCTTTATCATTGTATATTTAAAAATACAATGACTCTTTCTTTAAATGCACAATGATGATGACAATAAACTAACGTTGTCCACTGCTATATATTATAGTTAGATGGGTTGGAAATACTGAGAAAAAAAAAACATGTTTTAATGTCAAGTTGAGAGACAGTTAAAGGGCAAGAACAGAATCTGAATCCTTCGGTTGAAGGACATTTGTGACTGACAGCTTCCTGACTTCTCATCCACAGAGAAGGCTCTAAGTGGCATCAAGGCAGCAAAGGGACTCCCCAACGTGCACTCCAAAGGCTACAGGTGCATTTGCAAAGCAGAATCTGAGTAACAGTATGTGGGTAGACTCTGTAGAGTTAATAGACTCATTTACTCATGCTGTCTGGGGTGCTCTTGAGATACAGTATATCCCAGCAAGGAAAGGATAGAGCAGGGTTTAGAAATAGCAGCCCACAGTGGAGCCCATAAGGACAAATGTTTCCCAGTTGCGGCAAAACACCTGCAGGGAGAGTTTTCCCAGGAGGTCTCTATCTGGGATTAGCACCCATCTACCTCTTCACGACTTCTTGACCCTCCTTTGCCAAGGGACTCGGGTGTCTTCCATGTGCTATCACCAGCTCTGTCAATTGCCCCTGCTCTGTAGCCACTGGCATTCTGATGGTAACCACTGAACTGAAGGGCTAAGCATGCTTATTGAGTCAGTTACAGAGCCCAAAGCCTCACTAGACTTCTAACCTCAACGTTTAGAGATGGTATTTGGAGTTTATAAGACTCTTAAGGTTTGAAAGAGCAGAATTGACTTTATGAACATTACACAGTGTAATTACATCTGCATTGGGCCAGTATGCTCCAGTCCCTACAGAGAGGACACTTGCCTGATAGTCTGGTGCACATTAAATAATGCTTTGCAGAGGAGCACTTATTTGCACCAGCTTCCCTTCACTGGTCCCAGTAGACCGAACCAATATTAAGTTTAATCACAGTCTGTGAGATTGGTTGGTTGCAAGGGTTCTTTAAGTCAGTTAACTAAATAAGCTGCAGCCAACTGACTTGCCGGTTGAATAGGCTGTAGCCAATTAGATTGCTTTCTCTGCCTGCCTTTGGTGTTCACAAATGCCATCTGACATATTTGGTTGTGTTGTCAGAGTTCATTCTGCTTCTGAGAACTTCCAGCTTTGTGAACCTGTCTTCCTCTGTTTTGTTTTTCTTTGGTCCAATATGTTATACTAAATTCAGTCAATCTAAGGGATTTTCTTCTGAAGAGAATGTCTTCAGTCTTTGGGATTTGAATCCAAGCTTCATGAAATCCAGGGATTATGGGTTTGGGGGTAGAGCCCACTACACTCATTGTTTGCTGGTAACTAGAAGACTGGAAGTGAACTCTCACCTAGACTACAAAGGACAGAGTGCATTCACGCAAATGTTTGATCCAGATGCAGTTAGTAGTAGAGATGATGTGGGGTCTGGATAAGAATGTAGCCCATAGGCTTGGGTATTTGAAAGCATGGTCTCCTGTTGGTGGTGCTATATGGGGAGGCTTTGAGAATTTATCATCTTGCTCCATGTCCAAGTTGCTTTCTCTTCTTTCTGTTTCATGCTTGGAGTTGATGATGGGAGTTATTGAAGGGAGCTCTACACTTCCTTCTCCTTCTACCTGCTGCCACACGTCCCCACTATGGTGGACTCTCACCCTCTGGAACCGTGAGCCCCAAGTAAACGTTTTCTTATACAAGCGGTATTTTATGAACTGTGGCATTTTCTTGATAAAAGATTAATGTGGTGCTAAAAAAAAAAGGTGGTCCTGGGTAGTATAAAAAAGCAGGCTGAGCAAGCCACAGGGAGGAAGTCAGTAAGAATGTTCTACCATGGCCTCTACTTTAGTTCCTGACTCCAAGTTCCTTCCCTGACTTTGCTTCATAAAGGACTGTAATCTGTGAGGCAATAGAACACTTTCCTTCCAAAGTCTTTGTTATTATCAGTAGTAGTATTTAATTATTTATTGGTTTTTTTTTTTGAGACAGGGTTTCTCTGTGTAACAGTCCTGACTCTCCTGGAACTAACTTAGTAGACCAAGCTGTCCTTGACTTACTGAAATTCGCCTGTCTTTAATTTAATCCCACAAGTGCTGGGATTAAAGTCATTCACCACCACTGGCTGGCTCCAAGTCATTTTTTTGATCAGTGTTTTATCACAGCAGTAGAACACAAATTAGAATAGGTGGAATCAATGCTGTGTCCTGCACAGAAGTCTCAGGTAGTTATCAGTGTCAGAGAGGCTGACATGGCTTCATTAGGCAGAAGTTCCCTAAAGACCAGAGAACCAGAGTTCACCAGGACCCACATCATCCAGCTCTCCACTGCTGAAAATATCAGGGCTAGTTTTTGCTTTGTGTGAGCAGGCAATTTTGTGAGTGGAAAACCTGGTGTAAAGTTCCTGATGGGTAAGAGCGTGTGACTGTTATGTGGGTAGATAGTCACTGCAATCACAGAAATTAGACAGGAGAGTCAAGTACTTCCATGGCTACTCTGTGCACACTGAACTGTTTCATTTCATTTTATTTTATTTTTTAGAGAAATGAGTGGACATCACCAAAAACCACTCGGAACTGCCTCGGTATCACAAGCAAATTTTAATTGTGATACAACTATTTCTTTGTAAAGTAAATTAGAGAAGAAATAATCAACCCCCCCCCACAGGATCCTAAAACAGTGGGAAGCCATGATATGCATGTTTACATCAACATACAGAGGTTTTTGAATTGCTGGTCAAAAAATTAAGATGTTAGCAGAATTTGAGCTCTTTGATCCTGGAGACCCGTTTCTAAACTACTCTAAATACCTTGACTAAAATCTTATATTCACACAATTGAGGGTTAAATAAATGTTTTTATGGTGCTGGAGAGATGACTTGCCTGTTGGTAGATTCCTCTTTCAGAAGAACCAGATTTGGAACCATGTTGGGCTATTCACACCTGCTGTAACTCCAGCTCCAGAGAGATTCTGCTCCCTCTGGCACCAGTGAACACTACACTTGAGTGTACAAACCAATAGAGACACATAAACAATTTGAAAATTTAAAAAACATTTTAATAATAAATAACTATACTTATGTTCTATATATTCTGTGGTGCCTTTTACAGCACTGGATATTTTCAAAGATGGAGAATCACTTGTCTCTGCCCAGTGAAATACAATCACGATGAATTGCATGAAGAATGGGTCAGATTTTTATCTAGAGGGAGATTCATAGCTACAGAGCTCTGGCCAGAGGGAAGGGGATTTCACTACCTGGAAGAGCTGTTGGTTACCAAGTCAAGTTAACAGTGCCTGGACCCTGAATCATCTGGGAGACGCTGGGAATTCCTGTGTTACACACATCACCAAGTAGATCTCATTCCTTGCTGACCTGTCCATCACTGAATAAGTCGACAAAATCTGCAGCATGAATCATCACAAGCTACTAGGAACATCTTTGGAGGCACCTCATGTCACACACAGCCCTTCACAGCCAGTCACAAAGGATGCATTTGACAACCATCATCCGATCTGTTTTGTAATCTTCTTGCCAACCATGACTGGCTTCATCTCTGTTCTCAGGAGCTGTAAAAAGGTTGCCTTGTTTGGAAGAGCTATTCCTGACTTCATCAGATGCCACTCCCAGAAAAGCCGAGTGTCTGAAAGTGAGATATGGCTCCTGTAGGTGGCAGGCCTGCCTCTCAGAAGGCTCAGAGACTCCCTGGCATCAGCTCTATCTATGAAAGACTGGAAAGATGTGAAGGGCTTGATAAAATGCCACAAGGCCTATGAGGAATTGAACCTTCAGGAGACAGAAAACAGATGGAATATGATGGTTGACTTTGGATATCACATCTCCTGAGTGAAGACTTTCTACATACTGAGAAGAGAATTATAAAACAGGTATCACATAGATCTTAGAAACTAAATGGGGACCTGCTAGTGAAGGTAGTTCAGGACAGGAACATAGTTCTGCTAAGAGAACCCAATGCCTCCTCCTCTTAGCAAGATAAGAAATACTGATAGCTACTTGGAGGAAGCAGTTGGTGTACTCATCTCTCTCAACTCTTTTTAAATGAAGACTTATTAATTTTAAAAGATTTATTTATTTTTATTTTATCTATATGGATATTTGCCTGAATATATGTCTGTATGTGTACAGTACTTACAGAAGCCAGAAGAGGGCATCGGATTCCCAGGTGGTTGTGGCTGCTGAGAACCCAACTCAGATGTTCTAGAAAAGCAGCAATTACTCTTAACCATTGAGCTGTAGCTCTGTGCTATCTCCTAACTCTTTTTTTTTAAATTAACATTTTATTTTATTATTTATGTATATTAATTGTAGAATGTAACATGTCTCACTGTGACAATTTCATAAGTATATATTGCACTTTTATTTTATTTAACCCCACTGCCCTCTTGAACACTCCCAAAGCCCTCTTCTTCCCTAACACTTTCCCTCTACTCTTATGTCCTTTATTTTTTTTCTAGGTCCCACATATGAGTAGGAACATGTGATGTTTGTCTTTCTGAGTCTGGCCTATTTTACTTAACACAGTAATTTCCAGTTCCATCCATTTTCCTCCAATCAATGTGATTTCTGTTCTTTATGGCTAGATGAAACTCCATGATTTGCTCAGACCTTATTTCTTTGTCTATTCATCTTCTCATTCCTCAAGTTATATCTTGAAGACAAAGACAAAAGAAACAACCAAGAAGGATTCTACATCCATTAGTGGGATATGGAGTCTATTAGTGAGCACAATGGAGTCTACCAAACCCTGTTTCCCGTGAGTTTGGAGGGAGCCTGTGCTGAGAAGGAGTGAGGCACTAGCGCAGATAAAGTTCAATATTGTGGTGCTGCATTGCAAGAAAGTACTTACCATTGGACTGAGGATAGTTCATGTGAGCGGAATCAAGATCCAGTGAAGATCCAGTTTATCCTCAAACCCCTGGATGACTTCTTGCCCTGGGCTAGAGGCCTGCTGCACCCTGTTGCATTGGCCCCATCCAACACTCTCTGTTGTTTTCTAAATAAATGATTTTCTCTCTCTCTCTATCTTGTTTGATATGTTTACCTTTGTAGTCACCCATGAGTCCAGAATTTCCCTAAGGAAAGGATCTACAGGGCATGTGTTCATTTATGGACATACTAGAGTAGATCCATCTTGTTACGCAGTCAATCAAAATCGCTATCTTGGCTGGGTTTGAAACCACCTAGGAGACAAATCTGAAAAATTCTCTACAACCAAATCTATGTTTCTTAGTTTCTCTGGGGTGCAGCCTGGATGTTTTTTCTAGCCATTTCCTTTTATGATTGGATCATGAGCTGAGAACCCTCCTACTCTTTACTAACCTGTGGCTGAAACTCTGGCATGCTCACATTCCCTTCTTACTTCCTTAATGGCTGGAATTTTACTTTCCCGTTGAAAATGTCCTCTATTTCTCAGTAGGCTTCTTGAAGCCAGGAGAACTCATTCATTAACTTTGACCCTGGAGATAGCAGAAGGAATTGCTGAAAGAAATTCCTAAAAGTCTCTTTAAGTGACTGTTCTAGATGTTACTTTCCTTTATACACCACCTCCTTAATTTAGGGATGTATATATGATAGCAGCCTTTTTGTGATGGTATTGAGGTAATCCACACAGTACAAAGTCAACAGAGCCATGAGCTCAGGGAATCATGGGCTCTGCTGCAAAACACATCCACTGAATAGCTCCACACATTCACTTCACAGCCCCACTAGGTTGTATGAACCATAGACAATGAATGGTAAAAATTCTTCATTTTTATTAGACTATGAATTCTCAGTATTTTAATCTTATTTACTTTCTACTTCCTTTGCTGTCTGCAGTATCTGGCCCACTCTGCTAGGAAGTAGGTACAGAGTACTGATCTGTTGACTGATTCGGTTAGGGGTTGGGAGAAATGGGAGTCTACTCCAACAGGTCCCAGAGTTTGCTTTTGGTTGCAGAAGGCATGAGGCAGCCTCATTATGTGGAGTCTGCTCCCTTCCATCCACAGAGGACCCAGCATGAAGCTTCGAGTCTTAGATTCACCACTTAGAACTTTGCTCTGCACCGTTTCTTTCAAAGGTCCTGTGAGAAAGGAGTAGAGTTCAGCACTGGTGTTTCACGTCTTTCCCTTGTCTCATATTTCCATAAAAGGATGGCCCAGTCCAATTTACAGAAGGAAATTGAAAACGCATCTCCCTGACCTCGGGGCATGATGGTTGGGAGCTGTAGAGAATGTTCAGCTAATGGGGACAGCAGGGGGAGATTAATGGGTCTCAGAGACAACATCCACACCAGCTCAGATGGCA